>NW_008706746.1:9058627-9307715 GCF_000327385.1 Lottia gigantea
TGAAATAACACATCAAGAGGTAAAGTCCAACCCAGATACACCCAGATTTCCTATTGAAGTTTTCCAATCATGGGACTCAAACAATGACGACGTTCTTAATGATAAGGATATCAGACCGTTGTTTGAGTCGCTTCCCGGTACCGGAAATAAGGTAGATCTACAAGAATTCTTGACAATGTACTCTTCTAGAATGAATGAAACAACTGGACCAGTAATGAAGATACAGTCTTTTGTCCAGGCTGAGAGAGATTTCTTGATAATAGATGAAAATGATGATAATATTTTGAGTAGAGAAGAATTTAAGGTGGAATTTAGATTAGCCGACAAAAATAAGAATGGAAATTTGGAAGAATCAGAAGTACGCCACATGTTCCCAATGAGAAGTACTCCCCCAGAAACCATTTGTCCAAACATCTCCGTTAGCTGTTCTGTTGATGACGTGATGGCTCTATTTGATGCAGCAGACAAAAATCAAGATTCCCAGCTCAGCGTTGATGAATACATTCAACATTTTGGAAACTTGATTCAAAACTAATCATAAAAGATATGATATGACAACTCGGCGAGTCTTGAATCATATTATTACTATATGAAATAAAATTTTATTGAACATTAATATCTCGTTTTTGATGCAATCGTATTGCATTAGAGTTTCAGACAGGATGACCGACAGGTAAGGAGAGGGGGGGGGGGGGATGACCTATTACTAAAGACCAAATTGCCCAAAAGGATATATTACTTGCCCCTTCGAACAATCAATTCTGGCTATAAGCCTGATGACAAACAAGTTTGATATTGATATTTCAAGGATTATCTGTAACCATTTATAGTTGGGCGATCGGGAATAATGAAGACTCATTCTATACCATCCAAATTCGTCACGCTGACTGAGATGACTATTTACATACATCCAAGATTCCAATCAACCTCCCAAAATGGCACACTTGTTCCTTTAAATCCACCCCCAAAATTAAAACTTGTCCCTTAAATGCAAGACTTGTACCTCAGAGTAACGAATCTCGGTAAGACTTGTACCTTCTTGTACCAGATCTTCTCAACCTGGGGAGTAATTTTTACCAGAGATGGAAATGGGGAGGAAACGTTGAGCTTTAGAGGAGGAAATTGGGGGCACGTGTAAAATGATTTATTTGACGTCATTCACCCCGGATATATTGTAAATTGTGAACAAACATTCGGGGTCACCTTGAACTATATAGATATATTATAGATGTAGCCAGGGGATTCTATAAAGCTATCAACATTAGAAAATGTACCAAACAGAGACGAAGATGGACATTAATCTCGTGCATTATTAACTTAACTTATCAACGTGTAATCTCATTAATATGCATACAAATAAGCATATTATATGTATAATTAAAACAAATTATAATCAATTAAAATATCTCACTGCATAAACTGTTACAGACAGAGCCGTATATACGGCTCTGGTTACAGACTTGATTCAATTACTGTGTTCTGAAGTTGACGAGTTATGTCCCTTTATTAAATAAGTTAGTTTTTAGTTTTTTGTTACGAAAAGTTTGAGAAGTCTATACTTTAAAAATTGGTTTTCTGTTGAACATACACGAATAATTTGCAAAAGAACATTTGGTCCGACGAGACGGATAAGTGAATTCAAGTCTATTTTATGTTTAGAAGTTAATTTTAAACTTTAAAAGACAAGATTTTTCGAAGTGAAGTTTTTTGTGAACAAAGTGAAGTTTGTCAAGTAAGCCCAGAAACTCAACATGTCTGCTAAAGAATTAAGAGCATTCACAAGAAAGATGGCATTTATGAAAAAGTCATTCAAAAATTCATGGCAGATAGTTGATGCAACGTTGCAGGGACCGCACAATTTGCGGAAAATAGAAATTTTAAAGGATAATCTTCAAAGGAAATGGGTTAACTTGGAAGACTTACAAATGCCTCTTTCCAGCATTTTCTAAGATGAAGCTATGGGATATAATTATTACGAATATCAAGAATTTGAAACTATATACTTAGACTGTATTGTAACTGCTTGAAAGGACCCGCTGAAATTCCTATCCTCGAGAATAACCCCATTACACTGCTTGGTCGCCGGTAAACGTGAAGAAAACGCTAGAAAAAGTCAATCTGTGACGTACCAGAACATAATGCGTTCCCGAGGCGCATTTCCGGTATAATCATTTGATTGCATTTATGGAGATTATATGATGTTTGTCTAAAGTTATTCTTGATTTCGTGGCGATCTCAACGGCGCATATTTGCGATGATGGCGCCAACCGTATGGTATCTGACGCTTCACGATTATACCACGCTTAGTATGGCGCTAATTTTTAGTGGTCGTAGCAGCTCAGTAAGGACGCCTTTTCGGTTTTAACTGTCAAAAGCACTTATTCAAACGCTGAGCGATAATCAAGCAGTATTAGTTAGAACATCTTTTACGACTTTTGCGTTTTATTTATATCAGATTGTACAATTTCGGCCCTTCCAGCCAATTTGGAGCCACATCTACAATGAAGTTCAATGTGGCCCATTTCCTCCCGCTGGGTAAAACGCCGGTACAGCCAAATTTCTCCAACAGAAACGCTACTACCCGCCCCTCTCTTTCTCGTACTCGTTAGACGTTCGAAATGAAAAAAATGCAGGGAGCGGAGAGAGACAATAACGAAATAGTAAGGATGTATAGGGGGCGATGGTAATGCAATCGATCCAGGATCCTGAATAGGGTAATAGTAAAGAAGGTTTAACATCTCGACGCTACTTCAAATACGTGATAAGATATTAATGTTCAATAAAAGTTTATTTCATATAATAATAATATGACTCAAGACTCGTCGAGTTGTATTACAATATCTTTTATGATTAGTTTTGAATCAAGTTTCCAAAATGTTGAATGTATTCATCAACGCTGAGCTGGGAATCTTGATTTTTGTCTGCTGCATCAAAAAGAAGAATCACGTCATCAACAGAACAGCTTACAGAGATGTTTGGACAAATGTTTTCTGGGGGAGTACTTCTCATTGGGAACATGTGGCGTACTTCTGTTTCTTCCAAATTTCCATTCTTGTTTTTGTCGGCCAATCTAAATTCCAATTTAAATTCTTCTCTAGTCAAGATATTATCATCATTTTCATCTATAATCAAGAAATCTCTCTCAGCCTGGACAAAAGACTGTATCTTCATTACTGGTCCAGTTGTTTCATTCATTCTAGAAGAATAGATCGTCAAGAATTCTTGTAAATCCACTATATTTCCGGTACCGGGGACCATCTCAAACACTGCATTGACATCTATATCATTAAGAACACCGTCATTGTTTGCGTCCCATGCTAGGAAGACTTCCATAGGAAATCTGGGTGTATCTGGGTTGGCCTCTACCTCTTCATATGTAATGTCACCATCACCATTTATATCATCTATTCGAATGTATCTATGACAATTGTGGTGCGTTAAAACATTGTCGTCATCAAAATCAACCATATAATATTCTTTACGTATTTTAAGCAGGCTCGAGACTCCCGCCTCGCTTCTGATATTCGTCAGGATAGCTGAAAAAAAAAATTTTTTTGCCACCTTACAATAGCAAAATACAAAATAGAACATATCCTTCCACCATTAATTCACATAGTTCTAGCTTGTTTAGAAAGATTTATACCATCAGCTTGCCGAAGTGCACACCATCTTGTAACGTGATCAGCATTGAAATTGGTTGCTTCAATGGAGGTTCACTAGGCCTATCCTGGTGTTTGACAATAACAAGTCCGGTTATTTTGACATTTTGACAAAACTGACATATCGTCACTGATATATCGTCACGTTTAGGACCAGCTTTGTCGGGCTATTGACTGAGAAAAGAGATATACATAAAAACAATACAGAATATATTTTACCTGAATACACCTGGTGTACAGCACAGAGATAAACTGAAAAATACAAGATTTATATTGTGGTATGAATCGCTTTAATTGTTTTCGTCTGAACAAACATTCTATACTAGCACTCTTAACCCATCACTGTGGACAGCAGATTAACAGGCTTCCTTTACAATACTAATATCACATCACTATAATAGTATATATAGTCATTTCCAGCTCTGTTTTGTGAAGATTTTACACACCTTCGAAGATGCACTTTTTCTAACATAATATTAAATTACCTTACGATGACTGTAAATTAATGTTGGGTATCATAAAGTAATTCATATATATTATTATCTTACCAAAAAATATAACAGTTACCCGGTTTACCATGTTGTCAGTATAACAGCTCGTTTAGTAGTAACTCAACTTGTGGTGGTAGTGGTAGATGACAAGTTAACGTCCGCTTCCAAGTGAAATCAACTTGTCTACAACTCGAACCTTTATACCTTATATCCCTATACAACAACCAATAATAGCCTTCTGAGCTGCCATCAAAAATAAGCCTGATTAATTAAGTTTCGTGAACTCATTTCTCTTAGTAATTTTTTTATGAATAAAACTCATTTCATTATTTTATCAATTATTTTAAAAAAAATTACTTAAAAAGATACTACCTCTAAAAATCAACATAAATTCTTACTTTTGCTCAAACTTGACCAATAATTGAATAGATACATCAGTTGAATTACCTAGTGTCATAATAATCAGACAGAATCCCTGTATCATTCGGTAAATTGGAGTCTGTTCAGCAATATTACGCTGTCAAATCTGATTCGATTAAGAAACCGAAACAGATTTTGTCTGCAGGATAGATAAAACTGAAAATTTTGTCATGATGGCGATAAGCAGCTGCCCCACCCAACCCCACCTTAAAAAGAATAAATGAGTATTAGTATTTTATGCCTTTATTGCCTTTTTATGGATAGACATCCCGACTGAAATGTGTCGAAATGAGAAACTGTCATATTGTATATAGATGGTATGTGAAAATATTACAATATAAGGGTGTCAACCTATTTTTGTCTATCCCAGAAACGGAGTAATCATTTAAGACGCCAGTTAAGCGGAAGTTATCAGAGTAACGTAGCTTCAGAATCAATTTGCTCGATTACCGTATATGGATTCGATTAGGTGCTTGGATCAATGCAATGCATGCCTGTTTATTTAACCAATGATCACAAATTGTAGCTGTAGGAGAGTGTATTCTTAAAGCTAGAATTCCTATAAAAGAAATTCTTCTCTCTACATTAATGAGAAAAACCATTTTCTAAAACATCTATTTATTCTGCTTCTCGTAACCTTATACTCATAGAGTAATTTACGGAATGTCATCTTTTCCGCAGTTTAAAGGGATTAGACAGTGTTTTTTATAAACTTTTTTTTTGTGTATCAGGGACACTGGTAGCATCAATTTGCACCATTCCGATTTTCAATGGTTCCCACAATTGCACTAAATGTAAGCCTTTTAATGATGTCATTATTTCAAATGTACTTAGTAAAGCCCTTTTCGACAGTGTCGTCTTAAAACGCTTAGTTTTAGTGCAATGGTAGGAACTACAGAAGTTTGATTGTAAATTGGAATGGTGCATATGGATGATGTTATTTACCCCGATACAAATAAAAAGTTTTGTAAATCTTTTTACAATCCCTTGAAGTGTCCAAATCATGATCCATACAATGAAGAACCTAACGGCAGGCTATAAAAAAGACTACTATCTGTGACTCATAAAAGTATAGCATTTGGTTCTACCCGACTCTCCGTCCCTTTGCAGCGTATCTCGGTAATCTTGAAACGTAGATGACCTGAACAATAACCTTTCCCAAAGATAATGTTTTTAACCAACCAAAGTGTGTCATATAAAACTCGCTTTTAGATAAAATATGGAATTGTGGGGTAGCGAAACCAAAAGCCGAAACTACTCTCGTGCATATTTTCTATTAACTTGTCAATCAATTTGTACCATCATTAATATGCATAACATATTATCTTTATAATTATAAAAATATCAAAATTAATTAAAACACATCACTGCACTAGATAATAATGAACATTTAGTTAAACAATTTATTTGTTAATAGGTTTAAATATATATAGCAGTTCTCTTTTTAATTATTTAATATACTTATTGTCGAATTATATTATCGAATCAGCAATTGAAGAGCAGAGATCAAGAGGCGTCTCATGTCAAGAAAAAGGTGCAAAACCCATTCGGTCATTGGCGATTTCAAATTTTGAGGGGTATATAACAATAGTTATTCAAGAATTTCAAGGGGAATTACTCTAGTATTAAATCCGAAAAATTTCACAAATGGTCGCTTTTCGAGCTTCGAAATGGCATGGTTCTTCAAGCGATCATGTAGATAAATATTAGTTGACACTGGACACCAATCGAATAAAATTAGATTACAATCTTTTTTGCTTCCTGATGTTTTAAGTTTACATTTTAATCTAAGAAATTTTCTACCAAAAACCTGTCTTAAAGGTAGTACTTTTAACCAGTCAAAGCGTTTCATGTAAAATAAAGAATTGTGGGATAGCGAGACCCATAGAGGTTGTATATTGCTCTATTTTAGGTTTCGATATCACCCTCTTCCCTATTTTATCAAGACACGTTTTGATTGATTGAAAGTACTAATATTGGGCCTGGCTTTTGATAGAAAACCTCTTAGATTATAATGTAGACTTATAATATCAGAAAACAAAAAAATATACGGAATTGTAATCTCATTTTAACTAGATTTAAATTGACACATACTTGACTGAAAAAGTCGTCCCTTGTGATGTTATCAGTTCATCTGTTAATAAAGGATATTTGTAATCCTGCATCGAGAATGGTTGCTGCAGCAGACAAAAATCAAGATTCCCAGCTCAGCGTTGATGAATACATTCAACATTTTGGAAACTTGATTCAAAACTAATCATAAAAGATATTGTTATATGACTCGGCGAGTCTTGAATCATATTATTATTATATAAAATAAAATTTTATTGAGTATTGATATATTATCTCGTATTTTATACAATCTTATTACACTAGAGTTTCAGACAGAATGACCGAAATATAACTAAAAATAAAATTGCCCCTCCGGATACTTCCGACTCCCCGCCCCCTTCCTCTTCTAACACTCTGCCTGACAACAATTTTGCAAATGAATAACAACTTAAATTCTACCAGCTGGATCTTGGCCAAACTTCTCGGCATTGATATTTCAAAGATTATTTGTAACCAATATACATATAATATATCCATGACTCAAATCAACCCCCCAAAATAGCGCATCTGTCCTTTTAAACCCATCCCCAAAAGTGAAATTTGTCCCTCAAGTACAAGACTTGTACCTCACAATAAAGAACCTGGGTAAGACTTGTACCTTATTTACCAGATCTTCTCAACCCGGGGAGGAATTACTACCAAAGGGGGAAATGGGGAGGAATCGCTGAGCCCATGGATGGAAATTGGAGGAAAAATGATTTACGTCATTTACCCCGGACATTCGTCCTTGGGGTCACATTGAACTATATTAGATGGAGCCTGTAGGGGATTCTATAAAGCTATCAACATTAGAAACTGTACTAATTAGAGACGAAGGTGGGCATTAATCTCATACATATATTAACTTAACTTATCAACATATAATCTCATTAATATGCATAACATATTATATGTATAATTAAAACAAGTTATAATCAAATAAAATATCTCACTGGATGAACTGTGTCTTGCCTATAGTTAGACATCCCAATAGTTACAGCTTTTAACAACACTTTTAACGGTTGAATACGAAAGCCGGATCGTGCTACAGTCAGCGATAGTAAAATATTAAGTTGATTTGATGATTGTTAAACTTTAACTGAGCACATTGGTATGTTGTTCGCGTGCTTTACAGACGTATAGGACACGTGGAATCTCTTTATCAGAACAAACTTTGGAAATACATGTATGATGGATATAATCATAATAGGAATGAAGGGATTGCTGCCTTGCTACACGGAATCAATAATTAGTCATTTTCACGAAATTTTGACAAAAGAATTTTGTCCGACACATGAAATGAAATATCGAACTCTTGCAAATAATCACATGATTTGCTTTTTCAAAATATATTTTTATACGCTCACATGGAAATGTGGACGTATATAGCCGTCGCCCCTGTCCATACGTCGGTTGGTCGGTCCTCTGTCCGTCCACATTTGTGGTATGCACGATAGAGGCTACAGTTTTTATCTAATCTTGATGAAACTTGGTATGCATGTATGTACTGATGAGATCTCGGCCAAGTGCGAAATTGGTAATATTTGAATGAACGGTTTCTGAGTTATTGCCCTTGACTTAGTATAAATGCGTTAAAATTGCCTTGTATACCCAATGAACGCTACAATTTTGATCCCATCTTGATGAAACTTAGTATGCATGTATATATTTATGAGATTTCGGTCAGGTTCGAAGTTGTTAATAATTGGATGCACGATTTCAGGGTTATTGCCCTTGACTTAGTAAAACAAGCTTGTAGGCTCTTTATAGACTACAATTTTTTTTCCGATATTGATGAAACTTAATATTCATGTATATATTCATGAGATATCGGTCAAGTTTGAATTTGGTTATAATTAGATGAACGGTTTTGGAGTCATTGCCCTTGATTTAGTAAAAAAGAATTTCTAACCTAATTATGAGATTTTTGCCCGAAAAACTCTTTATGGGCTGCGAGGAGGGCGACTGTACCCTCTGTCCCCACCCCCTTTGGCTCCGCCACTGCACCATTACACCCTATTATATATTGTAAGATCAGGAGACATCATGGTTACACATCTGATTAGAGCAAGCAACGTCTATGGTTTACATCCTATAGGGAATTGTGCAAAATGTCTACATTATAGTGTGTGGTCAGAACTGCAGCCAACTCTATGTCCTTTTTCACCGATTGTATTTTTGTGTATCAGTCTACAGCTTTTAATTAAAATTTCATTTAAATCATGCAATTGTAGAGTTATGTCAGAAAATTATAAATTTTGTGGAACAAGAGTTTCCCTTTTAAACAACAATTAATGGAATTCACTTTCAAAATGATTAGCCAACTCCTCTGTGTCTCTTTTAATTCCTGTAGAATAGATTGTGCGATAGATTAAGAGATAGAACAAGCTGTATCATAAAGTGAAAATAATTTGGTTGAATTTAATAAAACTTGTATTGATGTAAAACTTGTTGTATATGAAATTTTATATCATATAATAACTATTAAGTAAATACATTCTGATAATAAATAATACTTAAAAATGAAAAGGTGTAAAAATCTAGTTGTTACTCGGTGATTGAATTGGGGTTTCTTCAAGTCGAGGCTATGTCATACTGTGATTCTCTGTGTCTGATCCCGTGACAAAATAAGAAAATATAATTCCCAAACTATGAATGACAGCTGTGTCCATTTTAGTATCCAACTACTTCTTGGAATAAAACATTCAAGCTCCTGGCAAATTCTAATTAATTTCTGAGACCAAGATGCGCTTGATCGAAAGGATGGTGAATGTATCGCTTCAATCCGTTTAGAATATTCTATCACTCAGCAATCGGCTTAAAGGGACAGATTCACCATCAATTTCATCAATCATACCCTAGTCTCAGAAACTGGGTTTTTAACAATCCATATATTTGCAATGGCACAAGTTTCTAATTTAGAAAAATGTTGTAGTTTTTTATTTTTTCTTTGTTCCCATGTTCAAAATTATCTCTCCAGGCTTTATGCCCCGAGCTTCGTGATTATTAGCTTATCAGATAAGCTTATTAGTCTGTTATTAGTCTATATCTGCCCTAGAGCGTTTAATTGTTTCTGAATTATGATAGGGTTTTATATAATGTAATGTATTTGTATTGATAAGGATTGTAAAGAGGTTTTCTAGAAATTGTATGTGTATAAGAGACACTGATAGCATCAATATGCACCAGTCTTAAATTATCCTGATATACAGACCTAGCATAGAAATCGATTAATGAATAAATATCTACTTTTAGAATTAGAGGCATGAGTGTTAGACAACCATGCGACTATTTTAGGCCTGCTAAAGTAACGTATATACAATAATACAGTTAATATAATCAAACTCGGATTAAATTCGAGACATATTTGATTGGTTAATCTTACTTCAGTCATATACTTGACCAACGAACTACTCGTAACCTTTTCATTTTTCATAGGCTCTTAATTTTAGTATGGTCCGAAACTACTGATTCTTATACTAGTCTCTGATATTTTCGACATATATGATATGGAATATTTTCAGCCGACACATCTCATCGGCGAAATAGCTCAATGGTAGGCCTATATACATCTTTACATGATTGATTTTTGCCTCTTAAATAAGGAAAATACGACATGCCTTTACGATCAATGTCACAGATGTTCGAGAACGATTTCAGAGTAAGAATATCAACCATTAAATTAGTTTTAAGTCGTAATTATCTAGCTTACTAAATTGAAATTGTATAGGCCTTATAGCCAGGTAGGTCGCTATCATTTTCACGGGGAGGGGGGGGGGGGGGGGTGAGGTACAAGCGTTGGGGTTCTTAAAATTCCTATGCCACTAGCGTACACCTCACATAGAAACGCCACTGATAAGTATCGTTTTCTCTAACATAATATTGAATTATCTTTAGGATGATTGTAAATTGGTGTTGGACATCGGTCTAATACCACACCTAGAACCTCAGTATATGACTAGCTGAAAAAAAAAACGATTACCAGTTGATTGTGGCTGCTATGTTCTGTTACCTTTTACAAAATATCGGAGCAAGGGACTAAATATAAGCCGAGGATACATGTACGCTGTAACTTATCATGATAAAGGGTTTCCATTCAATTATTAGGGCCTATATTTCCACATCATTTTTTTTTCTATAATCTCATTATATGATATCCACCTACGTGGTTTTAATTTCTGATTTTATCACATTTCATATTGGAACTCATTCATCACCCTTGCCTTCGGGAAGCCTAGCGAGCAATTACAAAAAAAGCCTAAGTTACGGAGAGTCCACACAGCAAATATTTCAATATAGGCCTACATATTTCGTCGCTCTCGTGTCTCTTTTTCATATTCTATGTGGTGTTTCAAGTTATATTAGATGTTTTCAAGGGTTTGTCTGCAAAACACAGACACCAAGTGTAGTTGCTGTTGATGGTTGTTATTACCCAACCGGCAATATCTTCAAGTGGCCCTTTCTCTGCAGCTTTAGATACAATTAAGTCACGTGACGTGCACTAACAGTGTCATTATTATTAAATTGATTATTGAGCTGGATAATCAGGTCTAGTTTACTTTACTTGGGCAACACGTCAACAGGTACCCTTTCTTACTGTGGCAAAGGAGGAAATGTTTAAGACCCCAGAACATTTATATATTTTAATGTATTGAAACAGGTTAGAAATCGTAGTTTTGATTTGTATTATCATTTGTGAAGTTAATAGCTGGAACTATATATAGACTAGCTTGTGTATTTTAAGTGTGTAACCTCGATTGAGCCTTCTATTCAAGTTTTTGTGTTCACCTATAATTTACGGTGTGTGTAATTTGCATAGATTTGGCCTTCGTTGCAACGAAGTGTAAATTGTACATTTTTGATATGCTGTAATTGAGTAAAACCATGACCGTTCCATTGTCTTAAAGGGGGGTGGGGGTGGTGCGGAGAAGTTGAAATGTTTGGAAAGTATGTAGCTAAGCTAATATTAATATTGATGATAAGGTACCTGTGACTATTTTACCTCATGCTAGTCTAGAAAACTGATCAGGCCTTTAAGTTGCATTTAGTTTTATGGAACAAAATTCACAGATAGGCCTAAAAGTTTTACGTCCGAGGACGAAGGGAAAACATGTCAAAACAAATGTTGCATTTAACCAGTGATTGTTGTTACAAAGCTAGCTGTGTCTATATTTAGACTTTTCAAATTACCATTCATTGTATGATGTGTTTAATGTGTGTATTTGATATAATAATTTATCTTATCTTATCATGCATATCATATCTCTTCACAAGTTTCATTTAATGAATTTTGATATGAATTTAAAAACAATTTTGTAAGTTAAATTTAATGTGAAAAAGTTAAACCAAAATATTTTTATATTGCTTGGAAATTTGCTTTGTATTGAAAGATAAGCTAATTGATAAAGTGTGTCCATACTCCATGGTTATTTTTATCAAAATTTATTCTAAGACTTTTAGTTTGAAACCAATATTCCATTTCATATAATAATTAATAAATCCTAATTTATACACAAGATTGGAATAACTTATTTTTATAATCCCTGAACCCATGGAAAGTATGTTGGGTAAGGAAAATGTCTCAATATCTCAAAAAAAGTATTCTTATCAGTAACTCTCAAAACTGTATGACAAGAAAATTAAGATATTCAGTATAAGTGTCAGTTTTAGGTATAAACCACATTAAATGTATCAGTTGATCTCCTATTATTTTAAAAATAGATGAAGAGTGTGTTTTGTATCAACAATTCAAAGATCTACTTGCAAAGATTCCTTTTTCTGATAAATTTTAGTTTATCTCAGACCCTCAGGCCAGTGTTAAAGACATATCAAGTATCAGTTTCATTTATGTTTTGTATATGTTTATTTCTCTCTTTTTTGTAGGAAGCCTATTGAATAGAATAACAGTAAGTTATAACAACTCAAAGTCCTTCAGGTGTATGTTTTCATGTACATTTCTTCTATATTTTAGGGAAGCCTATTGAATATAACATTGATATTAAATAACAGCAAGTTTGGTCAAGGAACATAATTTTGATGCCTTCCATAAAGATAGAAGGATCAGAGAACACAATGACATCTTCAAACGGAAGAGGCGCCTTGCGACCAAGTGGTCGTTCACCACCATTCTTATTAATAGGACTAAGTGTAGCCTTGTGTATTATTGGGTTTAATTATTGGAGTGTGTCTTCACGGAACTCAGAACTTTTAACTCAAATTACTATATTGAAAAGGGAGGTGACAAATCAAGCCACAATGAAAATCACTGCAGAAAAGCGTTTGGAAGAAGTTGGGTCGAGAGCTAGCAAGTATCTTGATGAAAAGAATAAATGTATGACGGATAGACGTTCAATTCAGGAAAATGCTGATGATTGTGTTGAAAGTAGTGTGAGTAGATTCCATTTATTTTAGAGATTACCACAAAATTTTATTGAAATGCAGTGTAGGGTTTATTTTCTGCAGGTTACTAGGCCTAAATTTTGTCATTCATGATCTGACAAGAATTATGTTTGAGTCGTGTTCTGAAAAATTGGTGCTAGGGCTGGGTATAGATTACCTAATTGTGATCAATTATTGATGACAGACTACCAATCAATAATGAATTAATAATGAAAAATAGTTTAATTGAACAACACTACAAATACTATATTAAAAACATGCCAAAAATTCTTAATTTCATGGGCTACTTTTGCTTCATAGAGGTATATTCTTGCTTTGATCAGTTATTATAGGTTATTGTGAGCAAGTTATGTGCTGAAGGAAAGCTATGTGGAAGAGATGACTACTTGTTAAAGGGTGCAGTGGATGATGATCGATTATGAAATTTGGTTATCGATAATCAAAAGTATAAATCGATTATTTCAATCATTTTACCAAGCCCTAATTCTGACCCAATAACATCAAAAGTTGTTGTCTCTTATGGTACAGAGCAGTTGATAGGTTAAATATCAAAATACCCAAAACAGAAGATGCATAACAATTTTGCTAGATCATGTATAGTCACCCATTGAAGAAACACGAAAAAAATTATTCAGATTTGCATATTAATCAGATTGCCCCGTTTTTTTTATTTGATTGCTAAATGCTTCACTGTAATTAGCTGCAGTTAATTAGAATGGAAATTAGGGCTATTCATGTCGGACTATATCTTCTAAATAATCATCTCAAATTTGTTCTCATTTGAACAATTTTTATCAAAATAAGTAACTGTGTTTATGTGGATGTTAAATCACGAAACAATGACTTTGAAAATTCTTGAAAATATATATTTTTCCTCTCCAGAAAGCATGTGAAGCTGATAGAAGTGGACTAAATGAAAGATTGCAACAAGTTGAATCAGGTTTACAAGAGGAAATAATGAAGAATACTCAATCAGAAAAAAAATGTGATCTTAAGCAAGTTATCTTTTTTATTTTACACCTAAAGGTGCCCTTTGCATATGGTTGGAAATAATGAAATTGGTCATCTGTTCCAAATACAACTAACAATTCAGTCGCATTGGAGTTGCATTAACAACTGCTGTTGATGTGCAAAAACACCTTCAAACTAAAACGACCTTGCAAGAACCATATTTTCCTGGTTTACTATCATTGATGCTCAATAGGCTATCAAAGTCATATATATGGCTCTCATGTTGAGTCTTTTTTTGCAACAAAAGGAAATTAAAAAAAACAATTACTGAAGAGCCAAAGTGCAAAACGAAACCCAGAAAAGTGGCTAGAAGAGTAAACATACCCTCCCTGGCGCCACATGACACTTCAAGGAAATGGTCATTTAATATACAGCGGAGCCACATTTACCGGCAAATTTCTGTTCAGTGTGCAAATTACTGGTTGTATTATGCTATTGGTCATAATTAGAGTTATGTCTCTTCTAATTCAAAACGCCTGCTTTCATGTATGCAACTCCTGATAGATAATTTTTTGCCAACCACAGTTGTACTGAAAATGGATTGGTAATTTACATAAAAAATACTAAATTCTTGTTCCTAGATTCTTGTTATTAGATTTGGGCTCCTCTGTATTAGAGTTATAAGACATGTTATAGAGATGTTGCTAATGAAATGTTTTTGGGATTATTTCAGGGCGTGCAAACAACCAATTGGCAACATTATTAATATTTTAACTAATTCTATTGGTAAAGATGCAGTTAGAAACCCTTTGATCCAAAATGGAATAGACGTTACCTCTTTATTCAAGGACTTAGTGTAAGTGACCATCATATTGATTTATCTAAGTATAAACACTCCAATTTTTTCATAGAAGCTGCTTAGTGATATGCTTAAACAATTGCTAAGAAGGTATACTGACACAATGGGCATGCTCTATTCTATTTTTATAATAATATGCATTGCTGAAACCAAAACATAAATTTGGCAGATTTAAAGGGATACCATCAATTTGCACCATTCCCATTTTCAATCAGATGTCTGTGGTTCTTGCAATTCCAGCAACACTGTGTTTTATTACATCACTATCGCAAAGGTCCTTATACTTATATATCAATAGCAGCTTTCAATAGTGAAGTCATAAAACGCTTACTTTTAATGGAATTGCATATACTTATACATATGTAAACAATAACAATCATGGATCAAAGAATAAGCATACCTTCCAATAGTAATTAGCCTTTCAGTGGGAAAATAGATAAATAAAGAACTCTTCTATCTTGTGGTTCAAGAGTATAATTGGTTGCCTGTGACATTATTAGCTATATAATTAAGAGAATTGATGTTTTTAAAGATTTCTGTTTGAGTTTGCTTTGTATTTACAGGGGAAGTCACAGTATGCTGGGTAACAAACAATATAGTCCACAAGAAGATTCAAACCAAACTAAGTTTAATTTTATGCCAAACCAGCAACAGCAGCAAGTTGGACAAGAACAGCTGGCTAATCAGGGACAGCAACCAGGACAACAGCCAGGACAAGAGCAAGGACAACAAGCAAGGCAAGAGCCGCAAGCTGGAGAGGGACAACAACCAGGGCAACAGCAAGCTGGTCAGGGACAACAAATAGGACAACAGCAAGGACAACAGCAAGCTGGACAGGGACAACACGCAGGGCAAGAGCAAGGACAACAGCAAGCTGGGCAAGAGCGAGGACAACAGCAAGCTGGGCAAGGCCAACAGCCAGGGCAAGAGCAAGGACAGCAGCAAGCTGGATGGGGACAACAAGCAGGGCAAGAGCAAGGACAACATGCAGGGCAAGAGCAAGGACAACAGCAAGCTAGGCAGGGACAACAGCCAGGGCAAGAGCAAGGACAACAGCAAGCTGGGCAGGGCCAACAGCCAGGGCAAGAGCAAGGACAACAGCAAGCTGGGCAGGGCCAACAGCCAGGACAAGAGCAGGGACAACAGCAAGTTTTACAGAATCTACATCAACAACTAGGGCAAAAGCCAGGACAACAGCAAGCTGGACAAGAACAACAGCCAGGACAAGAGCAAGGACAACAGCAAGCTGGGCAGGGCCAACAGCCAGGACAAGAGCAGGGACAGCAGGAAGTTTTACAGGATTTACAACAAAAACTAGGGCAAAAGCCAGGAACAGAGGGCCCACAAGGACAAAAGACTGGACAGGGAAGCTTAAAGCCAGACCAGCAAATTGGTAGTCTTAAATTAGGACAGAGTCTCCCAGGGCTTCCTGATCATCTAAAACCCTCTGATGATGTTAAAAGCAAAAATGAAGAGTCTCCTGTAAAAAGTAAAACAAATTCTCCAGAATTGAGAAATGAACAAGTTAAGACTACAGGTAATCCAGAGCAAAGTTTTGACTTGAAAAACCAGCTTAATAAACCTGATGCTGAGTCAAAAGGTACTGATTTTTGAACTTATTCTTTTTTCTTTCTGTGTTTTCATTTCAATGATCCTAAAATCAAAGAATGTAAATTGCTTCTGACAAACTTGAGAAACATACATCATACAGTCAAGTAGTTGTCACCTTTGTGACAATTTGACCTTAAAGAATGATAGGAAGGAATAATTGAGATGAAATTGTCTCTTTGATTCTTTTATATAGTAAATAGAATCTATCTATTAGTGTCCTTGCCTATTGACTTTTTATACGCCCACACGTAAGATGGGCGTATATTGTAATCAGTCCGTCCGTCCGTCCATCCGTTCACATTTGGCTCGTGCTCACTCTACAGGCTACAGTTCTTTATGGATTCTTTTGATTTTTATTTTGTGTGTCAATGTCATTATGAAGATGATCCCTATTGATTTTCGTGATGATCGGATAATTTTTCACCGAAATATCGTGTCTGACTTGACGTTTTTCTCTATTAGCTATATTGTGCCACTCGTGCTCACGCTACAGGCTACAATTTTTTACAGATTCTTTTGATTTTTATTTTGTGTGTCAATGTCATTATGAAGATGATCCCTATTGATTTTCGTGATGATCGGATAATATTTCACCGAAATATCGTGTCTGACTTGACGTTTTTCTGTATTAGCTATATTGTGCAACTCGTGCTCACTCTACAGACTACAATTCTTTACAGATTCTTTTGATTTTTATTTTGTATGTCTATGTCGTTATGAAGATGATCCCTATTGATTTTCATGATGATCTATCGATGTTCATGATGATCGGATAATTTTTCACCGAAATATCGTGTCTGACCTGACGTTTTACTCTATTAGCTATATTGTGCAACTCGTGCTCACTCTACAGGCTACAATTCTTTACAGATTCTTTTGATTTTTATTTTGTATGTCAATGTCATTATGAAGATGATCCCTATCGATTTTCGCGATGATCGGATAATATTTCACCGAAATATGGTGTCTGACTTGACGTTTCACTCTATTAGCTATATTGTGCAACCCTGTAGTCACTAAAGACTGTTTAATCATTTCTGACAGCTGCCAGTGGGCGTATGTTACCTTGCCTGGCAAGGTATCTTTCTATTGTTTGATTAAACTAAGTAATTAAGCATTAATAAGATGGTTTTTTCCTTTTATTTTAGCTAAAACGGATAAAAAGGTAAGCATGTTACTTTAATTATTTTCTTTACATTTTAATGTAGGGACATGTTTTTTTATCAGGACACGTTTTAATGGTGAGACGCATTTTAATTGTATTTAATACATAATACAGGTACACTACTTTACAAGATCTGCTAGATTTGGATTCAGATTCTAAATTTTCACTGAAGCTGTTGGAAAAAAAAGAAGGAAATACATCAACATGAAGATGATCGGTTTTGGAGTTATTGCCCTTGACTTATTTAGAAATAGGTCAAATTTGACTTATATCCACAATAGAGGCTACAGTTTTTATCCAATCTTGATGAAACTTGGTATTAGTGAATATATTGATAAGATCTAAGTATTTGGTAATAGTCTGAGGAACATTTTTGGAGTTATTATCCTTGACTTAGTAAAAACTCTTCAAATTTGGCTTGTAGGCAAGATAGAGTCTACAGTTTTCATCTAATCTTGATAAAACTTGGTATGCATGTATATATTGATGAGGTCTCAGTCAATAATAATCAGATGTGACTTATTGCTCTTGACTTAATAAAAACATCAAATTTGGCTTCTAGACAGGATATAGTCTTTTTCCGATGTTGATGAGACTTATGCATGTATATATCGAGCTATCTTTCACAAGGATAACAACTTAATAACAACGATCCTTTCTTCCAATCAGGGGTAATTTCAAAATTTTTATGCGTTGCACTTTGTAGTGTAGCATAAAACTTTCAGAGAATTATGATTTCAGTCATTCTATTCAGCCAGGCTTCAACAACAGGGATAACATAAAAGAAAATCACGAAATAGTATTATTTGGGGGAAAGGTGGAACGAAATGGGATCAAGGATCCCACAAAAGAAAATGGTTGAAAACCCCTGCATTAAATTGACTGTATCTTTAATATTATTTATGGTTTTCAAAAAGAATTTTCTGGATTTTGTTTGTATATCATAGAATTATAAAGCTTTTATTTGTCCTATTCTAACTTTCCTGTCTGCAGCTCCTACAATTTCCGTTATAAAACATTCTTATGACGTTAATCTACAAGTACAAGGGTCATGCGTGACATCATAAGGTGGTCAAGTCTTAAACAATCTAATAAGAATTAAATTCCAATTCAAATTTTTTGTTCTTCTTATACTTTTTCGTAATCTGTCAAGTTTTCTTCTGCAGTCCTGTTCTAATGATTTTACTTTAAACCAATCAAAGCATGTCATGTAGGACCCTTTTTTTGCTAAAAATGATGAATTATGGGATAACGAAACTCAAAGAGACTGTCTTGTTGCTATACTTGTGGTTTAGCTATCCCACAATTTGTCATTATCAAGAAACTGGTTCTAACACAATTTAATTTTTTTAAAATAGCTTAATAAGAATGAGACAGTGTAGGAAATTGATTGTTTTGTTTATTTAAAACAAACAAACAAATAAACAAATAAATTACAATGGAGACAACAATATTACAAAAAGAAACAAATTTGTTTTCTAATTATAAGTACATGTAGATTGCGTCTTTAGTCTGTATTATATATTAAGTATATGGTGGTGCTTTAAATCCTACATTTAGTTATATTTCTACTCTCAAACCCTGCTTTTATTATTATTTATCTTAGGATCAATTTCCACTTGAAACTGTAGACAAATCTCACCTTAATTTCATCAGTGAACATAGAATAGGTTTTCAACCAGCTCATCAGATCCTTAATCCTAGACAGGAAGCTGTAAAAGATTATGATTATGATATGCAGGTAGCCAATTTAATTAGTTTGCTTTTTTTATCAGAATGCAAATCCAATTAGTAGAATAGTTAATGGTATTCTAAAGAGGTTTTCTTAAAATTGTATGTATCTCGGGGACACTAGTATCATAAATTGGCACCATTTCAATTTTCATTCAGATATCTGTAGCTCTTACAATTCCACTAAAACTATGTGGTTACTATGACTTCACCATCACAAAGGTCCTTTTTATCAATGATAGCTTTTGCGACAGAGACATCTTAAAACGTTTACTTTTTGTGGAATTGCAAGAACAGGACTTCTGACTGAAACTTGAATCGGTGTCAGTGTCCCCGATATGCATAAAGATTTCTGAAAATCTCTGCACAATCCTTTAAGTTATATCCCTTGCATGTCATAGGCATTGGATTATGAAAACACAATTTTTTTTTAGAAAACCTCTTTCCCTTTTTATAACTTTATAATTTTTACTCGAATTTTAGTTTGATATTAGATTTCTTTATTAGGTTTTGTAAAATTAGACCCTGCATTTGGAATGGTGGTATTATTTGGTATTTTATAGGATTAATTGCAATATAACCTGGGAATAAAATGTCCAATTATTCATGTGTTTTAGGATGATGAACCAGGGCAAAAAAGTAAAGAACAGAAAGATAAGCCTGTAAGTATTTAAAGACATTGATACAATATGTCCATCATCTGGAGGTTACTTTGCTAACTTATTACTGTTCAACAACACTGTTCAACATCTTAGTATCACCAAAATTCAGTTGTCCATCATTGACTGAATGTCTCAGTCTCCTAAACTTTAATAAACTGAAGGCCAAAAGAAACGAAAATACAGCTCATCACGTGGTGTGACCCCCCCCCCTGGTTCTGTCCGTTCTAGGCCTGTCTGTCTGTAACATTGTATCAAGTTTGTTACAGTAACACAGGAACAACCAAAGATTCTTGTGATGTGAGCGTGGCTGGCTTCCACCTATACCATCCTCAGTGCTTCATGTTTATTATAACTTGTAAAGATTTTATTCTTTTGAGAAAAATAGGAACCCAATCCTTACCTCTCTTAGTTATTATAATAATTATTTCATTAGAATGTAGTAATAGAAGAAAGCAGTATTGATAAATTGAAGAAACAACTGGAAGAACAAGAACATTAAAGAACAATGTGATATCTCATACCACAATATTTATTTTTCTACTGGAATCATCTTGTGGAATCTGTCATCATGTGTTTTAAAATCATTTCTGGGGACAATTTCATGAATATCTATCAGTTTTAATATTTTAATTATGCAAGTGGTAAATAAATATAATTGATTAGTGTCTACCAATCAGATTAATGCATTTACTAGATTTGGGATTTTTAGTAAAGATTTGTGTAATTTAATGTAACAAGTTACTTTTCAACTAATGGCCACTTTCTAGTAAAAATATTTTTGTGAAGTTTGCTTCAGCACTGTGTGAATTTTGAGGGTAAAGATAGATATGGTGTTACTCTCTACTTAGTCTCATTCCTTTTTGTAACAGAAACTTACTCATGTATTGCTTCTAATTGTGCGTTAATTTGGTTTTAATCTTTTACATTGTTTTGTTTCTTTTGACTGTACTTACTTTGGATCAGCGAAGGGATACACATATTCAAGTCTGGGTATGCAGACAACTAGAGATAGTAATATATGAAATAACTTGGTCAAAAAAAATAATATTTTAAAGGGACTTATTTTATAAGAGATCCTCAATTTTTCAGGGGGAAATGTTCTTAGCACCTTTAAATAATATAGATGCTTCATATTATTCAATTGTAATATTACACATTTTACTTGAAATCATGATGGAGGCCTTGTTTCAATATTCCCTATGGCATGTAATATGTGTTGAAATGATGCATATCTTTCACAACGAAAATATAATGTTGTATAGTTTTTGTTATATCCCATTAAAAAATAATGAAAAATGCACAAATTGTATATACATTGTATTTGATAAAGTTTGACTTGTTATGGTAAAAGATGCCCTTGGACAGTGTCTGTTTTTATTTATATTTGGCCAACATTTTGACTTTGTAATAGTGTGCAGGAGTTCAAATTTTTCTTCAAAAAGTTTCAAACTTGATAACAAGTATATATATTCATCAGTTGGACTTGCCAGTTTCCATTACTAAAGAATAGAATCTCTATATGACACAATATATCCATTAAACTAAGAAATTATATTAGGCCTGTTTCAAAATTACTTAGTTTAATGGAATATTACTTAATTTTATGAATTTATTGGATTATGGAGGATGAAATTTTGACACCAGGTAAGTTCACTGATGAACAAAGACTCATTTTGGCCAAGTTTAAAAATTATCCTTTAATCCCTATTTTAATTTCTTTTTCAGTAAAAGTAATTTAGTTGGTAATTTTATTGTATTTGTTATGTTGGGAAAATATATATAGTTTTTGTTATTATTTTTAGTATTCTGTTTGCGAGCTTTTGGTCTCCCTTTTTAAACAATATATGAGATATGTTTAGATATATCCTTCTGTGAATTACATTGATTGTTTAGATTCACTGATGTTTCAGTATATAGTATGTATGTATATAAGAATTAAAGCATCAACATTCCATATGAATTCTAGGCCATGTCAGAAACTAATGTTTGTCAGGGCAAAACAAAATTAAATTGTGTATTAGTACATATTAAAACATTCCAGACCAGATTTTACCACAAACAATTGATGCATAAATTGGCAACTGGAGAATAATTTGGAATAAATAAACAGATGTATTTGGTTTAATACTAACTAAACTCATCAGTATTGTGTTTTTAAGTTTTTCTCATAAATCATAGAATATTTTGGACATCCAAAAATATTTTTGCAGATAAAATAATGTAAATCTATTTAAGTAATAAAAAAAAAAATAAGATACATTATTTTTGTATTAATTTATAAAATCTTGCTTTATATTATATGTTTGTGAAGTTTCTCAGTTTCTCTTGAATATTCACTTTAAAATGCTGAATTGATGATGTAATTGCTTTTTAACATAGCTCACCTCTTAACTGCTTACATTTTAATATATATACATGAAATCATTTGTTCAATTTGTTTTTTCCAATCACTGAGTGGCATATACCTTGTTGAGCTTATTTATGGAGTTCTTGTTAACATTTATAGTAGCATATAATAGTTTTAATAGGTGGGAAATAACTAGACAAATTTATAGAATATCAGTCTATTTAAAATTAAACCAAACTTTTGTTCTGGTTTATTTTTTATTAGCTTTTATTTTTATTATTGCCACTTCAGTTAAGGTTGAACATTCGTCAAATTAACCTTTTGACCTAACCTGATAAACACTGTGTCACAAAATGCCAGCACTGGAGAGGGTAGAAATTCAATTGGTTTGATTACAAACAGCTCAATTTACCGTAACAGAGCATTTTGAGACATCAAATCCATGGTGATCAAATTATGCTTAATTTTTTTAACTAGACCACATTGGTTTGCCAGCCACCTATTCTGAAACTGAGAACTGTTAAACAGCTCATGTTGAAAATTTTAAAATGTCTAGTTATTCCCACCTGATATTTATTTGGGGAAATTTGTAAAATATGCAATTGATTTTATGTGTTGTTTAACTAATTTTGTGGGAAATGAAATTGTTTTAATAATAACAGACTTCGTTTTTTATTTCATAAATTCCATAACACAGACACAGACTTAAATAAATTCCACATACACAAATCATTTTCGAAGACAAATTACTTCCCTTGTGGCACTCACTTGTCACACGCAGAAAAAGTTTTAACACAGACGAATATAGTGCACATACACAGTTGCTTTTCCGTGCTAATGGTGTTCAAAATGCCCAATATTATTTTCCAATACAGAAATCTCTAAAGACAACATCTAGAATTTCCTCTGATGATATTTTACCAGTTATTTTGCCGATTTCTCGTAAAGCAAGATGTAGTTGATGAGCTGCCAGGACGACATCTTCTAGTTCTATATATTGTTTATACTGATTGAGATGATATATACAGTTATGTAAATGAGTTCGATGACGAGTCTGTGTTAAACTAGGGTTTCCAGCCAAAGGATTACCACATCTGAAATTAACATTTGAATTAATGAATTAATGCGGGCTAACTGTTTATCATAATTTAATCAACATTCAAACTGTCTAAGTACCAGTAATAATAGAATTAAACCATACAGACTAATTGTTAATCAAAACTTCAATGTCAGATGGTGCAAAAAAGAGAACACCAAGTAAAAACAAGAATCAAAGGCTAGGCTTGAAAATGAAATATTCATTGACATAATAGGAAGTAGACAGAGACAACTGTTAGCTGCACTTTAACATAAGAATATTGAGGTCAACCTATAAGTGCCAACTTGTATACACATTAAGTATAGTAATGTCATACTTGCAATTATTTCATTCAGGTAGCTTAAAGTTGCAAAATAATATTGAAATACTTACAAATTTTTTATTTTTTCTGTTAGCAAGGCTAAAAAATCATCTATACCATCTTGTGTAACACAGGATAATTTAGCAATAGTTTTAAGATCTCTTGATTTAATATCAATATTGTTCTTGAGCAAATCTATCTTATTCAGAACTAATATCACTTCTGACAGATCTATTTCATCATTTGAAGACTCCCCAACACTGTCCAAGCACAGATCTGAGTCTTTGTCTTTACTGGTCATGTTCATATCATTCTGTGAATTACATTGATTGTTCAGATTCACTGATTCTGAATTTAAATTAGAGTCTACTTCAGTCGTAATTCCGAGCTCCTTCAAATGTTTGCTTATAAAATCCTGAGTATTTGACATTTTTGATAAAAGTTTAGTAGAATCTACGACAATTACTTTAATGTCTGCTTCTTGTGCTCTGAAAATAATTTAAAATTATCATATTGATATTTGTTTATAAATAATACAAAAGTAAAGTAAAATATGTTAACTGAAGATATTAACATCCAAAACTTCGCGCATGAGCTAAATACCAGAATCATATGTAGATATCAACTGAGAAGGTTAAGAATACAAAAAAGCTCACTTATTATTCCTTTTCGACATTGAGTCCATGAGGCTGATGATTTAATGGATGTAATCAGATCTCCAAATTTGAAAATTTGAATAGTATAAATTCCATGCAGCCTTTAAAACAAGACAAAGAGTATTTGAAAATGATACCTTTTAATGGCTCTTCTGATTCCCTCAACTTCAATAATATCATCATCTGCTTGATGTAGCCCTGCTGTATCTGATAGTAATACTGGATAACCACCGATATTTACAGCTGATTCTATAATATCTCTGGTAGTACCAGCTATAGGTGAGACTATGGCAGCTGGTCTTCTACCTACAATAATATCAATATAAGATAACCACCAATATTAACAGCTGATTCTATAACATCTCTAGTAGTACCAGCTATAGGTGAGACTATGGCAGCTGGTCTTCTACCTACAATAATATCAATATAAGATAACCACCAATATTAACAGCTGATTCTATAATATCTCTAGTAGTACCAGCTATAGGTGAGACTATGGTAGCTGGTCTTCTACCTACAATAATATCAATATAAGATAACCACCAATATTAACAGCTGATTCTATAATATCTCTAGTAGTACCAGCTATAGGTGAGACTATGGCAGCTGGTCTTCTACCTACAATAATATCAATATAAGATAACCACCAATATTAACAGCTGATTCTATAATATCTCTAGTAGTACCAGCTATAGGTGAGACTATGGCAGCTGGACTTCTACCTACAATAATATCAATATAAGATAACCACCAATATTAACAGATGATTCTATAATATCTCTGGTAGTACCAGCTATAGGTGAGACTATGGCAGCTGGTCTTCTACCTACAATAATATCAATATAAGATAACCACCAATATTAACAGCTGATTCTATAATATCTCTAGTAGTACCAGCTATAGGTGAGACTATGGCAGCTGGACTTCTACCTACAATAATATCAATATAAGATAACCACCAATATTAACAGCTGATTCTATAACATCTCTAGTAGTACCAGCTATAGGTGAGACTATGGCAGCTGGTCTTCTACCTACAATAATATCAATATAAGATAACCACCAATATTAACAGCTGATTCTATAATATCTCTAGTAGTACCAGCTATAGGTGAGACTATGGCAGCTGGTCTTCTACCTACAATAATATCAATATAAGATAACCACCAATATTAACAGCTGATTCTATAATATCTCTAGTAGTACCAGCTATAGGTGAGACTATGGCAGCTGGTCTTCTACCTACAATAATATCAATATAAGATAACCACCAATATTAACAGCTGATTCTATAATATCTCTAGTAGTACCAGCTATAGGTGAGACTATGGCAGCTGGACTTCTACCTACAATAATATCAATATAAGATAACCACCAATATTAACAGATGATTCTATAATATCTCTGGTAGTACCAGCTATAGGTGAAACTATGGCAGCTGGTCTTCTACCTACAATAATATCAATATAAGATAACCACCAATATTAACAGCTGATTCTATAATATCTCTAGTAGTACCAGCTATAGGTGAGACTATGGCAGCTGGTCTTCTACCTACAATAATATCAATATAAGATAACCATCCATATTAACAGCTGATTCTATATCTCTAGTAGTACCAGCTATATTTGAGACTATGGCAGCTGGACTTCTACCTACAATAATATCAATATAAGATAACCACTGATATTAACAGATGATGGTCTTTAACTTTAATTCATATCACAAGAACCTTTGAATCCTCATTTCTCAAGAGGTTAAACTCCCTTTACAATTTATAGTAATAAAATCATAGGCATAGACATTGGGGTGCTCTATGATGATCAGGAACAAGAGTTATTGCCCTTGTCACTGACTAATGAATATATAGATTTTCATAAAAAAAATATTTCTTTCACTTTCAAACCATTTTCAAGAAACATTAAATTTATCAGATGGGCATATCTGGGTATGATTCACTAGTTTTCAACATTTCAAAACATATTATCTTAAAATTACTTACATAACAGATTTAATAAACTACTTTTACCAACATTAGGCTGACCAATAATGACCACATGTACTCCAGATCTCAGTCTTTCACCTTTTCTATTGTCTTTTAGATGATTTTCAATCTTCACATATAACTTCTTAATTTCTTCATTCACTATGAAATAATTCCAAAATATATCTACATCAATTTCATTTCTATCTCATTAATATTGTCTGTTTGTGGACTTGATGAGTGGAGATTTATATACACTTGATTTAAGATACAAATAGTCACCTGTTTGAATAACATCATCTTCTATATTTTCATCTTCACCAAAATCTATGTAGGCTTCTATATTAGCTGCACACTGAAGATAAAAACCATACAGGCTTTAACTGACTATGTACTAATATATGATATTGAGTGATACCATATTACCCAAATACAATAATGCCATATGTAAGGTAACAATATAATCTTTAACTTAACATGAAAGTATTATCAAAAAGTGTTCTTTTTCCACAGAACCTTTGTTCTCTGTTAAAGACTACAATCCCCTGTTTCTAAATCATAAACAGAACTTGCATGAATTAGGGGGGTTTGACTGAAAAGAAATTTATCACCTTAACAAGAATTTGTCTCCAGCTCATATAAAGTTGACTCAAATCACCATCCATTTGTCTTAAAGCTTGTTTACGTTGGATTTCTGTTTCAGCATGAATTAAATCAGCCAAACCCTCCACTTCAGTCAGATCTAACTTATTGTTCATAAATGCCCTGAAAATAGAACAGAATCAATTTTTTCAATTAGATTTTGCTTCTTTTTAGAGTCTCCTTGGATATAAATCAGAAAAAATTTTGTCTGCATTATATTGAGCATATAGGAAATACATTGGACAACCTTTTGCCTTGTCTTTTCCACTCATCTTTTTCATACTGTATATATAACCTGGTAAGAATAACTGTTTTATTATTGCTCTCAGCATAGGAGCCTAGACTTTAAATTTCTGAAGCATTATGTACATCATTTGAACAGTCCATGGTTGAAGTTAAGTTTCCTTGACTCAAATGTGTTCACCTTTTAGTAAACTCTCCAGCCTCTGCTGTCCGTAAACCTGGTATACTGCCTAGAGCATCATACATAGCTGTAGTAACAGCAGAACCACCATGGACCTGAAACTCTGCACAATCCTCACCAGTGAAACTCTTGGGACCTGAAATTAAGAGTATTTTACAATTGTATATGGAGATAATCTGATTCAGATCTGGACATTTCTTTTTTGTGGAATAAAACTTATTCCTGAAGATTATCACACTTGATAACATCTTGATTTGTATTTTGATGAGATTAATCTGGAAATAAAATACTACTGTTTCAATAGATATTCTTCTTAGGTATTTAGGCTTGATATAAAAGACACAAGTATTTAATTATGTAGTGAAGTCCTAGCTTACAAAAACAGTTTTAAAACCGTCAGAACCTACATGGAAACCATAGCAATAATCCTTTATCAATAGCTTCAAAGGACACAGGATGATAAAACTTCATCAGATGAGATTTTCTTGGTGCTGGTAAACTGTCTCTATTTATCACCTTTTTAACAGCATCAGATGCCTGTGGCCCTGAAACTCTTATGACAGCAACACCACATTTACCATGACCAGAAGATAAGGAGTAGATAGTTCCTCGGTTTATCAAACTGTGTGTTGATTGTTTTCGTGAGTAGCTCATCAATTTTGACGAGGAACATTTCTTGACAATATTTCTCATAAACATTTTAAAACTCAATAAAAAAAAACAAAGACAGAGTAGAATGTTACACAATTGAGTGTCTCCAAGCGTTACATCATTTAGTGAAACTTTTCAATCTAATCATGGGTATGGTTTGCCAATTAATTACAGCAAATATCATACTAGTTAATCACATAGCAGGATTTCTTCTTGTACTTCTTTCTGGAATTTAACTTGCAATGCAATTCCACTAAAACCAAGTGTTTGCAAATTAGTGATTAATTACGTCATCTAACTTAGTTTTTTAGTGGAATTGTCCGAAGCCACAGACATCTGATTGAAAATTGGAGTGGTGCAAATTGATGCAAACAGTGTCCCCGATAGGCTACACATAAAAAATTAGAAAACTTCTTTACAATCCCTATAAAGGAAAAGATTTCCCACAAACATCACATTTCACATTTCCAAGGCCAGCTTACTTGACTTTGATGTCAGAAGCCAGTTACTGTTCTTATTTAATGACATCAATTATCCAATTATCTGAATTGCATTGAAGTAAAAAGTTTGTTTACAAACATTATCCACGTGTACGACTAAAATAGACTTCAAAGCAGAAGATATCTAAGGGGACGCAACTGCAAAAATTCCAGACAGTAAAAAATGCATCCATCCTATTTTAGAAGAATTTTGCAAAATCAAATTCTAGGATATTTCCTATCTTTTTGTATTAAGATGGGATATTAAGGCCGATTGTTTATCATCTTTTTTATACTAGTCCTACATTGTAAGTGAAATAAATCAAGTCGGAATGATTCGGACTGCCAATATATTTTTCATATGTTAGCTCCCTTGAATTAACTCTTTAGATATAAAAGTCAAAAAGAGTCTACACATCAAAACATGATGTTAGAATTTATTTTCTGTTGAAACAATATTTTATGTTTAATTTTTCATAAATTTTCTCAAATCATTTAGTGGTAGGTTGGATTTGTAGCAACAGTATACACCGCGAACCACCATTTAGATTTGATAGATTTGAATGGCCCAGCTGTAGGCAATAGGGTCAAATAGTCCTATTTATTGATTTCTTGACATCTTTCAAACACATGGTCGGACATGAGCATAATCGAAACAGTTTGTTATTTTGACATCATGTAGGAATAAATATCAGTTATGGTATTGTAGAATTGTAGGCCTAGCCTAGGTATAAATCTAATGTGATCAATTGATGATGAACTTTCCTGGGTTGTAGCAACATTAGAATAATAGCAATTCATGGCAGTTTTCGGAAAATGGTCAGTTTTCTGTTAAAGGGTTTAGTTATCACAAATGTTCAAAATTAGACTTAATTGATTGTAAAATACTGTATAAAATGAAATCAAACCCTTGCATAAATTTGATTCCCAATATGTCACAGGTTTATTCTACTAATCAACTTTTTTGCAGACAAACTGTCAACATGCCTACAGACTGTGAAAAAACCATCGATGATATAGAAGACATAATATCTGCCAATGATGTAACTGTTGAAGATAGGATAAAAGCCAAGAAACATGTGATGCCTCGAGCGAAGAAACACTTGAAAGACAAAAATAAATCAACTAATTTAAAAGTTGTAGGAGACAGTTATATTCCAGGTATAATTTCTCTTTCAGAAGTTAAATGGTTTTGGTTCTTGTTGAAATATGATATGTTGTATTTAAACAGTTTGTGCTTATATTGCCTAAAATGTACTTATTATGCCTACTTTCCAGTCTTCTTATTCTTTACATTGTATAAGTAAAACAAAAAAATTAGAATTTATTTTTTTTTAAACAGATATAAGGAAATACTAAACTTCTTACAATTTTAAGAAAGCTCTAGTAGCTGCTCTGTATTGAAAATATTATATTCAAACCATATTTTAAACAACAAATATTCTTTATTTAAGGTAACCAATCAATATTTGTTAAAACCTGGGGATGTTCACATAATAATTCAGATAGTGAATACATGGCTGGCCAGCTAGCCACTTATGGCTTTAAAATCACAGGTATGATTTGATTATGATTAGAGGCTAAATTTTAAACATTGTAGAGATCCTGGCAGTGTTTTCAAGTTTTTTTTTTGTCCATCATGGATTTGATTAAATAGTATGGTAGACACTTTCTTCGCAAATTTTCCCTCATTATACTCTGCAAGTTTTTGCCCTCTTCATAAGCCTAATCAGATTCAGAAAAAAGGCTTAAAACTTTAACTATTTCATTAATGTTAGTTTGATATAGAAATAACCCAGGATCGAGTATTAATTTAAAAGGCTGTCCCGAGTTGCAGTTAAATCTGTGTTATATTTAAGCCAGAATTAAATGTATTGAACTTTGACTACTATATTATTTTAGAATCTAAAGAAGATGCAGATCTGTGGTTATTAAATAGTTGTACAGTCAAAAATCCTGCAGAAGATCATTTTCGTAACGACATAACCCTAGCTAATAAACTTGATAAACATGTAGTTTTGGCAGGCTGTGTACCACAAGGACATCAGAAGTCTGAATATATGCAGGTAATTTAATGATGAACTGTACGGTTAGTTCAATTCAAGGCATTTCTACTGCTGATCAGCTGATTATCATAGGTCAGTTTTTAAAAGATAATGTTTACATTCCTGTTTTCATAGAAAAACAAGGAAATGTATTGCAAATAGTCTCAATTTTTTGGTTTGAGTTGGAATTTGATAGTTAGATAAACTATTTTGCTTTCTTTATTCAGGGATTAAGTGCTATAGGTGTCCAACAAATTGACAGAGTTGTAGAAGTAGTAGAGGAAACATTAAAAGGTACATAATTTATTTTTTTGATTTGCTAGTTTTGGTTTCTTTCAGATAAATTGACCTATAATTGACAGATATATTTTAATATTTTACTTTCTCATCTGATTCAGCTCAGCATCAGCTATCTTTATCACTTGCCAGAATGTAAAGGTGATATTTTGTTTGTCTGCAAATACAAGCAAAGGTGACAACATTTCTGTCTGTTAGTTTACATCAAAACTGATGCATTATGCAGGAATCATATATTTTTTTGCCATGGTGGTAATTTTTCTGTTACTGTATAAAACTGATGACATATTAGGTTTTTGAGAGTGAAAAGATGATTAGATGATGAAGATGACTCCACCCCTCCGCCCAATTTCCTCTATATTTGTAACTGGAATTCCTGATCATGGCTAACTAAAGACACGTAATTGATCATTGAATTCAACTTTCTTCTTACAGGCAACACAGTGAGATTTTTTAGTCAGAAAAAAGAATCTGGTAAAAAGACAGGAGGAGCAACTCTTGATTTACCCAAAATCAGAAAAAATCCCCTAATAGAAATCATTGCCATCAATACTGGTTGTTTAAATCAATGTACATATTGTAAAACAAAACATGCTCGTGGTGAACTGGGCAGTTACAGACCTGAAGCCATTGTAGAGAGAGCTAGACAGTCTTTTAAAGGTTTGAAACCATTTTTTACTCAGATTCACAATTATGTGGGAGCTGTGTGGCCAAGTTGGGGGTCCTTGGTTGTGTCCTGGCATAGATGACCTTTTTCTGATTGCACACTGTCGTCATCTGCCAAATCTAGAGCAGAAAAGTAGAATGTAAATTTCCATTTCATTTTACAATGGTGAATATCTTGGCTGCAAGTATAATTGATCAGAGTCCCAAAATGTCTTCTGAATATAATTTTGTGTTTTGTTCATCCTTTATATGTACTATTATGAAGGAAAAGATCTGTATAAGTTTTAAATCTGCTTTTTTATCTGTCTGTGAATATTCCAAAGATATCAATTTGCAAATTGAAAATCCCTCAATTCTTTCATGTGTACAGAAGGAGTAGTTGAGGTATGGCTAACATCAGAAGATTTGGGAGCATATGGTCATGATATAGGGGTCACTCTACCTCAGTTACTATGGCAACTGGTAGAAGTTATACCTGAAGGTGCCAGAATGAGATTGGGAATGACCAATCCACCATATATTTTAGAACATTTGGAGGTATGATTTTAGAAATATTTTTTACATGAATGTTGTTCGAAACTTAGTATATATATATAACCTTCTTATATGTCTTACAAGTATTACTTATAGTAATTGCCATATTTTTTGACTCATGAAATGGATAATGATTTTTAGGAAATGGCTAAAATATTAAAACATCCGAGAGTTTATTCCTTTCTACATGTACCAGTACAGACAGCTTCTGATAGTGTTTTAATGGACATGAAGAGAGAATATTGTGTGGAAGATTTTAAACATGTCGTCAATTTTCTTAAAACAAGGTATATATTTGATTAAGCACAATTCAATTGTTCTTGCATGCTTGTATTGTGGCCATTGTTTTGATGTCAAGGATTGTCCAAGAGACTTTTTAGTGTTTTTTGATGCTAAATGCTAATTCTAATTGATATGTGTTGTATGACCTTGATTTTGAGTAATTTAAAGCTACATTCAAGAGAATAAATAAAACAAATGAATTTGGTTATCAGTTTGTAATTTCAGCATCCGCTGGAAACAAACGTTAATTTGTCATCTACCTACCTACCTTAATAATCATTATTTTGTAGAGTACTGGATGTAACTATAGCAACAGATTTAATTTGTGGTTTTCCAACAGAAACAGAAGAGGTAAGAAAAACTTGACTTCAAGGTACATTGGCCAGGTGATGTAATTATAGACATTGATAACTCATAGTACTTGTTTCTAGTCTCTGCACCACTTTTAACTATATCATCTATATAAGTAGATTTCTGTTGTAAACCTAATGCTGTATGTAATAAGGCCTTTTGAGTCATTCTCCCAATAGAAAAAAAAATTAAAAGCCTATTTGAAAAATTGATAAAGATTTTTTACTAATTTGGAAATATAACTGAATGAAATCATAGAAATAAAATCTACTTTGTTTAAGGATTTTGAAGAAACGATGCAGTTGGTAGATGAATACAGATTTCCAAGTTTATTTATTAATCAATTTTTCCCTCGACCAGGAACACCTGCTGCTAAAATGCCTCAAATAGACAGACAAATAGTAAGTAGTTTTTAAAATATTCTGTGAGTATTTGATACTTGGCGTTCTCACCCTTCTGGAACACTTGATGCCACTCTGGGTCTGGATTTGTTGGCTCCAGATCCCTTTTGGAGAATGCCCAGCTATAATATATTTTGGGGTATATTCATTTCTATCAACACATAGTAGAATCTCATGCAGCTGGTTTAGACAAAATGTGCACTTCCACAAGAGAAGTAAAATATAACAATCTAGGTTACCTGGAGTTCATAATTTATAAAAAAAAATAGCTTTTATTAGCACTTTTGAAATCCAGATAGGCACATATGTATGGTTATCATGGGACTGAGAGAGTCATACTAACTAGAAAATATTTAAAATTCAAATAATTTTCTTAGTTGAACTTTTAGCCACCTAAAGGCCAGAAGGAGAGAGAGCCTTAGAAATTGAATCTTCCAAATGTAACTAAGGTACAAAATAAATAATTTGTGTTACAGATAAAACAGAGAACAAAAAGAGTATCTGAATTATTTCAGTCTTATCAACCTTATAATCATAAAGTAAGTTGGTTTGATTTTTGTGTTTATCATCTGTTGGAGATGTCTCCTATGCATAGTTTCACTGCTTAGTAATTCTTACATAAGGACTTACTCGAAATTACGATGTGCAGCTGGGACAGCAAACCAAGACTTAATGTGCACATTAAAACTCATGGACAGATGTCACTGTCTTTCATTGCACATTGCATGGCATTGGTTCCTTAAGGATTAAAGAGATTGAAAAGAAGTTTTCTATTTTATTTGTGTGTTTCGGGGACACTTATAGCATTAATTTGCACCATTCAAATTCTTTTCAATCCCTTTAACAAAAGAATCATTATTTTTCTTTAAGAGTTAGAATGTGTTTATACAGAGCGGAGAGTGAATTTAATGAAATATAGTATATGATACATATGTTATTTGTTGATTTTATTCTGTAGTTAGGTCAAGTACAGTCAGTCTTAGTAACTGAAATATCTCATGATGGACAATATTATGTAGCACACAACAAATCATATGATCAGGTACAGTAAATACTTGCTTAACATTTTGATATATCTAAGTGTAGTTTTTATTTTTGTCATGTATTTATGCAAATATGGGTATGCCTTAAAGCATAATCAGCCTTTTTAGAAGAATAAATAGTAATTGATGAATGAAAGAAAAAGAAAGAAACAACTAGAAAGACTCTGAATCCATTCTACCAGGTGGTCCTTGGCCAAACCTCTCGGCATTGACCTTTCCCAGATTATCTGTACCGATTTACAGCTAGATCAACTGAAAGTATGAATGAATATGACTTATTCAAGGTCATTATACCGTCACATGCCATTTTAGGTCAGAACCCACAGCCGCCATTTGCTCGACATATTAAACAAATGATGTCCTGTAAAGAACCAATGCTCAAACGGACTGTGTTATTGAACCCCGCATTTTACTAGTAGGAATGTTCTGTTTATGTTTGTAAAGGTCACATTGTGTTCAATGCTGTTAAATATTTATGTATGTAGGTTTTAGTTCCTAAAGAAGAAGATCTTATGGGTAAAATGTTGGAAGTTGAAATAATTGAAACTGGAAAACATTTTATGAAAGGGAGATTACTCACAAGAGGAAAGAGACCACTGAATGTACCTCCTCCAATGAAAAAGGGGGAAGTTTCTGGTAAACCGGTGGTGTCTTACAGTGAGGTAAGAGTTTTATTTTGATAACTTGTGCTCTTAATACCTGATCAATGAGACAGCGTACTTGATATTTTGTTCACATCTCAAGTCGCAATTATTAAGCAGTGAGGGTTTTAAGTTGTAACCATTATGTCTGCAGCTTGAAATATGAGCTCTCCTCAAAGACATCACTAAAGGGGTGCATTTGTCAAGTAAGTTACTTGACCTGCTGTTACATCTCATTTAAGTGATTTTTTGAGAAAAGTAGCCTTCTTCGAATTTAAAATTTAATTATTTCTCAGTGTAGGAATATTCAGATTCAAATAAGGTATTAGTCTGGCCCTACCTTTTCCTTAGCATGATATACGGATATTAGTAGTTCGGCCTTTTTTTTTTAAATTGAGATATCCCTTAAGTATTACACTTAAAAATTGAATTTAAGTAATCATGTTAAGTAGAATTAAATGATCAATGTGTTTTTGTTTCATTGTAGACCTCCATATCAGAGTGTGTGTCAAATCCAGTGTTTTGGTTCAGTATATCAGTGATTGTTATAGCAGCTTTGTGGAGAATTACATCCATTATTATGGGATATACCAGTTGAAGACCACAGTTAAATCATGCTCTGAACATTGCTGATTTCAGCTAAATAGATTTTAATTTAAATAAAGTATCATTCACAAGTGTGATGTTGTGTTGTTGAACATTGTTAAGTTTTACTGAGAGAGTCAAATGATCTTCCTGGTACAGAGTGAAATGTTTCAGATATTGTCAAGTCATATCATAGCCTTTTAGTTCTTGTACTCTTCATTCTTTTATTTTATATTTAAAACCATGATGTCTTGGTTAATGACTGTAAAAATGAAATGAAATGAATGGAGTTTTACGTCCTACTCTAATGACTTTAAAACAAATTATTCAAGATAAGAATTAACAAGAACATGGCCTACATCAAGAATTACATACCGGTATTAAGGCAAAAGACCAAATTGTCTATATGTAGCTTTTTGTTTAAAAACAAAATCATGAACGTTTCTCAATAAACTTTATTGAAACAAATGAACAGAAAATTACAATGGTTTTAAATTCCTTTAACCAATATTGTTACACAATGTTTGTGAAACATTTTCAATACACAATCTATTCTCTATACATTTCCATAGAGTGTCTAGATGTAGCTTTTTGATTTAAAACAAAATCATGAATTGTATTGTCAATAAACCTAAAATTACAATAGTTTTGAGTTCTTTTTACCCAAATTACACATTTTATTAAAACAGACATTTTCTATGCACATCTATTCTTTAAGAATTGAAAATGTGGCTCAAATTAACAAAAAAAAACATTTCACAATTCTTAAAGGTGTTGCGACTTGCAAGTAAATCAAATTTTTTACTATATCACCAACTTTCCCACATCTTTTAATATCAATGACCAAAAACAAGTGTGAGTTGACACTCTTTTTTCTCTATTTCAAAATACAAATACTTATTTTTTGAAGGTATAATTGCCCTCTTTCGCCTTCTAAATATTAAACTTATTTGATCATTGAAGTCTGCAATTTGTTTATAATCTAATATTGTCACAAGTTCTTTCTTCATGGCAAACAAACAAGAACCATTATCACACTTTGGCACTTAGTAGTGTGGAATTAAAACGAATGCTATCTTTCTTGAAATTCCACAACACTAATCATTTTAAGATTAGTTGTCTCTCTTTAAATGTACAGTCAACAATTCATTCTTTCATCAAACTGAATAATTCACAAATGTTATATTACATTGATATATTTTTTAACTTCAAAATGTACCACACATGACAAAAAAAGGGTTTATCAAAAGTCTGAACGCCTTTTTATTTCTCACTCACTTCGTCCTCGTTTAACAACATGTTTGGAATTCCATTCGTGATGGGGAACTTTCTCCCAGTTTCTGGACACTCCAAATTGCCTTCAATTATTTCCACTTGTAAGAGAATATTGTGGGCAGTTTTTAAAAAATCTTCATTGGATTCATAATCATCCATCATGCTTTCTGGCACTCCTTCGGCCTTGTTGAGATCAACAGCACCTTTGTGAACAGCCGACCAGTCCAATTTTGGAAGAAGTCTTGTAATAAATTCAGGATTATAGTCAACTTCTCGCTCTTCCACCTTCGTCGCAGCGATTTTTAGGGGATATCCATTCTTAACACCTTTTATTATGTTCGATGTCAACATGTTATGAGTTAGTAACTTCATTTTGAAAAGGAAATCTCTGTACAATAATGTTAATTTACAACACACAGAAGTAAACAAAAACAGTTAACCGGAAGCATGTGGTAGAAAGTTCAACTGCGCATGTTCAAAACTATTGATAGTCCGAAAAGTTGGATCCGATGAACATTGCCTTTTTGAGTGAAAATGCAACACGTAACTAGACTGTCCGAACCAAGGGCCAAGATATTTTCATAATACTCTTGACATCTTTTGCTGTTTTAGTCTTTTAGAACTTGATGGAATGGAATTATGAAAATGGTGATTTAAATATTAAAACTCGCTTTCATCACCATTCACAAAACTAGGCCTAATTAAAGGGACACGTCCGACCAATCGTACTTAATAGTGTCAGAAACGGGATTTTCTAAGCTAAGCTTATCAGTTACAGTGTTCACAGCTCACCGTCGGAAAATGACGACTCATCTTTTCTTGATACTCCACTATAAAAAAGAAATACGTGTACATAGAAAAAGAAAGTGAAGACTTATAAATTTACGTTCAAGACCCGAAATCAACCCCCGAAAATGGCGAAACATGGCCTTTAAACAAATGACGCCATAGAATTCTGGATAGACACCCCAGCGAAATGTGCTACACCCCTCACCAAAAAGAGCAAGTAGTGCACGGACATTTTGTATATTATTTTGATATCACCAGCTGTGTAATGATACGTATTTACACCAAAATACAAATAAAGATCACATTAATATTCGATTATCTGCTGAACCGAACAAAAGTGAATGAATTAGTAATAATTCGCCATGCTTGATTGCTGATCCAATACATTACGGACATATTTGAAGGATGTCGGACAAAGGGTAAACATGTTTATTCAGAGTATAGATTCTCATTTTGTTCGAACTGACCAATTTTGTTCATTGACCTTATATATCTTTTTTTTTACTTTTTATCCGCATCAAAAGAAACATTTGCAGTCTAGGCTCGATAATAGATGTAGGTATTGTTCTTTATTCTGATCCAGGCTTTAAGAGATTTTAAAGAGGTTTTCTAAACAAAATTATGTGTATCGGAGACACTGCTGGCACCAATTTGCACCATTCCAATTTTCAGTCAGACGTCTGTGGTTCCTACCATTTCACAAAAATTAAGCGTTTTATGATGTCACTAATTATGTTTTATCACAAGCCCTTCGCGATTAGTCGCGTCAACAAACACTTAGTTTTAGTAGAAGAATTACAGGAACCACAGACATCTGAATGAAAATTGGAATGGCGTAAATTGTAAATCAGCGTCGCCGATATACATAATATTTGTTGTTAGAAAACCTTTTTACAATCCCTTTTAGTTTTAAGGCTAAGCCCGAGTGTTGTAGGCCTACACAGAATTTATAAAAGGATTCTTGTCAAAATATTCGGACACAAGCCAATGTTTGATTGATTTTAATCATTTTATTCAATTGATACATTGCAAAAATAATAGAAAAGTTTAAACTATTTGAATTTTGTGGCTTAGTGTAACTAAAATATTAAATCAGACTCGATTCGAACTGAAATGTTATCCGGCATAAAGTTTTCAGAAATCTCAAAAGGGAATTCTACCCTTCAGAATGAGTATGAAATTTAAATTCTCAAACTTAGCCAAATAAGAGTAACCTATTTATTCATCAGTGTACATAGATATACAACAGAATCCCTCTATCATCAGATGTACCTATATAACTCAGTAATTATTCAAGTAAATCTAAAAAATACACTTCAAATATTTTTAAACGACTTTGATAAATTTTTAATTAGATTTGAAAGGGTCCTAATCAATAACAATTAATCTACCAAGTCGCCCCGCCCCCTTGATTGTAGTTAATGGAAGTCATTGCTTGGTTACTACTTACTGAGATATAGTGAGATAATATAGTGTTCATCATTGTCACAGCTTAACAAATCTTTGTTTTAAAAACCTACTATAGTATAAATACTAGTGTAACATTAAAGCACGCGAATATTTTTTTAGAGAACCACAAGGCACAGTGAGGTAGGTCGTTGTTTTTGGTTTAATATTGATCTTCTTTAAAGCCGAATCTTGCGTTTATATGTTCCAATGATAGGATTAAAGTGTTTTTAATTCCCCATTTTAAAAATATGTTTTCCTGAGATTGCCAACTAGACTGATCTCTGATTGATATTTGTACCGTGGTGATAATCGTCAGATAACTGTTAAAGGCTTGTCCGAGCTGTGTCCAGATTCGCCATATAGGAATTAATAAATCCTTACCCAAAAAAACTTTTTTTTATGAAATTCGACATTACAGTTGTTATTAATTATATAAGAATGAAAAATAGCAAGTTACCTGATATTAAGCATGGACTTTCGGACTTGGAAATTGAAGGATGGTGAAGGCATGACCCAAAAATTAGTGCCTTATACGCCACTGGGTAACAACATTATTGTTTTGTGTTTGAAGGATCCTGAACTGTGTGATTTGAAACGTTGTAAATTCAAACACTAAAGGAAGGCGTGGTTTATCTATCGTAGCCTTTTGTTCTCTAAACCAGCACTATTTTTTATTCACCTGTCAAACAATTAGATAAGCCACTGGTCAGTTCATCCTAATGAAGTGCTATTCAGAATTCAGAGGTCAACCCCAACTATCACCTTCTCACATACATTAATTACATAATACTTCGTATACAGCAAGGTTAGAGCAGTGAACAGTATTTAGAACAATAGCCTCACACGATCAATTTCTGTTATTATTCTAAAATCTATCTCGTTTTTTTTCTATTTAGATCAAAATCATTGTTTTATAAAATAGTTTGTTTGAACTTTAAATCTGTATCTAGCAAATCAGTGCACTCTTTCACTAGTAAAAACTTGTATCTGATATATGTATTGTAGGGTGAAATAACAGCCTGAGGTGGTAAAGAACAACTATCAATCATGTACGCCAGATCGCCACTTAACATCTATACGGGACGGGAACCTGACCACTATTACAACGGTGGATTGGATAATATCAGCTCAGTTAACTCGTTTAGCAGCAACAAGCAATATTCCGACCCCAGAGAAATCTATTCCCATGACTCCCGACCCAAGATGAAGGAAGAATCATATACGAACAGAAACGTAAGTAGATATGTATTTTGTATCGGGTTGGGATAGTCGAAAACAAAATTAGAAAATAGGAGAAAACCATCGGAATCTAGTTTAAGTTTCTGTACTAACTCCTTCGAAATGACTTTCATGCCTTATTTAGCTACCAAAGCAGAATGCTTAATTCCGCAATTTAAAAATAATTTTGATATACTACAGTGAACCACCTTCAATATGCGACCAAAATAAAGTTTTCCCCAATGACTTTTCAACATAATAATCGTAACCTACACTGAAAATGTGCTATTTGAAATGAACCATCACGACGTAAATTGGAGTGTTATCACCATTGTTCTTATAAAATGCAAAATAAGTTCACGCTAGACTACTTGCAGCGGATTTTAGTCTATATTATTGTCTGATCATTAAAAAATATTATCAAAATAAAGCATGACATCATTCACTGTATTTCCTGCTGCTCAAACTCGTGTAAGGATGGGTTAAGTCTTGACTCATCCACTTAACTCTTACGTCAAATTGTCTGTTTTTTAACATTGCCCGCGGCTATAGTCATAATGGTTTGACCTGGTATAAGAATAAATGTAGGCCATTTTCACATACCGAGATAAATGTAGATTGACGCAGATTCATCTTCCATAATATTTTTGAGTTCAACATGGTTCAAAGTTGATGTTGGAGATGCTATAACTACACTCCTAAGCCGCGTTTAGACAGCCACAATTTATCCGGGCCAGGTCCGGTTCACTTCAAGTGGGCCAGTTTTTATTGCTGTCTAAACGCGGCTCTAGTTCCATTTCCTTTTGTAGCCCAGTTTGCACAGTCAATTCAGCATATATAAGCTTTATAATGTCTCTAAATCTCGACTACCCTGATCCTCTTTTATCAAAGTTATCTCAGCGGTTTCCCAAAAAAAATAAAAACTATCGACAAAATCTCAAACAAACTAACGTGATATCTGCACATTCCCAACCTCAAATGAAATAAAGAGTTCGAAACATTCATTCACAATTGTTGTTTCAGAGCTATGGAGAACGATATCTGGAATCAGGGAAATCATCCGAAAGTCGTCCAAGTCACACTGGAACTACCAGTGAAACGGGATCCGATGGTAAACCTTCCAGAACTTACAAACGAGTTGCTGTACGCTTTGCTGAAAGAACATCCCTCCAGGGAATACCTTATATAAACATTTCCAAAACTTGGTATGCTAAAGCAGCATGGACTCTGATTTTTCTCGGTGCCACTGGAGGCATGATTTACCATCTTTACTATTTGTTTTCTATTTATCTGGAGTTTGATGTCAAGACTCAGGTGGCTTTAGGATTTGACACGTTAGCGTTTCCGGCTGTGACTGTATGTAATGTGAACCCTATAATGAAACGCCGACTACATTTAGCCAGTCAAGAACTACGGGACATTGTTGATGAGGTGGACCCAGAGAAGGTTACAGACCTTTATAAGGTAAGGGGTGTTTTTATCAATTTGCATAAGGCGGAATACGGACCTTTAATTGCATATTGATAGATGACAGTAACCCATTGACAGATGATATTTACTCGCTACATGCCTTATAGTGATTTTGTGTAATTTTATTAAAAAAGAAGTTTCCTCTATCTCTTTTTAACAAGTAATGAAAAGTATGTTTTCCTTCCCTTGATAAGTGTATTTGTTCATGTTCAGCAACGTTCAGTGGAACTTTCACTGTGGATTGTTCGACATTTGTTTTAGACAAAATTGCTCTGTGTTCAGTTAGCTTAACATTTAGATTCGTTATATCAATTGATTACTGAGGGTACACAAACAGTTTTGTGAAATTGTACAGCTGAACGCAGGGTTGTTTTATTTTTCTTATCTCACATCAGTACTGTTCTTTAAGAATATCGAGGCACCATGCTGTTGGCGATCATTACTAGAATCCACCCTTTTAGACCAAAGAAATCCCCCCACCCAATTTTTTTTTTTTTTTAACTTTTTTTACTTTTGCTGATCGTTTCCTCTTTTGATATTGCAGTTCTTATAGTTTGTGATGTTTGGACTCATGTATACAGGTTTTTATTATATTCTAGCCGCCTAGGCCAAATCAAGGTAATCCACCACCTAGACCTAATATACGCCAAAAGAGATTTTTAGACAAAATTCCTAAACGCCTACCCCCACCGAAGCGTGTTGAAACCGAGCAGGAATATTTTGATGATGATGATTGGGAAAGAGTTGGCGATTATGATGATGCAGATGCTACCTATCTGGAATTTATCTCGCTGTACAATAACTTTTCAAGGTAAACGAAGAATCTTGCTTGCGTATGTATACCATAAATAAAATTGCGATAGGAGCTAAATAAAATTAATGGAGTTTTATGTCCTACTTCTCTGCGACTTATTGAGCTATTGCAGTGCGCAGTGAGAGAAATTTTCGATTTCCAACAGTCGAGGGATCATTAACTGTAGCACACTGGGCCTCGGATTATTATCAGACAGATCAACCTTTCTGACCTACATCACTGACCGCGAGAAACGGGGGTTGAAAATTCCTAAGGTATTATCTCGATCTCGAGATTGAACCATGGACCTACAGGTTAGCAAGCAAGCATGCTTGATTTCTTGACAAGACTATATGGTAATATTTGTAATTTGAATACCTTAGAGGAAAACGAATCTTGAAACATTTCTTTGCAATACATGTAATCTTTTTTTTTTTTTTGGTAGACAAGAACGATTTGAAATGGGCCATAAAATGACAAATATGCTGATCAAGTGCTCGTTTTCTGGTCGAAGTTGCTATGCAGAGTAAGTGTCAAACTAGTTTCCAAGTCTCTTAGAATACACCTCAAATATTATTCTTTTTGTTTGTTTTCTGTGGGTTACTTCACCCAATCTAGATCTGACAACATTCGTGATACACTCTTCATGTTCGACTATACTAATTTAACTTCCGCTGGTGACCGCATTAATGACAACATGACAAGCTCTACCTGAACAGATAATTCATTGGTTGAATATGTGAACACGACTTGTCTTTGGAAGGTGATTTGATCTGAAATGCTTGAAGTAATCCCAAAACAGTCATATGAAGGGGTTGGTGTGACTATAAGTCAGTCCAAGCAGTTCCTCTTGTACATCTCGCAATAGTTAGTGGTATTACAATAGTTCAATTTTTCTAGAATAACTGAAAACATTGACGTCGAATTTAAAATCGGAACGATGCAAATACCAACAAAGGCTAGAAAGCCCTAATTAATTCGTCGACACATCTGCCAGTCCTTATTTGTTTTCTTTTACTTTTCAGGAATTTTACGCGAGTCTCTGACCCCCATTATGGAAATTGTTTTACATTGGAATCAAGATTGTTTAAAAGTCGCCGTAGTGGTCCTGGATCTGGTAATTACTACATACAGATTTTCCTTTTCGTTTCGGAACTGGAATTTTCCACCGTTTTTTGCCTAAGTAGTGACATATACTGAGAAGTTGGTTTGTTAGCTGATTTTTCCTTTTCAGGTTTAGAGTTGATACTCTTTTTAGAAAATCACGAGTACATTCGCGGTATAACTAACAGTAATGGTGCCCAAGTCATGGTCCATGATGTCGGAGTTCTACCGCAGCCTTATGAAGATGGATTTGCTGTTTCGGGTGGTGATGAAACATATATTGGGGTTAAACTAGTAGGTAGTATTTAGTTAAAAATACTGGCCATATTCAATGAATATACCAAATAAGCATTATTTAGCATTACAGTGTATTTAGGACTCTCCGAGATGGTTGCCGAGTTTTGCTCTTTTATTTTCCGAAGTTTCCGGTGACCAAAGCTATGCCTTTAATACCCAAAGTCAAACATGTCATTTTGTTTAAACCAGACCTCATCTAGCTACTACTCTTTCAGGTACGCATCAGTCGTATGAGTAGTCCATTTGGAATATGTAATGATACTCAACAGTTTAAAAATCGCTATGGAATCAAATATTCTCGTTCTGTAAGTTTTTTTCTATCATTTTAAAGTAATTCTACTCTTAGAAAGTCTCAAACTTCGATAATAAGAGTATATATTCATCATTTGGGCTTACCAGGTACCATGACAAAGTAATAGAATGTATATTTAACACGATATATCCATTAAACTAAATAATTATTGAAAAACAACATGTTTCAAAATTATTTCGTTTTTTGGATTTATTGTATTATAGAGGTATTCTATATTCATTGACATTTTTGGTAAAAATTTAAAAATTTCAATTTGTTAGTTTAAGCAACATTTTATTCATTGATTATACATATGTTATTTTACAGAATATATATAGGGTTTCGGAAACAAGCCGAGATGTATGTTAATCATTCAATTGTTTGGTCATCCTAAGAGGTAGTAGGTCTATATCTATAAGTTATATATTTTCATGCATAACTTAATGTATATTAGAGTCTTCTGTTTGTGGGCCTTGTCAAGTTGTCGAGTTGTCAAGTCAATCTTTCAGGCATGTCAAGCAATCTGTGAAGCTGAAGCTACCATAAACGAGTGTCAATGTGCCGATACCAAAAGAGAGGAGACTTATTTAAAAATGGGAAAATATCGGTCAATACCCAATATATGTACTACTGACGATGGTAGGTTTATTATCTTAGACAAATTTCAGCTATCAGTATTTCTATGTAGATTCCTGCATTGTATTCAGATTGTGCCGCACGAGTTTTAACTTGCAACTTAGCTTCCATTTACACTCTTCCGATCTACCAACCGACGTCTGTGGTCCCAAAAAGAAACAAGATTTAAGCTTATATGATGCGCATACATAGGTCAGAATACCACTGGAATATACAGCTTATGTCGCTGTCCTGGTAATATCTTGTACACTGCGCCGCGTCGGCCGTCTTCATTAGCCCAAACAGTTGCTGTTAACTCTATTTCATTTCATTTCTGATTTTTTTTTATAGAAGTATTATGTCAATTTAGAGTGACTAAAAAATTCGAATCGAACAGATTAAAGTGTGATTGTCAAGACCCTTGTCAGTAAGTTATATCTTATCAACACCTTTAGAATTTCTTAACTTGCTCATAACTATCGCGCTTTCATAAAAAAGTAAAACTTATTATCAAAAAGAAATTAAGGCAATGTGTCCACCAGACAGTCGAAGGTCTAGATAAAAACTGTCTGAATGCTGACTGCTAGTAGTAAATATGGCCAACAGCGATCATACTTTTTTAATTGATAAATTTTAAAGTTAAATAACGATAGGTTTAATGATGTTCAACGTGTTTCTGTAGAGGAAGCATATTTTAAAAAATGACTGTAATAAGTTCAAACTATCACTACAATAAGTGATGTGAAATCTTCTATTTTAATTTAGAGAAGTGAAATATGCGAAGTCAATTTCATCCAGACAGTGGCCCTCTGATGACTACGCTGTAAGTAAATATTGTAATTTTTTTCATGGAAATACTATAGTTAATACCACTGACCCATAAAATCCCCCCTTATTGTATACTGCATTGGGGTATTTTCAATGGGGGGTTTCCACACTTAGTTTAGACTCCCTCCTTCTGCCACTGCCAAATCGTTACAGTCTGGATCGTCACTTAATATTCGAAAAAGATGTGTTCGCGTTGCGGACAGGAGATAAAACTAAGATTTTGTTCATAATTGTTCGTTCCAGGACATGTTATTTCAAGTTTTGTGTCATAATGAAGGGGAAGAAGTTTGTAAAGAATTTGAACAAACCGATAAAAGAACTTTATCGTAAGTATGTAAATGACAGGAAGTAAAAAAATCGAACCACTTTACCGTCTGAAGACTGTAAAACAAATCGAAAGTATCCTAGTATCTTTGATCAAATGAATTACCCCTTTCCCCTATAAGTCCTTACTATCACCCTTCAGCCTATAAAGCCTTACTATTTAATGATTTTCTCTTAGGTTTTCCCTGCAATCGTTTTCATGTCAGAAAATATAGCCTGACTAATTAAAACAGTTTGAAAAATTAATGTCAAAAAGTTCCATGCAAGTTTCATTTTGCAGGGGATGGGGGAGGGGGGATAACAACCTAACTTTACAATCAAGACCCTTTCTACCAGCTGGTCCTTGACCAAACCTCGTTATATTCTAAATTCACTATTTTATATTTCAGTCAAAATTTTGTGAAAGTGAATATATATTTCGAAGATTTGAATTATCAGAATATTACAGAGACACAAGATTATGAGGTTGGTATAAGAAGATATATATTGTATCGTCCGAAAATGTGGTGCTCGCTGTGACGCCCGCTTTAACAAAATCTTACCTCATCTTCGCAATAGCCACAAAGCTTGCATCACGGAATGCAGCCATTTAATTGGGTTGTACACTAGCGAATACAGCCGATCAGAATCCCGACAGAAAATTTATAAGCATTATTGATTTGTGTTTCAGTCGAGGCCTCTGATTTAGAAAAAATCTAAATCGCGCTATACAGGCGTATGTTATGAGACGATTTTTGTCTTGATTTATCTGACATTTTGTATCTTTCTTTTTTACATTTCAGTTTGCCCAGTTTATATCAGATGTTGGTGGTACATTGGGTCTATGGATTGGAATATCGGTATTAACTGTTATGGAAGTTATTCAGTTTGTAGTAGAACTATTTCACCACATGTGTTGTGTTTTACCTAAAAGGAGATCCAATATGCAGCCACAAAAATCTTACCAGAAGTAAAATAGCAGTTGTTTCCCGTGTAATTACTCAAAATATAAAGAAATTTGTGTCAAACAACGTTTCTGTTCCAAAAGAGTGTCAATAACTTAACTTTTAACTTTAAGCAAATTGGCACTGAAGCATTATTTATGCCTCACCAACTTTTAACCAGGGTTAGTGAGAACTTAGGTATAAAAACAACACTAAACAAAGTGCAATGCATATTAATTACATCACGGACCTTGAAGAAACGACCATAAGCGATTGAATATCGAAGAGGTCTACTCGGTAGTGTGTAAATTATATTCTTATCAATCGGGAATTGTTTCATATTTTTTTATATTGTATGTCATTACTGTTTAATAAACACGTACTGCTTCCTCTCAGGTCCGCGCAAGTGAAATTTTTTCAATGATGTTTTTATTAGTGTTGTTTAAAACTGCTGGATGGTTTTAAAAAGCAATGCTCGATTCGATATTCTGTTCGTCTCTCTATTTACTTTATTTTTATATACTTATCACAATGTGCATATGATTAAATGGTTTATATATATATATATATATTTGTATGTAATTGGAAGTAAAGACTATCTTTTTTTTTATATGTTTTATCTCTCATCGAAAGGGATATAACTTGGTTGAAATCTTGTTGTTTTCTTATGAAAATTGATTTAAAGAGCGGATTAATGTTGATTTTAAAATACGACAGCTCTTTAGAGGGTTATCGTCCAAGACAATTTGAAAAATAGAATTGATATGGTGCTCACTAACACATATTTCGGGCCAAACAACGTATTAAATTCATATTTTTGAATTTGATAGAAATGAAGAGAGGTACAAATCATTTTTCTATGCCGCCAGTGAAATTAGGGCAACTATCACTTTAAGTAAAAGTTTGACGAGCAATTTGTTTGATGTGGCCTGCAGTACATAATACATGTATATTGAATTTAAACAATAACCATCTTAATTTGTTATACAAGTATTACATGACTCAACCTTCTTAACTTCTATTTCTTTGCCAATAATTATTCAATAAATCATAGGATTATTGATTATTAAAGGGACAGATGTGCCATTCTTTTTGACTAATCATACTTTAGTCTCAGATTTTTTATTTATCTAAGCCAATCAGTATTAGTGTTCACAGCACACAATCCATTATTGTCTAGAATTACCCGAGTTTGAATATTAAAATGAGGACTGTCATTATAAGATACTCTATGAAATATAGAAAAGACATAAATAGAAATAGTGAGTAAATTTGCTAGTTTGAGATATATTTGAGGGAATTATGCGATTTTCGTACATTCTAGCACCTCTGAGTATAGCTACAAAGACTGAAATCAACTACCAAAAAATGGCGCACTGTCCCTTTACTTCTTCTATAATAACTGATCAGTCAATCATGAAATCCAGGTTTCGTGGAGATTTAAGAATTGAATTCAGTGTTTCAAGCAAATTTCTCTAACAATTTTTGGTTTACTTTGAATAATCTTCAAAATGTCAAGCTATTACGAATTGTATCTAATACCTTGACTGCAATAACCGCATTTCTTTTATCACGGATGTTTGTATTGCTGCGATTGTACAATAGCGAATAAAGTACATAGTAGTTTCTGTATTCGCTAGCGTACAACCCAATCACATTATTACATTTAAAAGCTCCCGTGAAACACAAAACGTGCCTATTACGGTCAAGATATTAGATGCAGTTCGTAATAGCTTGACATTGTGAAGATAATTATGAATACATGTATACATAACATGTACATATATATAGATGTCGCATAGCCAAAATATTGAAGTTCATTTCCGCCACCATTATCACTGTCCAATTCTATCAATCCGAATCAACTTCGAGAAGATCCCATGCTTCTAGTTCATGCTGGACAGAAAATTGGACTGTCAATGACTTTCATTAAGTTTTTAGTACATTTCAGGCGGCGAAGCTAAAGTCCAATAAAATTGACCCTGGAGAAGCAAAAATTAAGAATATTTCCCTTTAATCTCTCTCAATTAGTTAATCTAATACATACATACATACAATAGACGACGTTATACCTTCAACGTAATCTGCATTCTATAACAGGTTTTCCATAATACCGCTATTACTTATAATGCTCCTTACAAAACAATAGTAGTTAATGAACTGCAAGTAAAAAGCCAACGCACGCTATCTGTGTGACTAGAAATGACATCTCAATTGAATATCAAATGTTTTGTAAGTACATTGTAGACCTATATTACTGTTTGATATTGAAAAAAAATCATTCATTAGATAATTAATTTAGTAAGCATTTTATAATCTAACAGTCATCTTCACAATTTCAAGCTATTACCAATCTAGTCTTATACCTTGACTACATTGGCCGCTATTCTTGTATTACGAAAAACAGTGATTTGATTGGGTTGTACATCAGTGTACAAAAATGTTCCCTTTACGGTACATAAATCTATTTCAGGATTTTCAACCAGCTGTTAAAGACATGGCAACTGATGATGGCTCGGTCAAAAAAGTGTGTGAACGCTTCGCGGAGCAAACTTCCATGCAAGGGATACCCTACATTAATAGTTCGAAAACTTTGGTCGGAAAAGTAATATGGTCTGTGCTTTATTTGGTCGCCATAGGAGGACTGATATTTCATTTATATTACCTATGTAGTGTGTTCTTCCGCTACCCGAAGAAGACATCAGTGGTATTAGGATTTGATACCTTACAGTTTCCTGCTGTAACCGTATGTAATGTGAATCCTTTAAGAAAGTCAATGGTGCATCTAGTAAGTTCAGAATTACAGGATTTGTTAAATCAAGTTAACCCTACTCGAGTTAGAGACTTCTATGAGGTGAGTACTTTACTGTGTTCATGAAATTCTATATTTTCGTTCCTTCATGATCTGGATACATTCTTGTTTTAATCGAGTTCAGTCGAAATTTAGAATTATTTACCAACCAACCAATGAAAAACATCGTTAAATTTGGCCCCAATGTTCAAGTTTGTGTGAATTAACGTGTATTCTAAAATTCCTTAAGAATATTTTCTAAATTGGTTGAATTATAGAAACTTTCCTCTGATCATCGCTGTAGTGTCATAACAAAATTTTTTCTATAAATGTCGCTGGTATAATATAATGTAAATGTAAATGTCGCTAGAATGATAAAATGTAACTGTTTATGTAAATGTTTATTTAGCTAGTATGATGAAATGTTACTGTTTATGTGAATGTTTATTTAGCTAGTATGATAAAATGTAACTGTTTATGTGAATGTTTATTTAGCTAGTATGATACAATGTAAATGTTTATGTACGTGTTAACTAAGCTAGTATGATACAATGTACTATATCTTTATGACTCCAGCATTCTATGTCTATTTGGCTAGTTGGCTGCATTGCAGAATTAATTATTTTACGTTGGAATGCTCAATTGTAAATGCTAATAACCCCTTTTTGATATGGTATTGAAATTTATAATCTAAACTGAATTGACTTGAAATGTTAATGTCTATTTCACCTTGAATTTCAAGATGATGTTATTCCAACTCAGATAACATATATTACAAACAATGTCTTCTAATATTCACTTTTCTGTTTGAAATGTTGCAATTTCTTTTATTACTAATTCATAATTATCAAAACAGTAAAGTTTAAGCGTTTAGGTTTATTGAGCTATATTCAGCGTTTCAATATCGACAATCATGCAGCTTTACATTTGTAATGTTGTGTATAAACACATTATTAAATTTTAATTCTTATATCTATATATTCTGAAAGAATCTTCAATGAACATCTCTTTTAAATTCGAAACCAATTAGTGTAATGTATCGATTAATGCATCAGAGACAATCTATTCTTTGTTTTAAATATTACATTATGTTTGTTCTATCGATCTAGTCTTTCGGATGAGACAATACAACAAGGCCCTACAAAATGTCTTTATAATTCATCCGACTGTTGGATATTGGCGAAATTTCTCCCAATGTACATTGCGTGGCGTTGTTTGTCTTAATTAGCTAAATCAGGCTAACATTTTTACCAGTTGATAGTACTGGTTGATTTACTAATTGCAGATACACTTTTCAATTTGACAACTCGTCCATTAATCCCACTATGTGTTGGTTTACAGACCGGATTGGTTATTTGTTGAACCTCTTGATAACATAATGAATGGTAGTATAGCGAAACCCGGTATGAGCATTTTGACATTTTCGATCAGATTTTTTTATTTCGCTATCCCAGAATTTGATATGATCCCAAGAAACGGGGTCTACATTACATACTTTCATTGGTTAAAAATAACACGTCATTAGAAGGTGATTGTGGTAGAAGCTTGTTAGTTAACAATGGAGACGAAAAATATCAGAAAACGAAAAAGAAACGAAATTGTAATTTAATTAGATTGAGATTACTCAGATTGCATACAGAAATTAGAATCATTACGCCAAAGTTTAATTTTTGTCTTTCTTTTACAGGACTTGAATGTCACATCAAAGCGTAAGAAACGTTCTGTAGATCAGAATACGGACGAGAATTCACCTCTCATTCGACATAAAAGGTTTTTAGATTTTTTGAACGTCACCAATAATGATCCAATGATAGAAGAAGACTATTTTGATGAAGATGACTGGGAAAGTATTGGTGCTCGTGATAAAGCTGATCAACTCTATCAGAAATTTTTGAAACTGTTTAATTATGAAACGAGGTATGATTGAGTTTAATCTTATCTGTAATTTCGACGCAGGAGGGTCGCTTGAGCTTCCTTTTTTCATCTTCAACTGTTACAGACTTCGTCTTATACCTTGAATGCAATATCCACCTTTCTTTTATCACAGAATGCAGCGAATTTATTGGATTGTACGCTTTTTGTAGAGGCCTCATATTGACTGTATAAGACGAAGTTCGTAACATCTTGACATTGTGCAGATGCCCGTTCTTCTGCCACTGATGACACAGTCGCTGGTGTAATACACACCGACCCGCATTCAAATCAAAGTAGTAAACATTGTGACTAAACTAAAAGCAACTCTGTAGCTATGATCACGATAAGGGCACCACAACGTTCCAGAAAGCCATCATGAAATGTGATTTTTGCCAATTTCAGAAAGAATCGATTAGCAATTGGGCATCAATTGAATAATATGTTGGTTAAATGTTCATTTGCTGGTAGAAGTTGTCATGCAGAGTAAGTTTAACCTTTTTGTACGATGTAATTTAAACATTCACTAAATTTTGTCAGTGGAATTATCCTTGTAATTGGTCTTTAATCCGATCAATAAGACAGCTTTGATGCCACTTTGTGTCTTGCTAGTATCGAATCTTGCTGTCTCCATTGGCGCTATCGACACAGAACAAGGGTGTGTAAAATCATATTATTGCATGTCTTTGAGAGATGATATAACTAACGTTATTTTGATTATTTCAGTAATTTTACACAAATAACCAGTGCCTATTTTGGGAACTGCTATACCTTACAGTCACGTTTTTTCAAAAGCAGAAGAAGTGGCCCGAACAAAGGTGAGAGGATGTGACTATATAAAAGTATAACAATGCTTCGCAATGCCCCCTGAATAAATTCTGACTAATTCCATTACTGCAACTATACATCATAAATCATTGCAACCCCGGATATCTTTCTTGTACATCCGAACGATCAAGTCTGACCACGTGTCTGATACGATGTTTTCATAAACATTCAGGAATATATACGTAACTGAATTTTGACTGAGGAGGCCAGGGGGTGATGGTGATGGCATTTCTCTAGATTTTGGTGTATAGTTTTCACAAATTTGAGTAAATAAAATTTCGACCTACAAACAAAACCGGAATGTTGCTTTAAATACTGCCCAATAAATACAGCTGTTATAATAGTGCTCAATATATCTATTGTAGAGTGATATAGATATTAAACGGAACCTGAAACATGTTGTTACTCAGAGTTTCACACTGTTCACTGAGTAACAACATCGTTCAGGTTCTGTTTTAATAGTTCTCATTAATCTATTCTATGTATTTAGGGTTAGAACTGATGTTATTTTTGGAAAATTACGACTATATAGATGGTGTTACCTCCGGTACTGGGGCGCAGATTCTGATACATGATCAGGACGAGTATCCGGATCCTTACGACAAAGGTATAGCACTACCTACCGCCATGGAAAGCCATATAGGCTTACGAATGGTAGGTAATAATTGAGTTCTTTCCATTGGTGTTACTATGACTCATATGAATAAGGGGGAGTAGGCTCAAAGGCCATTCTTTCCCCATGAAACAAATACAGAGCCGGGACCGCCTCAATTCAGTGGAGGGGTAATGGAGTAACGCCACTGATTCTTCCTGGTGCTTTAAGTAGATCTATCTGGATGATATGAAGCGTTTAATAGTCCAACAAACCAATGGGATCAAAACAACATATTAGAAGAAATATAATCGGAAGATGCTGAAAGAATATATATTATTTAATTGATAAATATTCCTGGAAGCACCTAACATAATAATTGTACGATTAATAAGGAATTATGTTAACGTTCTATATTCAAGGTGCGCATATCAAGAATGGGTAAGCCTTTTGGATTATGTAACGATTCAACGAGTTTTCAGTCATATGGCCTGAAATATTCCCGAACGGTAAGTTTGAATTAGGTATTTTTCTTGAAATACCTGAGGTTATAAAACCGATGATTAAACCACTACAAGATTACACCCTGATTTCCCACCTGATCCTATTCTGCTAGTAGTGTATGTGAAGCACAGATTCTGTAATGCTAGTATCAGAGCCAAGATTAGGACATTGGCTGTAATATGTGGCCTTTAAAAGATTCAGTTTACACTACTGATACAGAATCTGTCGTTCATAATATGTGCTACTATAGCAGGGAAAACGACCAGGAACGCTTGCAAGATTATCATGAGCGCTATATTATACTCCGATGTGTTCAGAATAAAAAAATACTGATATAAATGTTCATTGGTTTTTGTCTCCACTTAGATTTGTCAAGATGTGTGTGAAGCCAATAGAATCATAGATGTGTGTAACTGCTCCGATCTGTTTAAAGAAGAGATCAATCTAAGACTTAAAAGATCGAGAAGTGTCCCGGACAAATGCCAATCAGTAGCTGGTAATTGTTTCATTTTTATATTCGTCTATTGACATTGTTCATCAACAGAAAGGTTTGAGTTCTTGCTTAGACTAAGTCTTAATTTACGAGTCGTTTCTTCCTATACATGGGCGCAGACCCATCTCCACTCACGGAAGCGTCGTTACGAAGGGGCGTCTCACTGTCCCAACCCCCCCCCCCCCCCCCCTCCCTCGCATTGAAAAAGCGATCTGCGCCCCTGATCCTATACACAATGTTACTTTAAAGCAAGGGTTTGCAAGGCCGTAGTAAACCAAAGTTAAAATGAGAGGGTATCGGGTACAAAATACATAGATGTATTGAAAATTAAAGGAAGCTCTAAGGGCGTGTCGTTTCAAAAGATGGTATACTGCCTCGTTGCCTCCATTATGCTACGACCTAGGTTGTCCTGTATTAACACTTTTCTATAGCTATATCTTCCGACTATTATCAAGCTACATCAAATTTCCATGTTCATTGAGCTTTTTATAAATGATTTTTTTATATGTATATTTTTAAAACGCACCTGTTATTACAATAAGCAGTATTAGTTGATGATATGTGAATTTTCTTTTTCAGAATTGAGATGTGTGGGCCAAGTAGAACGAAATATTGAAACCGGTGAACATGAATGTTATTGTTATGATGCTTGTAGGTAAGAAATTCTTCAGATCTTTATCTTCATTTAAACTGCTTCATTCATACTAGTAACTCAGGTTTGAATTAACACGGGTAATTGTGGCATATTCTGATATAATTGGTCCTATTTTCCCGACCCTTTCTGTCAATTTTGTTTTTCAGCGAAACAATGTTTGAAGAATCTGTTTCATTTCGACAATGGCCATCAGAAAACTATGCGGTAAGATTTATCAGTTTTATTTTCTTTTATCTTCTACCATCGAATCGATAAAGGATTATGATCGAGATTATTTCAGCTATCTGTATGCTTCGTCTTCATCTGCGAATAACAAACTATAATTTGAGTTAATTATTCCGCGATATCAGGAACCCAGTTTTGAGCATCTTTACAATGACAAGCTTTTACGAACTTTGTCTTTTACCTTGATTGTAATAGTTACCTTTCGTGTATCGCGAAGTTTGAAAATGCAACCATTTCATTGGATTGTACGCTAGCGAAAACAGATTGGCTGCGCATGGAATCGGGGGCTATGATTGGCTGTATTCGCCAGCGTACAATTCAATCAAATCGTGTAAGCTGTGTCTTGAGAGTAAGAAAAGTAGCTTTAAGCTGTCTCACTTGGTGAATAAACTCCTGGTAAGAATTATAAACCTCTGAGGGTACCTGTGAGCACATCAGAATCTGCATAGACAATGTTTAAATGCCGAGCAAATAATCATAATATTCAGTTGGATTCGTTTCCCGTGCTTATGGCCGTTTGCAAGGGGATACGAAGAGTCCGAAAGTAACAAGGAACAAATTACCTAGACAGATTATATTGTCCATATCTCTTTATTCGATATGCAGGCCTTACTAGTCGAAGTTGTATGTGGATCCAAAGGTGATGCTGTATGCCAGAATCTTGAGGAGAATGCCAACAACACTCAATCATTAGCGTAAGTTATAACTTAAAGACCTGAAAATTCCAGAACTTCTATGTATGACATATTTACAATGATCTATACAACATGTGAAACTTCGAATATAGTTAACAAAATATTTCTTTTTCTCTTGTCGTCGGCTTTTAAAAATACTTGATTACTCATTAGTCGTTATTTTCCTCTCACTTTGAGAAAAAAAGGACCGTTGCCATCTTTGCCGTACTCATAATGATTTATGTTCTTTTCCAGACAAAATTTTGCCAAAGTGAATATATATTTTGAAGATTTAAACTATCGGAATATTACGGAACAACAAGATTATGAGGCAAGTTGGGAAAGGGTGCTCTCTCTGTCGGCTGCATTCAAATTCAAATTGATAATAGCTTGATATTCTATTAAACTTTCACTTCTTTCTATTTCCACAATAGAATCATTGTTGTTCAAATAGTTTACTTCTGGTAAAGGAAAATCGTCTGGTTGTTCCAATAACCTATTACCTTTTTTCATCAACAAAATATGCTAAAGAGGAGCTCGTATTCCATTCCGTCTGTTGTTTGGTAGTGAAACCGTAGCCTACGTTGATTTCATTTTGATATATATTGGTCTGCTATTATCTTAGTTAATTCAACCTTTGTTGATTAAGTACAAAATCTCGTATTGCATAATTAATTAGCCCATTTTTAGACAGAAAGGGAGAGCAGTAAATGCATTTCATTTGGATTATTATCCATTGACTATTTCAGGATGTTCAACTTTTCTCGGATATTGGTGGAACAATGGGATTATGGATCGGTTTATCTTTCATTAGTTTTTTTGAAATCGCTCATTTTCTTCGAGAATTATTCGCCGTATTTCATAGAAGATGTTTTCAAGACAAAAATCGTGTTAAGAATTATTGAAGTGAGACTGTGAATAAAGTATTTTGGATGAATAAAGCTTTGTATTGGTCATTTTAGATGATAATATTATAGATTGCGTCAAACTGTTCTGTCATTTGTTTGTCAAACCTTGTGGACACGCCATGAGAACAAATGGGTTCGAATCACATTCTTCTATGTTAAGCATCAAAGAACCAAGTCGTCTGACAACTGAATGGAATTGCTTGTTTCATTAGCCCAACTTGGTGCAGTACTTCCTAGTTTGAAGTTTCTTTAAAGGAATATTTTCTAACATTTCTAGTACTCTTGAAGACTATAATTTTTATACATATATTCAAGACTAAAATCAACCCCAAAAATGGCGCAGCTTGTCACTATTCTTGCTAAGAATACTTCATTTCCATTTCATAAGCCGAGATAGGAAAAGAAAAGTATGGCGTTAAAATCTAAATTTCGTTAATTTTAAATTGCCCATCCTCATCAACCATTCAGTATAACTCAAAAGAAATATTCACTCAACCACGTATTAATTATACATTTGAAAATAAAATAAAATTCACATGCAAAATGGGTATAATTTGTATTTTTAAAAATGAGATTTAAGATAGCTAATATCATGACGTCACAATGAACACGGAGTCTCCGGAAAATTCCGAAATGAATATGCAAATACGTGACATAGTAACAATAGAGTAATACGCATAGTTACCAGTCTATTGAAGCTGTCGACTACTTATTATTATTAAGTTGTTAAACATACAGGAAAATTGAGTATTTTCATCAGTTTTTGTATGAAAAAGTACAATGGGTTGTATTCTGTCGACTCGGTCGGAGCCGAAAAAACCCAAAAGAGGAAATATAATTCGAGTTCAACCTATTGGAGATGGTACTAAGATGGTCATAAGTAGAACCGACTTTACCATTTTCCAGGTTAAAAGTCAGGAATCAACCAGCACACAGGTGGAAAAGGAAGAGCCCAAGTCCAATGCCGAAGATGAAACACCTAAAGCTCTTGGTAAGAATTGTATTTGATTTATTTCAACAAGAGATACCACTTGCTTCTTACTGCTTACTGCTTACAAAAATGTTGAAATTCGTGAACGTTTGTGGCAAGAGAGTGTCATATAATAAAACCTCCCATGCACCTCCCATTAAAGTAACATTTTCTTTTTACAGACCTATATTATTTTAAAACGTTTATATTTTTTGTTTATTATAGAAGAGAAATGTGACAATGAAGAAGGTCTGGTATTAAAACTGACAGGGGTAGCCGCTAAAGGGGTCGCCTTTGAGATTTCTCAAAATAGAGCAGTTGTTGTTGCCCCTCCCACTCGTCTACTTGAGATGAAAAAGAAGAACACCGAAAGAGAAGATTCATCAGTAGAGGATATTAGAGAGAGGCTGTTACAGGCTGAGAGACGCCGCAAAGTAAGTCATCATCATTTTTATCATCATCATCATCAACATCAACTATTATTCAACTTTATACGATATATATAACGTTTAAACAAGAACTTTTGTTATTCTGCAGCCGGTTAATTTTCACAATTCGCGGCCAAAAGCTTCAATATATTATTCTAAACAGCTAAAATTGGTCTTTTGTAGCAATTGGAGGACGAAAGAATTGTTAAGGTCAGAAAAATGATGAAGACAGAATCTCCTGAAACTGTCCAGGCTTACATAGCCGAAAGGAAAGCACTGGAAGATATCCAAACTAAAAAGATGGAAGATGCCGTTGCCTCCAGACAATTGCGATTGCGCAGCATACGAGATAGAATGAGAGAAAAGGACAACCATGCAAGGTCTGTGAGGCAACGGAGGCTTGTAAGCCTGGACAGTATGGGTGAGGCACCCAGAGAAGAACGGCAATACTCATTCTACACAAGCAACGAGTAATTTCACCCATCATATTCTCGATGTCTTTCGGGCTCTGCATTGTTTCTAGTGATAATTTTAAATCAATCAGATCAATGGCTATAAACTGTATATCAAATCTGGAATAGGCCAAGTTCATACAGAGGTTGGATCATCTAGTACCTGTATATTTAAGTCTATTTATTACACTCTTTATATTTTTCAATGTCTATCAGGCTCTGCATTGATTCTGAAGATGATGTTAAATCACACAGATCACTAACAGAGCCTGTAACAGCGATTAATGTCATAAAGATCAGTTGGAAGACTTAATCTTTGTATTGAACTTGGAACCTTGATACACAAGCTGTTATGTGATTATAGAATGTCTATCAAACGATCTTCCTTTTACATTTTGTACAAAAATGGCTATAAATTTAGCATTGTTGTGAGAATATATTGTGTATAGTTTAGGTTATGGTTGTTATATAAATTTAGAATGATGATTGAAAGTATGGTAATGGGTGAATGAAGGGTGTTGTGTATAGTTTAGGTTATGGTTGTTATATAAATTTAGAATGATGATTGAAAGTATGGTAATGGGTGAATGAAGGGTGTTGTGTATAGTTTAGGTTATGGTTGTTATATAAATTTAGAATGATGATTGAAAGTAATGGTAATGATGATTGAAAGTAATGGTAATGAGTGATTGAAAGTAATGGTAATGAGTGATTGAAAGTAATGGTAATGAGTGATTGAAAGTAATGGTAATGAGTGATTGAAAGGTGTCATGAATAAAAGAATAATTGTTAGTAAAAGTATAACAAAGATAAGCTGTTTTTAATCCAGTATTGACAAAAGTCAGGGTCTGTGGCCAGACTTTATTGTTCGGAGGGCAAGAAATATATCTGGAGTTCCAATAGAGTGCGGTGTTTAGGTTTAGATGCTGTTGAATAGGGGAGGTTTTTGTTTTAGATCCCAGAAGGAGTATGTGATGTGTATGTAAGCCCCGAAGTTCATAGCCTACTTACAGACATAGAGGGCGTACATGTTTACTAAAACATCCAGGCGCTGAATGGTGTAGTAGCCTAAAGAAGGACGTACGTGTTGGTCCATTAGAATAAAAGTACAATGCTATTTAACTATGGTCAATTCCAGCTAATGTCTGAGCTGCGCCAAACTCAATCTACACCTTTCTTGTACACGTTTTGATTAGTTTTTACGCTAGAGAATACAGCCAATCAGAGTTCACGTCCTCAGAACTATAAAATTATGATACACAGGCTTTCTGTCGAGGGCTGATTTGCTGTATTCTCTAGCATGCACTCCAATCACGTCGCTCCATTTACAAACTGTCATGATACAAAAAGGACGTGACTTTTGCAGTCAAGGTATTAGATGATGAGGAAAGATAATATGTGGTAATTGGTCGCAGGTTTCTTTTATATGCACGTGAGAATCCCAGAGGTATTTTCATTGTAGTATAAGTATTGTAGGTTTGTACGCGTTAGCTCCCTTTAAAAAATCTTTAAAAGTGAAGTTAAAAATAGTCCTTCCATTTCCATTTCCGGTACATGTCGTGTCAAAATAAACTGAAAGTTATGATATTGACAATATTGATGAACCACCACTGTTCTCGAGCTTTCAATCAACATTAATTTTATGAGTGTTGAAAGAGACAGCAATATGCTAATTTAGTAAGTCTCAGCACTCAGAGCATTTCCCGTTGAGTTTCCTTGAACTTCGGCCCATTGGCATTGGTTCTTGAGATTCACTACGACTTTGAAATTGAATATGATTACTATGAACATGAAGTCGAAGCGTCGGGGTTATCTGAACTATCAGCTATAATGTAAAAAAAAAACACAAGCAAGCACACACAAGAAATATTGAATCAATATATCAGATATAAAACCCCATAGCAAACACATGTGATTCCATGCAGATCACTAGATAGACCAAGCATTAGCTGGATGTTTGTTAAGTGTAAATTGGCCCAATTATGAACATTTTTGATATAAACCATATAACACTACTTATGAACATTTTGTTATAGCCCAATACATAATATTAATGTACCATGATATGTTTCAGTGTGGTGCTTGTAAATTAGATCATTCATGATGGGAGATGCTTATAATGGTAATATTCTACCTGGTAGAGCTATTTATAGATCGTCAGAGTAAGTACACTAACAATTCTTCCTTTTAACACTAAAACTTCTCTTTACATTAAAATACCCCATTCATACTGGCAATACATGTTTCATATATATAATCCTCATCAATACAGGTACGGTACACTTTGTTTGAAAATTGTGTTGAATTCAAATGCTATTGGCTCAGATACCAATATCTGGCAAGAAAAATGCCTTAACTAGCACTTTCAAAAAAGTACACTTACAATTATTCCAGTTATCCTTACTTTATGACATGCTATGTTATTGAAAGGATGATCAACCTTTGAATTGATTTTCATTTATTCATCTGTTTTATATTCAAAAAACTCATACTTGCTAGACTTGTTTGGAAATTGGTTTAAATTTTAAAATATACTAGAGCGCTTTTTGAGTTGTGGCAAGCCAGAATATCGTCTTGTAAGTGTTATTTACTCAAATAATGCATCAACTAGCACTTTTACAAGCTACTCAACTCTTTACAATCTTATCAAGGGTTTTCATTTTCATTTCTCTAAACCAAGTCAGAATAGATAATAGTATCTATCCAGACTATGTCATCAGTCTGGAGCAGCTTAGAATTCACAAATTCTACCTCGTCTATTTGTTTTCTATAATCCCATCATGGGTAGATTACACATGTATGATCCTATGTAACTTTTTCTCTAAGAAGAGAGAATACATGAATGCATATTTTTAATTTTGAAAGGCTGATGATTTCTGTTTTAACTTTCATTATTTTTTTCAGTCTAAGTTTATATATTGGACTGCTAGTTATCTCCAGGTTTCTGAGAGCTGTTGGGTTATATATAGCGTATGATCTTCTTAAACTGGTACCTGTCGTACAGTTTCTATTCTTTGTCAAGTTAGGGTAGGTATTTTTAGTTAACAAAAACAGATGCAAGATTTGATTTCTATCCCAATTGTTGAATTGGCTGTTTTGCTTATAATGCCCCTCATTATACACTGCATGGCATTGTGCATCCACACAAGCCCAACTGGGTGCAGTAAGTACTATGTCGCTTCATATTCTTTCCTTTCAGGAGTGGAATACCATTTCTCTTTTTACAGAAGCCATTTGGCTCTGGCCGTAGACTGAATGCCTCTCAGGTACTTCATTTATTTTATGTGCAATCATAATTTTACGTTACTGTATCAAGCATTGTGGAATTTGTCTTTTTATCTTTTATGGAATAAAGTCAATTTGATTTAAAGATAGTAATTTTCAAAACTCTTTTCCTTTGTCTTATTTGTTGAGTCCCAGGCCTTAGTTAATAATCGACACATGTTTTATATTTTCAGTGGTTTAGAATTAGTAGACATGCATTTTTTGGAAGTATATTAGGTCTGATGTGGCTGTTTGGGTTAACATTATGTGGACCATTGAGGTAAAATTCTAGTGTTCGGTATTTTGAAATTTAATCCAACATTATTCAGTATTTTGATATTCTAAAGTTTACTCAGTTAAAAATTTACCAATATGATATTTTTCTGATTTGGCAGCAAAATTCTAACAACGTTGAGAAAATTTTAGCATTTAAAATGTTATGTTACTGTATTATAATCTATTATAGGAGTATATTGTTATATGAACACAGTGATATTGTAGTTATAGCAGCTATAACAGCTTTATTCACCAGTAATAGTGGGGGACCAGCCAAGGTAAATACAATACCCTTTTTATTTAACTTGCATTTTATCATATTTAATAATATTCATTAATAACCCATTTATTGCTATAGTATATATATTTAACTGTTGTAAGTTATATTTATCTTTATGTTTTTTTTTCTACCTGTTTTAGTTACGTGGTGGTGTATTTTTTGTGTTGGCTGTGATTGCCTTACTCTTATTTGATCATGATGAGAAATTAGATTTAATGACAGATCATGAAAGTATCCTTATAAAAATTTCAAGGGGCCTTGACAGCTAAGTGAGTTGGTTGTTTTGCTCAATAACCTAGAGATGATATCTTCAGATTTATAAACCCATTTACCATGTCATTGATTCAGACAGGAAAAAGTGTCTACTCAGCTACTCATTTGTATGGAACAATAAACTGAGGCCCTGTGTGCTAAAGAATTTGGACATTAAGAAGGGTATATTGTTAAGAGAGTTATGGCACCAGTTTTAATGCTCATTGGACATTGTCTGGCATTGCCTATGTTCATTAAAAATTTAAAATGCAAAAAACGAAATATCCAATAATTTCATTTGATTTATGATTTCCTTAACCTGAAACTAGAAGAACAACATGATGATATCCACAAAACAGTCATATCACATATCTTTTACCATATAGTTAATTTAGTTGGCTGGTCAGACCATAAAGTAAGTCATTCTCTCACCAAAATTAAAAGAAAAATATAGTTAATTTGGTGCATTCTGGCACATATTTTTGGCCAAACAGGTAAAAAAATTATATTTGTAAAAATGTTAAAAATGAAGAAGGGATACAAACCTTTTTTTGAGGGGGGGGGGTAAATGCAAATTAAAGAATAGTTTAGCACCAGTTTACTCCATTATTTGCAGGGAGGTGTTGTATTACTATCTATAACTCTTTGTCTACAAGTTGGTTTTAATGCTGCATCAAAAAAACTATCAGTAGAAGTGGGAGGAGCTAAACGTCTACACTCATTATCAACATTAGTATCTTCTATTCTCTTATTACCATGGGCTGCATTTATATATTTAACTAAAGAGGTAAGTGATGAAATTTCCCGATACTAGGTTCAGTTATCTGCTTTATGAAAACATTTTGCCATGCTTTTTAAAACTTAGATATAAAAAATTTAAAGGTTTCATTTAGTAGAAGATAAACTAAAAGAATGATACATAACATTTTGCTAACCTAAATCAAAGCTAAAGTAAAGATCTTCAATATGACTTAGCTTTACTTTATTGATTCTAGATATCACATCAGTATTTTTCTAATTTCAGACTGACATACAATCAACAGTGTTTCTCATCTTTCCTCTAGTATTAGTGATATTATTTGTGTTCCTATTGGACTATTATATAGAAGCTGTATGTATAAACCATCTACAACCAGCTAAAACAGCTCTATATGGCTCTATATTTATGTTTATTAGTGCTGTGTTATTAAGTCTGACATGGAACCATCCGTATATAGCTCAGATTACCACGATGAGTAAACTAAGGGAAATAATTACTGAAGATCATGTGTTATCTGGTGGTGTTGTATTCAGTGTTATCATTTTTCTCTTTGGTAAGAATAGTTATTTGAAGCTCCTCTGGGGACAAGGCCTGTAGCTATTGCCCCCCACCCCCAACCCCTTTCCTTTTGAAGGAATGTAGAGTTGACAAACCTTGTGTATTTCATATATTTGAAGGCAGTCTTTGGTAGGTGATATATGAGAATCAAACCTAGAATTTTACTGTGATTCAAAAAACAAATTCCTTTGTCTACAGGGTTCTTCTGTTCTCAAGATTATAAGTTACATATTTCAATATTATTTCATTTTCAGCTACTAAACTATTGGTATCACAGCCTAAATCAAGTCGTGGTAATTTTATTGGTTATTCACCAACTGGAGTACCGTTATATACCTTTGCTGGTGATGCTTTACACAGAACTTCTCAATCTTTACTTATTATCATGAAAAATGGTTTAAAACAAATACTAGAAGAATCTGATTCGAGGAGGATATTTTATTTTCTGTGTATTAATTTAGTAAGTAAATTCTTCAATAATATTCATGGAATTTGTCTTTAAAATAGTCAGTGTATGCTCATTTCAATGGGGAAGTTTGATAACATTAACATCATACACTTTTTACTTGGTTTACACACTCAGTATTCAAAGTGTTAAAGGAGATCCAATAATATTATAATAGTAGAAGAAGTATAACACCACTGTATTCTATATTTTATTCAGGGTTTTACGTTTGTGGAGTTGATCTATGGAGTATGGACCAACAGTCTTGGTTTGATATCTGATGGTTTTCATATGTTATTTGACTGTTCAGCATTAGTTATGGGTTTATATGCTTCCATTATGGCTCGGTGGAAACCAACCAGAATATTCTCCTATGGGTAAATATATATAGTCTTTGAATGTTATGTTTCAAGTGAATATTGCTTTAAGAAATGTATTGAAATATTGTGTTATATATGTTGATGTTTTACACGGCACAATTTTAACATCACAAGGAAAATCTGACTTTTATCCATTAAAGCTGAATCTTCAGACAGAATCCATTAACAGACATTTTTGACAATAGTCAGACTAACTTCACTTAAACAACGCCCATTGTGCTAGGATTTCCAAGTCATATAAAGAAAGTGAAAATATCTCAAATAACATAAATGTACTAGTATTAAAGAATGTTAATAAATTTCTATTTTTAGGTTTGATCGAGTAGAAGTATTATCTGGGTTTATCAATGGATTATTTCTAGTAGTGATAGCTATATTTGTATTCTCAGAAGCTGTAGGAAGACTGTTTGAACCACCTGAAATCTCAACAGAAAGATTACTAGTTAGCTTAAAACAATTTTTACTCTCAGTTCATTTAGAGATCTGATACGTATAATCTTTGTATGAAATTTAGAGGTAGACAGAACATCCATAACATATATAGCAGTATATTTATCTTGAATATGACATATCCTCTTCGGTTTGATTGAGAATTGAGAACAGACGGAACCTCACCAATCGAGCGACACCTTGATCAACAATTGACTCAGTCTCATGTAAACCTAAATATTGTTTTCATTTCAGATAGTTTCTGTGTTGGGTCTTTTAGTCAATTTAATTGGTATATTTGCATTTAGTGGTAGTCATGGACACAGTCATGGTGGGGGACATGGACACAGCCATGGTTCAAAACCAGTGAAAGAACCATGTAATTCTCATGGCCACTCTCATGGAAATCATGGTCATTCGCATGGGGGTCAAGGTCATGGCCATTCTCATGGAGGCCAAGGTCATGGTCATTCGCATGGGGGTCAAGGTCATGGCCACAGTCACGGGGGAGGTCACAGTCATGGAGGAGGTCATGGTCATGCTGAAGAACCAAAACATCATAATACCAACATGGAAGGTATATGTGCTCTTATTTGAATACCAACTGATCATAAAAGGACGCAGATGAAATTGAAAATTCAGGTTTCATTTATGAACATAAATTGCAATCAATAAGCTATTGACAATGATAATTGTGATGTAAAGTCGTAAAAAATCATTGAAACTTTAAAGATGAAGTAATATTTTTTGTCTTTTACCCCATAAAGCGATATGTATTATAGTCCTAGTATCATGATACATGTTGTTTCGTAGCATTATTGGCTATACCCAGCACAATTTTTAACCATTTTAATTTAAATTTCAGGAGTATTTTTACATGTACTAGCTGATACACTAGGTAGTGTAGGTGTTATTATATCTACATTATTAATAGAGAATTTTGGTTGGAATATAGCTGACCCACTGTGTTCATTATTTATTGCTACTATGATATTATTGAGTGTTATACCATTATTAAAAGAAACTGGCTCTATCTTGTTATTACGAACACCTGGACATTTAGAGACAGAATTATCTGAATCTTTACAATCGGTAAGTATATTGTCTTTCCTTGTTTTAGCTTTGAATAGAACTATTAGTATGACCTTATTTTGATTTTTCTATTAGTTGAGACCTTTATATAGTGCAACGCACAGGTCATGTTAGAGAAAAAGACCAACATTGTAGCTATTGAGGTTTAAGACGTCCAAAACCTGAACACGAATTTCTTATACCCTAATCTCTTTGTTCATTAATACATTTACCATGCAAATATTTATAAAATACAATTCAAAATTTACCGATGAATTTTATAACTATCTATTTATAAATAACTATTTTATCAATAAAGTAATTTATATGAAATAATTGATAATTGATTGATTATTATTTTAGATATTAAATATAGAAGGGGTAATAAGTTATAGAGATCCTCATTTCTGGCATCATACATCAGATAAAATATTAGGTTTGATCCATGTACAGATATCACCAGAATCTTCCGAACAAAAAATAATAACTCAGGTTTGTTATTTGATTATCTATGATAAGGTCAATAGAAAGGCTATGAATTTAAGAGCTGATGATTATCAATAATACATTCATGAAAGGGTTTGTAAAGAGTTTTTTTTAATTAGGATAGGGGTCATTTATGGCTTCTTCTTGCATCATTCTAGTTAATGAGACTTGGCTGAAACTTTGGGGCTGATGGATAAGCTATATTTTGTGTTATAATGTTATATTTTGGATCTGATAGACTTACTGACACTCCATGATAAGTCAGAAGATTTAGTGGATGGAATTCTGCCATGCTTGTACATAAATAACTTCACATTTTGCCTACCAAAGGAGTCACAAGTCTTGGCGTATTACATCTCTAAGTAACTCATCCTGAGACAATATAATTCTGATAATTGTTCCACTTAAGAAAATAATTATATGTAAAGCAAGTTCTTGAAATAATAAAACCTATTCATGTTATCTTCTATTTTATAGGTGACGTCCATATTAAAAGAAGCTGGTATTATAAATGTTATGATACAAGTAGAAAAAGAACAATATTATTATCATTTATCTGGACTCAGCTCATCTTTTGATCAAATGATTGAATGTTCACACAGTTTTAATAAACTTCAATATGATGAGAAATTGAATAGAGTCAAAGCAATATAGATCATGTGATAACTTGGTAGATATATTGTGAATCAAGGGAAAGAGTGAGCATGTGTTATTGTTATCCACATACAAATAAGTCTGAGAGGAAAATTTGGAAATGCATGCCATGATGCCAAAGTTTGACGAAAGTTGGAATTTGAAGGAGCAAAGTTCAGTGATAGAATATTTCAGATACATCCTTTTTTGCCTTTCTTCAATAGAGGACAGAACTTTTGAAAGTAAAGTTGAAAAAGCTTTTAAAAGAATTCAAAATATTCTGAACTGAATCATAGTTGTAGGAATTTTAGAATTTAGAAGTTTAATAGATCAACCTAAAAAATACTCTGAGTAAAATCCACCAGTTTCACTATTATGTCAGAAAATTTATATCATAAAGCTTTTTGATACATATTTCTTGTGAAAGTCTGGTGGTGTAAAGGTGCACATAAACAAACAAAAATATTGTTAATGGTTTGGAAAGACCTTACAATTGAAAGAGACCTCTGACAGTCAAAAAATAATTGCATAGAACTATAGATGAGCCAAGATATTTTTGCATATTGGGGTCCAAATATAAACATATGATATTATTTTTAGGTAGAATAATTAGTAACTGAACTGTAAAAGTCAGAATAAACATGTTTTCATGATCATGTTTTGAATTGGACTCGGTTATGCACAAACACTTTTGCTTACATCATCATTTTTTAAATCATTAATCATTGTATATAGAAAATATTTCAATCATATCATAACAATCATGATACTGTTGGTTATGGGGTATGAATCAACTAAGTCAATGCAGTGAAACCCAGAACAGAAGCCTCTCTTCCAGGGGTTTTCTTTCTAGGGGGGGATTTTGAAATTTTTTGGGGTTAATGAAGCTTTTTGTAGTTTGGCATAAAATTTGTGGACAATTATAACTAAGTTGTTCTATTCAGTCTGGTTATATTCTGACATGTAAAAGATGTAAAAGATTGCAGGGAAAACCTAAAAGAATATCATTAAATAGTAAGGATTTGTAGGGGAAAGAGGGGTAATACAATCAATCAAGGATCCTTAAAGGGTTAAGATAGCGGTTGAATCAGAATATCGAGATTAATAGATCAATACTAGATTAGAAAGAGTGCTGTTTCAAATGGTTCTGTCATAGAGAAATAGTTATAAATAGAATAGTTTCTCTACTTAGCCTGGTTTTTTTAACACAATGACGGAGAAAAACAAAGAATTTTAAGGGGTTTTACTGTATAAAATGATCATTGAAGCAACCATTTCATCATAAATAATAACCTATTTTTAGATGTATATGTATATATATTGTACTATAGAAATATTAAATTGTATTTCAATACACAATTTTTATTTTATCTTTTACTTATTACAGACACTTATTATGACATAGAACCTCTCAAGAAATATAGAGAGATTTTATAAACATCAAGTTTTGAAATGAAGTTGTTTATATTTGTGTATAAGACTAGGGTTCAATGAAGGTTTGACTAGAGTTTTAGCTGTATTGAAATGTGATTCTGTAACACTGGTAGCTTCTATAGACTCTGACATAGCACACATAGCAGCCTGAAATAACAATGACAATATTACAAGTCTATCTAGACTCTTGTTCATTCAACAGTTTTCATCAAGCTTAATGAGTTTATCAAACTATTATGAACTATGTCTAAAACCTTGACATTTTGAAGATGTTACTCCACAAGTAAAAGGTTTTCATTCTCTCATCACAAAAGGAATCATCTCAACTTATGTCAGGATAGAACTGTGGATCACTAGGCTAGCCAGCAAGCTAGTCTTATTAATCAGTATTGTTCCTAAATTGGCCTGAATTTGCATATAAATAAATTACAACATGCCAAACCATACCTCTCGACACAGGCTGGTTAAATCTGCCCCAGTATAAAATTCAGTTTGTTCAGCTAAAGATGTTACATCTATATTTTCAACTGGTATGTTTCTACAACTTATCTTTAATATTTCTAATCTAGCCTAAAATAAAATAATTAAAATTTCAATTAATTCTCATGAGCCTCAGGCCTCATTCAAAAATATCCTAGCCAGATTAGAGAATTTACTAAAGGGGCATTGGTACAGTTTGCATAAGATTTCAATAAACACATCCAAAAATCGGAAAAATCTAATTGAAATTAGATAACAATTTTGTTTCTGTTTAAACTGTCATCAGAAAAAATGAAAATGAAAAATTTCAGATAAAATGAAATGGTAAGTTATAATAGTGTAAAAGTGTAAGAAGAAAAACCTACCTGATAATCTGGAGGAGGTACATATATAATTCTATCTAATCTTCCAGGTCTTAATAAGGCAGAATCTACTAAATCTGGTCTGTTGGTAGCAGCTACAACTAATACTCTACTATTATCTACTTTCATTTTACCTCTAGCATCAGTCTGGAATTACATAGTTACATTATTTTACCAGTAAGATATACATAGGAATACATCATCATCAAATTATAAAGGCATACTTCGTCATCTAACACTGCATAACGGCAGGTGAATAGCTTGGTAGGGAAATTAGGTGCTGTTTGAATTCTGATGACATCCTTAGTGCTTTTGAAAGTCAGCTTAATGTATGCTTTCAACCCCTAATCACTAAATAATTGATGCATCAACTTTGTTTTACATTTTCTGAACAATATGGTTAACTTTGTAGGTGTAAAAATATACAGAGCTTAGGGGGATATACACCTGATTGCATAATTCTCATAATTCTATAAGAAGGGTTATATAGGTAAAAAAAAAAAAACATATAACAAATTCTTGTTAGTGACCTGGTTCGCAGCTGAATCACCCTCTAATGCTTTAGATCTTCCAGTACTGGATACACTGTCATCCAGTCTTACTCCAATACCATCCATTTCATTTAATAATGTTGATAACAATCTTTCTTGAACACCTCGTGAAGACCCTGATCTCTTACCAACTATAGAATCTAATTCATCTAGAAAAATTATAGAGGGAGCCAGTGATCTCGCTTTCTGGAAGGTCTGAAATATATTTTGAAATGAAATATGAATGAGGTTTAACATCCTTCTTTTCTGTACCTATTTGAGATAAGACAGACAATGCCTGAAATGTGCAATGAGGAAAATTTTACCAGGACAACGGCATTAGTCTATCCTTTTTCAATTAAAAAAGTATTTTGACAAATAATATTCTCATCTCCCACAAATGATTATTATGCTTTAAAAAGACAAGAAACACATATGAACATATTGAATGGTCAGAAATGTTAATACATCCTTAGCATAGTTGTAGCTCTGCAGTTAAAGTTGTTCGCTGTAGCCAGCACACTATTTGGTCAACCACCACTAACATAAAAAATAAAAAGTTCAGACATGAAATATCAGTTACAAGCTGACTTTAAACTACATCATTATTAACAAACCTCAGCCACAATTCTTTCTGATTCTCCAACAAAGGGAGAGAATAACTGAGCACCGTTAAGAGATATAAAGGTAGTATGTGTGGAAGTAGCAGCAGCTCTGACTAGAGTAGTCTTACAACAACCAGGTGGTCCATACAATAATACACCTTTAGATACTGGTAATCCAAACCTTTCAAATGCTTCAGGATGTAACATTGGCCATTCTACAGCCTGAAATGGAAATAAAGATACACTTATCACTCCATCATCGTCAGAAACATCCATATGTTAACTTTTACAATAGATATATGGCGCTAGCACTCTTATGAAATATTCTCCATATTTTTTAAGAGTTAATCTATGTTCAAACTATTGAACCCTTTCAACCACTCTCTCCAAAATATTTTTGACACAAGAAACTTCTAATGTAAATTTCCATAATGACGAAAAAAAATTTATTTAGGTTATATTTTTTTTAGAACTGTGACCTGAAATACATCATATTGATAGATTGGTACCTGTTTTATTTGTTGTTTAATGTCTGGTAAACCACCTATATCACTCCATAATACAGGTTTATATTCTACAATACCTTCTACACCCTTCTCTAAACTTGGTATCACTTTTTTTATACCTTCTTTAAAATCACACATAGTTATCTCTCTTTCCTTAAATATAAGAGATACAGACTGAAATTGAAACCAGGCAACATTATGCATTATGCAATGACGTACAACACCAGTAGCAAATGGGGCGACATTGTTCCCCATATGAACAGCTAACCTTAGTTTCCACATCAGTAAAATCCTTGTGGTTTTGTGATGAGGATAACATTCTAATATTAGAAACATTATGATGACCTGAAAACTGAGCTTTTCTATGTGTAAGTTGTGTCTAAAAAAATTCTGAATAGGTCTTGTTAACAATTACCTGACTATCATCATTTCTATTCATAGCATTGTATACAGCTTCATTACATAGAGATTTTAAATCAGCCCCAACATAACCATTAGTTATAGAGGCCATATATTCTATATCTATATCACTAGTAGGTAGCTTCTTTATTAATAATTTTATTATCTCCCTTCTTTCCTCTTTATTAGGTACACTCATTAAAATCTGAAACAAGATGTAAATTTATAATAACCTTATAACGGGTACATGAAATAAATAAAATATTTCTGTTGTAAATCATTTACAAGCAAAATATCATATTTTGTAGAAATCATTAATAAACAGAATCTCAAATCTGCAGAGAATCATTTACATACATACTTTGTCTTATAGAAAATCATGAACATGCTATATTTAATGTCTGTAGTAAATCATTCACATGCAAAACTTGAAGTACCAGTACAATTTAAAATTATTACCTTCTGGCAAGTCTATAAAAATATATTACCTCTCTTTCAAATCTTCCTGGTCTTCGTAAAGAAGAATCAACAGCAGATGGTCGGTTGGTGGCTCCAATAATAATAATATTCTCTATGTATTGTACTTCATCTAAACATGCTATCACAGTACTGGTTCCTCTGGACTCATTGGAACTTCCGGAACTCCTCTTTGGACACAGTGAGTCTAGTTCATCAATAAACAGAATACATGGTCCCTCTTGACTTAGTTTCTTACATTTATCAAACAATACTTTAATATTATCTTCAGTTTCCCCTGGTCGAGATCCCAAGACCTCTGGTCCATTGATAGTTATTAAAGCAGCCTTACAGTCATATGATAGCAGCTTCACCATTGATGATTTACCACAACCTGCTGGACCTCGTAATAAAATACCCTTAGGTGAGTCTAAATTCAACTGTTTGAAATCAGGGTTCTGTAGTAGAGGCAATGTAATAAGTTCCTTCATTTCATTATAAATATGATCAACACCTCCGAGTTCAACAGTTTCTTGTCTCCCTAAGACACTATATTTCTCTGTACTTATGACTGAATTAATGGTGAGTTTTGTTTTACTGTGTACAGACACAACCTCAGAGTTATTTTCTCGTTCAATTTCCCTGATCCTTAAAGAATGAATGCCATACAAATTGGCCAAACGTGATGATTCCAAATTCACACTGAAGTTTTCTCTGACATGAAAATTCCTTAAACATTTTATACATTTCTGTTTTAAATTCTTTAATATATGTTCTGATGATTTCCACCAACTGAATTTTTCAAAATCTTTTACAATTACATCAATGGACACAGAGGAAGCTTTCACACTTTGGCAACATTTAAGTCTGCAATTATTCTCCTTCAAGCTACTTTTACACCAAACCGAGTCCTCAAATTTAACTAATGACTTATCACATGTAAGGTCTGATGGCCAAACACTGCAGAGAAATGATTTATTAGCTTGTATTATTTCAATACATTCTCCAATGTCACACTTTAAAGCCATCATTATTGAGGAATCCATCCAACATTTCTGAGAATCTCCACTGGATGATTGTGTTCTCTTGAAACTCAAATCTAAATATTCATTCTCAGCCATTTTAACTAGATCTATAAATCAGAATCTGGAAAGAAATGTTAATCATTTTTCAATAATCAATTATGTTTATTAATAAGATAGCAGCTACTTTTGATAACATGTGAATGCTTAATTTGGGTAAAGTCTCCTTCGACAATTACTCTTTTATAATGTGTCGCACAGGACTTACTCTTTTATAATGTGACGCACAGAACTTACTCTTTTATAATGTGTCACACAGAACTTACTCTTTTATAATGTGTCACATAGAACTTACTTTTTTATAAGTTGTCACACAGAACTTACTCTTTTATAATGTGTCACACAGAACTTACTCTTTTATAATGTGACGCACAGAACTTACTCTTTTATAATGTGTCACACAGAACTTACTCTTTTATAATGTGTCACACAGAACTTACTCTTTTATAATGTGTCACATAGAACTTACTCTATAATGTGTCACACAGACTTTACTCTTTATAATTATTCTCAGAAATAGTTCAGTTTGTAAAATGAAACGAACCTAACCTTAATTGTGTGAACTTTACGGATTAGTTAGTGAATATTGACAGATAAAAATTGAACTTTGGATTTTTATCAGCTGGGTGAAAAAAAATCACAGTTAAGTAGTTCAACTTTTGCAACAAAATTTGGAAATAGGTTACCTTGATACCAAATATGTCGAATTTTTCGGAATTTGCAACATTTCTAGCCTAAATCCGAACCAATCCGTACGATCTAATCGCTGCCATTTCCGGTTTTCTGCATCTTGAAGAAAGATCTTGCAAGTTGAAAAATGAAGGACGACACACAAACTAAAGCCGTTACCAACGGGGTAATTGATTTTGATGAATGTTTATTTTCCTTTAGATTTCCAGATAATGCAGTTTGCAAGTGTCTAAATACTATATTAGTACTCGTTCATTCGAGATGAGATGTTGTATAATGTGGACGTCACCCTTTTGCCCTTGGTTGTTCATAAATAAACTCGAATGTTCTTACTGAGTTACTTAGTAGTTTGAAAATAAATTTTCACTGTCACATATTATGCTATTGCCGATGTACTAGCAAAACGTTTCTAATTTCACATTGTGTAAAACTCATTTTCATTAACCAAATTTGGAGGAGAAAATTCAAACTGAAAATACTATTCCATTTCATTTCCTTGCCTAGTTACTGTTGACTGTACTAAAAGGTTCAGGTGCATTAGCTTAGCTAATCAGAAATAGTGTTCACATCTTACCGTCAAAATTTGAGTCTTCAAATTCATCTGTGGCTAGAATTGACCCCATTTGAACAATAAAAAGAACTCTCCTTTTTCTTGAGACTCTGCCATATTTAGAAAGTGAAATTCTTAGTTTGAGATATTTTTTAAGGCATTATTTGATGTGAAAACTATGTACATATATTCGAGGCCCAAAACCACCCCCTAATATGTCGAACTTGTCCCTTTAATATTAAGGCCTTATTAGTTTACAAGAAATCCTATTCCTAAACCAGTTTGGTTCGTGTTTGTGGCACAGATTCAAAATCTAGTTTTGGATTGGTTGTAAATTAGTAGGCTAGAGTAGTAAGCTTATAGGCCTATATCAGATTTGTTTTTGGGGCCTTTTCATATGATTAATCTAAAGGCTGTGTTTTATTTTATTAGGAACCAGAAGAAGAGGAAGAAGAAGAATTAGTAGTAAGTATAGAAACTTGATGCTCTTCTATAATCTTAGGTCCAGGCTAGTTTCGTGAATCCCCTTATCAGTCATGCTAATCAGAGGGGATGACAGTTCAGATTCATCCGAGTAAACAGAGGATCTGTTTCCTAATGTACAGTCTCTGTTGTATGTTAATATTGGCAGAATTGACTGCAAAGTGTTGCCTGTCTTCACACAATTACATGTAAACATGGAAGATTTTTATTTTATTTTGAAAGTGTAATTTAAAATGGCACTGAAAAAGATTTCCTCTTCCTTATTTTTAAAGGTTTTATGTTCAATTTAACAATACAAAAAATTTGTCATTTTAGGATCCACAACAGGAACTAAGAGATAAATGTTCTCAATTACCAGGATGTTCTTCTTTAAAAGAGAAATTAGAGGCTTGTAATGAAAGAATAAACAACACAGAAAAAACAGAGGAAACTTGTAATGAAGAATTGATAGATTTCATGCATTGTATAGATGTTTGTGTAAGTAAGACCATTTTTACTCTCCATTTTGCCATACTTTGGACGAGATTTTGATAAACAGAATTGTACAGATTTTTTTTAAGTACTCAACAGACTGATTAATTAGATCCAGCAACAAACTTGTTGAAAGCATGTGTCTATTATGCATATTTTGTGTTTCCAACCCAGGTAAATTTTGTACTGTTAAATTTATAAAGCTGTCTCCATATTTTCTTTTCAAACTGACATAACTTTAGCATAAGCATTTTGCAATGAAATTCTGATTTTGCATTTTATGGTCAGATTATTGCCTGACTGTTAATATCTAGACTATTTACTGGTTTATTAGAAAATAAACACTATTATGGATATACTACCCCTTCCTTTACCTATGTTATCCTTTTAAAGAAAAATTGTTTCTTTCTTTCCTTTAGTGATCATATACCATTGTGTTTTATATCCCTTGAACTTACAATAAGCTATTTTGGTATATTTCAGACGTCTAAAGAGCTCTTCAGTAAATTAAAGTAATGGAGACTAGTTTAGGATTTTTAAGTGATAATTTATAGAAGTGAACGCTATGTGAAAGTAAACTCTAAACTGGAAATGTAACGAAAGGTTCAGAAATGTTCATGGTCAATTCATTGTTATTCTGCTACCATGTTGAATAAATAAATCATAATTATTTCAACGTTGTTTAATAATAGCAATATGGATATTGAGACATCCTCTTCAATCATAAGCCTTGATGGATTTAAGTGGCACCTATGGGACACGGTTTACTTAATATGCCTTTTTAGCTAGGTTTGTAATTACAATTAACTGGTTCCCTATTTATTACACCAATGTACCTTGGAAGTTTAGATTATGGTCACTTGTGCATTATTGACATTCTCCAAGTCATATGCTATTGCTATTATGATGCCATCTTGCAATAACAGCCTGTTTTGTACGATTTTCTCAAAGGTTGTCAGGGTCCAGAAGTCTTATTCTGAAAAGGTACAAATCAGATAGTAAGGCAAATATAAAGACAAATTTTAAAATAAACAACACCAACACTATCTCTTTATTACAGCACAGACATAGACATGAAATTGTATTAAAATATTACTTCAATGTAGATCCAGACAATTATTTCTTTGATCTACAACACATGTAGTGGAATAACTCTATAAGAAATTGTCCTATTTCTATAATACTCAGTACAGATAATCCAATCCACAGACCTAATGTACCACCAACATCAGATATAAACTGAGCAAACTGAAAATAAAATAGAGTATTAGTAGTTATATAGTGATGTACTGATTAGTCAGGGTAGGATGTCACTATTTGTCAGTGATGCAGATGGGAAGGACTGAGGAACACATGAGTAAATCAACGGAGGGAGGTCCGTGTGTTACAGGCTGTGTAGATTAAAGATCCCTACAAATGGAAATCAGAATGAAATGGCCAGTGCTGCTGTTTTGGCCAAATTTCCCTCAGATCTTATTGTCTGTCATTGCTCATCTACCAATCAGATGCAGAAAAGTAGAACGTTAAACAAAATTTCATTTAAAAGTATCTTATGCAGATATTGTAGGTAATCTGACTTTATCATCAGTAAAGCCCAACGCAGACGAGGAACATTTTAAGCGAACAATCGTAAAAATTTTGTTTCGATCAACATGTTTGATTTTTTAAAATTGTTCGCCTCCCGAACAATTCTTTGTTCGTCGTCTGCGTTAACGACGAACATTAGCGCCGAACATTCATCGTCATTGGACTGTGGAGAAGGAGCAGATTTTAGTAGATATGTGGTCGCAATCTGCCTCAATATTGTGTTTAACTCGTCTTTGTCAACCCGGAAATATCGCCGATACATTGCTAGGTCGTCAGTCGACAGCTCCTGTACAACGTTACCGAACACACCCTGCTCTTTACGCCGTTGAATCCAGTTACGGACACAAATGCTCCTATTTCGCCGTCTACGTTGGCGTCTTTTTAAAATTAATAAAATAGCTAACGCAATTTTACATTTTCTTCTGGACGTCGCCATTTTGAGGTCATGTGATTTTCCGTGACACTGGCGTATTGTTCGAGCTAAATGTTCGTCGTCTGCGGAATTATGTTTGTCGTCTGCGGATAACGGAAAACAAATGTATTTGTTCGATGTTTTTGTTCGTCGACAGAAATGTTCCTCGTCTGCGTTGGGCTTAACTAGTTGACATCGGCATGTTAATACCACTTTCATGACAGACTTCATTCTAATAACTGATAGGTATGATTGGGTTTTTAGAAGAAAGTTGAATCAATCTAATTTATATTTCTGAGACCCATGAATAAAAAGATTTAACTTTGTTTAAAAAAAATACCACTAATTGCCAGACAATCTGAACCCATATAAAATATTCGATATCATTATTTACCTCATAGTCTGGAGCCTCTGTTATATTCTGATAATTCAAATCTTCGTAATATACATTCAATTGTAGAAAGTTTTGCCTGAAAATCAGTAATTCCAGATATTCAGGGGCACAATGAAATGAACAGTTGAAAATGCAAGTCTATTTCACGGGAAAGTTGTGGACTCCTATTACCAAGCAATGTTAGACTCGGATCCTGTAATGACTGGAAATTAGAATAGAATAAGCAAATGCCGAAAAATAAAAACTAATTCAATCATTTCAAATTGAAACGGAAGTGGTCACTAGTTTTTCCAAATCAGAATTGAATTATTGGATGTGAAACTCTATTATATATGGCCAAGCCCTAACAGTAATGATTCTTTACTTACGCTAGCTGACGTTCAGTTTTTGTGTAATAATTTGAACAGGCTTCTTTTCCGTGAATATCACATAAATATGCTAGTAATAATTTCTAAAAAAATATAACATGTACATTTTAAACATAAGGTTACTGTATTCTCAAACTTTCTAATTTTGCCGACATTTCCACGTTTAAAAAGCCTTGTACCGGTATATATTATACATATATCTGGGAGAAGAAGTGGGCAAAAAGTTTTAATATTCCGTATGCCATTTGAAAATCTATATAGATATAGACATATCTTCGGATATAACACAACTTACATCTAACTTAATTCAGATTTATCTCTAAGATGTACTTGACAAGAATGAAATCGATGCAAACAAACAGACTGATTTAAAGTGTTAATTGTGTGGGCCCTTCCTCGATTCCCGACAAATGTTTCTTTGTGTCCTTGGGTGAAAAAAGCATGACTTAACTGTCCCGAGCCCAGCACCTACCGAGTATGACGTCGTTGGCCACTGCCTTTGGGAGATCGACTTCTCATACTTGTTTTCCCTGAAATATAAATTATGTTAAAATTTAATTGTTTAAAGGATTTTCATCGGGATTCTCGTTACTTTATATACAGACTGTTTGAGGCCAGACAGAGCACTGAGACACACAACCTACATCGGGATTCTCGTTACTTTATATACAGACTGTTTGAGGCCAGACAGAGCACTGAGACACAACCTACATCGGGATTCTCGTTACTTTATATACATACTGTTTGAGGCCAGACAGAGCACTGTGACACAACGGAGTCTCCTTGCTTGGTCTGTCCAGGGGCAGACAGAGAGTTACCTCCGTGGTCTGGGCTTTCAGGTATAAGCTAGATCAGGAGTAGAAATGCTGAACGCAATTAAAGGTCTTTGCTTAATATATCCTAGACTTACTCGCATGGATCATCACACTGGCAGCGTCTATTTCCTTTCTGAAATTCTCTTAATAAATCGAAGTAACACGACAATTCTGAAACAAAAATGGCTTAATTAAAGCTCAATGTCTTTTAAAAAATAGTCGCATAAGAATCCTTAACACTCAACTGTTCCAATTAATGGCATCTCGCGGTCTTTCTTGCTGTTGTGCACATTATGGTCAACTGATGCCTTAAACCATAGAGTCGATCAGCGTAAATACACCATACTGACCTTTATCACTGGAGCAGACCTCCAATTTATCACTTCTAATTTTAGCAATCCTTAAATTCACCTCTTCCTTAAAACTATCCAAACATTTACAAACATCCATCACAGCCGTAGCTTCACAAAATCTCTGACATGTCTGAAATAACCACAGCCTTCTTAAAACTAGCACCATTCAATACTCAAGACCTGGACAGGGGTTCATTATACGCCACAGATTTATAAGACCTAAATGCACTGACGAATATCAATCGAGAGGCAGGACATGTCCACTCTCTCGGGAAATCTGATGCATTTTGGTTTTTCCAATTTTTTAGAGCGTCCACCTAATATTGTTATATATTTATTTGGTATATTTATTGTTTTATCGGTATATTGTTTATGGTTTAAAAATTTACTACGTTTATAATATACATGTAGTTGTTTGATATTTGGATGATCTACCATCTGGTTAGTCTTTATTTAGGAAAGATAATGAAATAGACAATTAGCCTACCGTTCTGGTATATCTTACACCATAAAGCCTTTTAAATGCTTGTATTTCTTGGCAACTACCATGTGGACTACCCAATCTAGAAATTCTTGACTGAAAAAAAATATCTTTATCAAGCGATTGAATTAATAGCAGACTAACTTTCTATCCTAACAGTTTATTATACGGACGTTTGGTACACTTAGCCTGCAGTTTCCGTAACGATGAATGGAGCGAATCCTTTAGAAGCGAGTCTTCTGTGGTGAGACACTTTTACTTTGACGCCCTACCATCATATTCCTTCATGTGAGATTGTTTCAATCCTGGAAGTTACGCAGATCTTACCAATACAATTCCAATACTAGTTGCCGATTCTGGTAATACGGAATAGCCCTCGTCATATGGATCGGGCATAACATCTTTATCATGTACCAATACCTTAGCACCATATCCATTGCCTAGTCCTTCTAAATATTCATGATTCTGTAGAAATAATATCAACTCTAAACCTGTAACAGATATAAAACTTTGTCATGTATAAATGCAACAATTTGTATGAATAAGCTACATCAAAGTAGAATGATAGTGAATTTATCTAATCTGAGCAAGATCCCACTTTGTAGTAAGAACGCACTGTTGGGCAGCTTCCTAGCACGAAAAGCTTCTTAAGGTGATTAGAAAACGTCCTACCTAGAACACACTGCTATAGCTTATTGAACAGTTTCACACCAAAAAATGCACCGAGACAGGCTGCTATAGCTTATTTGGAACACATTGCTAAATTGCATTGGACAGTTTCACACCAAAAATACACTGCTATAGCTTACTTGGCAGCTTCGTACCAAGAACACGGTGCTATAGCTTAATGAACAGATTCGTGCCACGAACAAGCTGTTATAGCCAGAGATTTATGGACAGCAAGAAGACAATGCTGTCTTGTATGTCTGCTTCGAATAAAGCTATTTAGCCTATTGGACAGATCCGTGCCATTATCACCCTGTCACAGCTTATTGGACAGCTTCGTTCCAAGAACACACTGCTTGTTAAACAGCTAGGTATTTGGAAACAATTACTAACCCTGATCTGGTCCACTCTTTCGACTTTTAAATATTCTGTTATCCAGCGTCCAACATTTTCCATATACAGGATTAGTTGACATCGTAAAATTGCTAAAATCCACAATATGAAAAAGAAACAATTATGTACAATTGGTACAATCAAGACATTATAGCTCTTCGCATCAACTCATCTGTAGGTCACTTTGAAAACAGTAGGCTATAGTTCTTGTCTTAAATTTGTCTCAACCTCTTGCCTACTTATCCTTCATAGATAACAGTTCTGATGTGAATCGACATCAACCTTACAATAGATATAACATGATAAAAGAGGTAACTGTGAAATCATAACTTTCCGGGGATAATTATCTATTTTTCAAAGCATTAAGACAGAAATAAATAACAAAAAGGAACCTTACATACCCAGAGAAACAACTCCGTCCAGCGAACGAGCATTTAATGAGCATTATGTCTAAATCATGACCAATCTCGATACGAGTATCTCTGTAAATAGCATTGGAAACTTTCTGAAAACGTCACACTTGTCCATTGAAACTTCGTTTCAATTTCGGACAGAGCTCATTATAAGAATTCATAAGAATCAAATCCGCAGAATATACTATTTTAAGGTAAGAAGGGTAATTTTTAGTCTCATTGTCCAAGTGTCCACAAACATTTAAGCATGAAGAGACCGGGATACTTAAAGCTTCTAAGCTCTACAGTTATAAATTGTTGTAAGTAATTTTTGTTTTCAGTATGTATAGCGGCGATACTGCGTTTCCGAAGATGGATAGAATGGGAGTTTTACCTACCTATCTTCTTTATTATATAACTGATAAAATTCACGACGAGCTTTCACAACAGCATCAACCTCACCGATACTTTCCCATTCGTCTCCATCAAACGATTCTTCATACGACTGCTCTGCTTCCTCTCTAGTTTTTGATACATTGACCTTCACCTTGTCCATGTATCTCCGGTGCCTGGACAAAAGTTCGTCAAAACTATTTACAGACCTTTTCCTCTTCTCCGTACCTTCTCCTTCGCTTTCTTCCTTTTATAGAAAACAAACTGTTTCAGAATATATAATAAGCAAATCCAAGCAATAAAAGTTATCAGAATCCATTTACATTGGAGCAAACACAGTTACAATGCCATCATAAATGATGTTCAGCAAAATGCAAGTAGAAAAAAACTATCATGTTTATGCAACGAATTTTAGGATTGAAACTACTCTGCCATTGTTGTAGTTAGATGCTTAAATTCTTGTTTGAGATTATAGATTAACTTAAAGTGTTTTATTTAAACAATGAACTTATGTTTAAAGGAAAGGGGAAACACACTGCTTCCTGATTTCTGCCTTCTAATGCACTAATTCATGTTATCAATTTTTTGTACTGAATGAAGAAAATCAATCACAATATCATTAAGGCATTCGGCATTGAATTTTTAAGGTAAACTTGAGAAACAGTGTCCCGGTTTACAAAATAAGCTTTAAGATTTTGTAAAACCTTGATATTTGCTGTACCTGGGAATAATACGTATTTAGGATGTAATCTGGATCCAATTCCCATGCTAATTCTCGAAGATCTTCTGATGTCCACTTCAGGTGTGATTTTAAGATTGGATTCACATTACAGATGGTAAGAGCTGGAAAATCCAGATTGTCGAAACCCAATTTGACGGTGGTTTGTTTTGGGAAGGCTAAATACGTTTCAAATAGAAAAAATAGATGGAAGATCATGACTGCTACACCAGCCAGAAAAATAATGATCCACGCAACTTTAGCCGAATTTTTCTTAGACACTAATACATAAGGAATGCCGTGCATGGTGGTTCTTTCAGCGAAACGGGCACCAACTTTAGAATAGGACCATTGTACTTTGTCATCATCCTTGGTGACTTCAGCTTCAGCAAGAGGTTTGTGTTTGGAAGGTTTATTAAATCCGTTGGCAATGTCATCTTTCCAGTGATATCCCTGAAATAAGACGATACAGATATAGAAGTTCATGGCACACAAGAGTTCCTATAGAGAGCAACTAACAACAACAGTAAATTTCAACTGGCGGGAAATAAAGAAACAACCATTATAAGAAGATAACAACTAAGAATCCTCTCTACCAGCTGGTCCTTGACCAAACCTCTCTGGCATTGATCATTGATTATCTGTACCCATATAGATATGTCTACCTACCGATTCTGACATCCTGTACGGGTTATCAAAGTCTCTGTAGTGTTGACTAGACTGATAATCTCCATTTGATAAGTCATATTCTGGTCGTCGATCATACGACCTGTGATGATAGTATCTTGAATCAGCTGGGTACCTGATCAATAAAGCAATAATTCCCTCTTATTATATAATTTCATTATTAATACATTTATAAACCTCGCTATTTTTTAAATTCCACTAAATGTATCCAAAACATAAAGTAATTAACTGATGTTATTAGATTGAATTATTTATTAGTTATTATGCTCTTCCTTCATTTTGTATGGAATTAATGGGTCAATGCCTGGACTCGCTGATACCCATTATATTTATTATTGACAGTGTTGGGTTAGAGGGAAGGGGTATAAAAACACCCTTTTTCCGATATTCCAAAAATAAATCCTTTTATGACACATAGCTCGATAGCAGTGAGCAACCAATGATCCCAAATGATTGGCTTTTGTAAAAAAGGGTGTGCAAAATACTTATATCTTTTTATACTCTATTCTGTCTATGGTAAGAGTCTATCGCTTCTGGAACAGTTAAGTGGCTGATTGCTTGTGGTGCGCAATTAAATTATGAGTTGTTATTGACTGTTCCAATAAAAATAAAGACCTTGTTGTTATAACATGGTGCTTGGACAGAGTTTTAACTTTTAAATATTAATTGTAACATGAGTTACAGTTGCATGGCCTGCATTATAGAAAAATAAACGAATCATATTATATAGTGGAAAGATAAGAGTAGTTATGTATGATTGCCGATCAAGGTGGTTTAGATGTATGTTTATTGTAAGGCTTATATAAGATAATTGACTATTATATTCTTTAGGCTTGGTTGACCATGCAATACGTGGAGTTTGGGTACGCATGGTACGTTTACCTATATAAGTATTAAATGACATGTTAGGGTTGTTATAAAAATAAAAACAGAAAGGCTTTACATTGAAAATAACTCGTATGTATCCTTATAGCATGTATTGAATTTAACAGCTTTTCGTATGATTGTTTCATTTTGTGTGTCCCTTACACTTAACAACAAAACAGGTGTAAATGATAATCATTGTCCGTTGCTAAATGTCCAGAAAAATATCGATCTACGTTGATATACCTATATTAAATCATCTTCCGTCCAATAATCCTCAGTGGGTTTCTTTGCGGCCTTGACTAACTCGAGAAAAATATTTTTTGACGCATATTATTATCATGACTGTACGGAGCCCATTAAGCGCAATTTTCACCACTTAAACGTTTAAACGAAATTCAGTATACTCTTCCAACACAGCAATTTTCTATTTTACCTATAAATTCATCTTTTGGAAAATATAACTATACTCAGATAACGTGCAGGTGGATTTCTTGATAGCTCTTGCTGAATCTCAACACGACTTCTTCACTTTCAGTATAACTATCAACTTGCACTTATTTACCATTCTAAACAGTGGCGTTGCCAAAGGGGTTACTCCCCCCCCCCCCCCCCTCCAAGGGACGTAAAACTGGCTCCGCCACTGATTCTAAACTATCCCACGACACCATATTCATTTTCAGTATAACCAAAAACTAAACTGGCTAACCGATTGATTGTAAGACAATATCAAAAGTTACTTACATGATGTCTAATTTTCATGAAATACATAAATAAATATATATCTTATCCTATCTCTCACACTCTGAATATTCAATGTGTGATTAATCAGGGGCGTCCAGAATATATATAAACAAGATTGAATAGAGCTGAAAGGGCCGTTTAATATTATTCAAATTGCTAACTGACCCGTGGTCTAATATTTTGGATTGAAAAGAATTGAAATTGAAAAAATAAATAGATCAATTGATACATAAATCAAGATTTTGGTGATAAATATTCAATTTTTTGGTCCATTGCAAATCTCTTTTTGGTAGGCCTACATTTCGGTGAATATGCATTCACAAGTTGTTTTTGTTGGTGTGACGAGGAATTGTATAGATTTACGTCAGTAACAACCATTAGGCCTATATAGGTGTAGCTTTTCTTAACTCTGAATATATGTAAGGAAACAATTGACTAGTTCATCTTCACTATGGTCAATGTGGGCCTATATCAGATGAAGCCAAAGGCAATTTCGGTGCCAAAATGGACAGCCTATACATAAAAATACTGATTTCAAATAATTATTGACCCTTACGACCAAATCCTGGTGCCTTATTCTTGAAGATGATTTGTCAATCACTAAAATCGATTTTAAATTTAGGTTTGTCTTTCCATCAGAATACCGTATTTTTTAAATACAGCAACAAAATATGGTAGAAAGATGCACAGAATTATAAAAGCAAATAACTTCAAAATTATTGACTCTTGGGACCAAATCCTGACAGCCAAAATGAGGTACGTCAATGCATTTTTTTTTTTTAAAAATCACCAAATTTTATTTTAGCAATAGATATGACTAAACCCTTTGGCTGATATGTCTAAACCCTTGAGCAGATATGACTAAACCCTTGGGCTGATATGACTTAACCATGGGCTGATATGATTAAGACTTTGGGCTAATATCACTGAATTATATGGCCGATACGACAAGCCTTCAATTTTTGATCATAGCATTAAACACAGCTTGATTAAAATCCGTCGAAAACTCAAGAAGCACGTGATCATAATTCGAGATCAAATGGGCTCACATTGTGGTTAATATCCACAATTTTCGCTGATTGGTGAAAGGACGGGCGGGGTGATGGAAGTGAGTTTTGTGATGGTGTTTCGTTTGAATACTAGCTGCATGATAAAATTTACTTTGATCTGCTGTGGTCTGAAGCATTTTTGATATGACCACATGCTAGAGTAATTCGCCCTTGTTTTCCAAGCACGCCATTTTAAATGGAAGATTCCAGATGTTTCATGTCTAAAATGATTTTTAAGCTATAATTTAGGTACTTGAGATAAAACTTTACACGTACTCGTAACATTATCTTGATTACTGTCGTTTATATTTCCTGTACACGTTTATCGCATTTGTAATGAGAATGTGCAAATCCACCGATTTTGCTCCCGCCTCTTTGGCTCTGCACTTTTAGACGTTCAGTCTTCAAGGTCTCAGGCCTGAGTTCTCGTTATCAATAAAGTTTTCATGAATGCCATTCCTTATGTAATTGCCAGATTTGCATGTTATATTTTGAAGGTTACACTCTTTTATTGAATTTTATGTCGACCATCGGATGTGAATAGTGATATAATCACCCAAAGGTCACTAAGAAGGGAGGTAACTACATTTAGCACCGACCCCGTGTTAGCAGAAGAGTTAGGTCCCATGAGATATTGGCGGGTGGCCTTATTATCAGGGGAAGTAACTACATTTTGGAGTCGGCTCTGTTTGGAGTAAATTTCTATAAATAATAGTTTTTGCACATTTTTGTTCTTTGTATATTTCAGAACACTATTGGTATTACTTCAACTACTAAAGGTTACAGTTACTACAATTAACAAACTGAATATCAGCTTGCCACCGCCTATTTCCTACGAAATGATTAAATTAATATGCGATTCTAAAAAAAAGAATGGTATTTAGGTCTGACAACGGTTTATTGGTATGGCTGTGCCGTTACAGAATCAGAATGTTATTTGTCTTGATGATGGCGTGGAAGCTGTTCTTTCTTGGGACTTGGTTAGAAAGCTTATACTCATATTCACTCATGACAACATCGGCATAAATGGCTCTCAAACTAGGTTTATCATCCTATACAAACTACTAGACATTTACTATGTCAGCTACTCCAAGCTGCGTTTCCATTAGGAATATGAGGATAAGATTGTCAGTAACATTGTTTGTGAGTCTAAACAGTGTATTGAGACATGAATTGATACAACCAACAAACAGCTGATTTCATTCTAAACTTCCAGTACATTCTTCCTACGTTACGGATCTGGACAATCTGGAATCAAGTGAATAAAAAATAAAACTATAAATCTTTAATATCTACATTAACAGAAACAGAACAGAAATTTAACACCATGTGCTAGCTCCATGGACACAGTTTTTTTGACATTAGTCATAACATTATAATGATTTTAGTCAGTTACATTCAGATGATATCAGTCTATGCATGAATCTGTGTATTTATGAAAACACTTAAGATTCGATTCAAAGACTAGCATCGGTATTGATCGGTGTGATTTAAAATCACAGAATACAGAGCCTGATAGATATATTGAAATTCGTTGTAGTTGGAATAAAAGTTGTAGATCCTTTCTTCTCTGGATGCTGCACTCATACTGTCCAGGCTTACAAGCCTCCGTTGCCTCACAGACCTTGCATGGTTGTGCCTTTCTCGCATGCGATCTCTGATGTTTCACACTCGAATGTGTCTGGAGGCGACGGCATCCTCCATCCTCTTTGTTTATTTTTGTTCCAAGGTTTTGCGTTCTGCTATGTAAGCCTGGAGAGTTATCGAAAATATAATGTTCCGATATCGAGAAATATTAAACCTAATTAGTTGTCGTAGGAGTAAATGTTGTGGATCCTTTCTTCTCTGGGTGCCGCACCCATACTGTCCAGACTTACAAGCCTCCGTTGCCTCACAGACCTTGCATGGTTGTGCTTCTCTCGCATGCGGTCTCTGATGTTGCGCAATTGCATCCTCCAGCCTCTTTGTTTATTTTTGTCCCAAGGCTTTGCGTGCTGCTATGTAAGCCTGGGGAGTTATCGAAAATATAATGTACCGGTATTGAGAAATATTAAACCTAATTAGTTGTCTTTGTAGGAGTAAAAGTTGTGGACCCTTTCTTTTCTGGGTGCCACGCCCATACTGTCCAGGCTTACAAGCCTCCGTTGCCCCACAGACCTTGCATGGTTGTGCTTCTCTCGCATGCGATCTCTGATGTTTCGCATTAGCATTTGTCTGGGAGTAATGGCATACTCTATCCTCTTAGTTTGTTCTAGTTCCAAGACTTTTCTTTCAGCTATGTGAGCCTGGACAGTTATCGAAAATATAATATATTGAGAATTATTAAACGGAATTATATGTTGTTGGGTGTAAAAGTTGTAAATCCTTTTTTTCTCGGGTGCCTCAGGCTTACTAGCTTCCGTTGCCTCACAGACCTCGCATGGTTGTCTTCCTCTCGCATGCGATCTCTGTTTCACACACGCATTTGTCTGGGAGTAATGGCATACTCTATCCTCTTAGTTTGTTCTTGTTCCAAGGCTTTTCTTTCAGCTATGTAAGCCTGGACAGTTATCGAGAATTATTAAACGGAAGAAAGGGTAGTTGTTGTCGGAGTAAAGATTGTAGACCCTTTCTTCTTTGGGTGCCTCACCCATACTGTCCAGGCTTACAAGTCTCCGTTGCCTCACAGACCTTGCATGGTTGTGCTTTTCTCGCATTCTATCTCTGATGTTTCGCACTCGCATTTGTCTGGAGGCAACGGCATCCTCCATCCTCTTGGTTTGGGTATCTTCTAATGCTGTTTTATGTAAGCCTGGAAAGTCTCGGGAAATTCTGTTTTTATCAGATGCCTCCCCTATATCATTCAATTTTATCAATTTCTTCTGTCTCGCAGTTTCTTCGCTCCCGATGACCATCTGATAACGAACACTTTGCTGCCTTTGCGCAACAGCATCATACATCTTCTTTTTTGAATTTTCTCTTTGGCTTTTCTGTCTTTAGTGTAGGCTTGTATTGTCCCACTCAGTCCAGGCTTACAAGCCTCCGTTGCCTCACAGACCTTGCATGATTGTCCTTCTCTTTCATTCGATCTCGGATGTTTCGCAATCGCAATTGTCTGGAGGCAACGGCATCCTCCATCTTCTTTGTTTGGATTTCCCCCAATGCTTTTCTTTCTGCTATGTAAGCCTGGACATTTTTGGGGGATTCTGTCTTCATCATCTTCCGGACTTTAACTGTCCTTTCGTCCTCCAATTGCTACAAAAATCAAAATTCCAACATTACATAGACTGAATAATGTGTACATGTACTTTTGAAGAAGTGTGATCGACCCATCCAAATTCTATTTTTCATTAAAAATTGAATACAAAATTAAATTTTATATCATGCTTAAAAGTTGATGAATAATGTAATGTAATGTATTGTCTGTATTAAATATATTATACAGTACATATAATAAATAAAACAAAGTAAATTCCTTTATTGTTGCTGTGCCACATAATTTTCCAGTGACAAACAACAAGGTTAATTTGACGAACGTTCAAGAGGGATTTCGTTAGGGAGACCCTAACTGAAGTGGCTATTTTAAATATAAAAGCTTATTAAAAAAGGGGAAAAATGAAAATGAAATGAACGGAGTTTTACGTGCTACCTTTCTGCACTATGTTGGATAATGAAGACTGTCAAAGCCATTCAGGGTGCAACGAGGGAAATTTTGCCAGGACAGTGGCATTAGTATTAGACTGCTCTTTTTAGATTTCCAACTGTCGAGGGATTTGTAACGTTCACAGCCTGAAGCACACGAGGCCTCGGTATTTTGACATGGAAATATATAATTGTGTTTTGCAGTAACTTAGCATTTGGCCTTCTACAGGATCCTACCTGAGGAAGGAGAGAAACAATTATCCTATCCGCTGATTGTACGTCCCGATAATTTGACGGCGTTATGTCAAAAATCGGTAATAGGCGCAGGGCTTAACATGCTGACAAATACTAATGAAATCCTTAAAACAACACTCATTGTGGAACGCTTTACTAATTTAAGCAGGCAGAATTGATAATGCGGGGACATAACTCTTGTTTATTCAAGACATTGCTTGTGGTCGGATATGTAATAGTAATAGTAAAGCAATGCTTGCATGATTGACCTTTAGGTTTGCAAATCACGCACACGAAATATAACATATAAATATAAAACTACCGTTTACATTTCTGGCCTCTTCACATTAGGCCAATTTGTAAAACAACTTGATCGGGTATGAGAACACTGTCAACCATTGTGATTTGTAGGCTTAACTGATAACAAAAAATTCGTATTTTCTGCCATCTTGTGTCCACTAAAAAGTAGACTGCTTGCATCGAATTATCCCAATGAAGAAACGAAAAAAAAGAGAATACTCTAAAACTAAATTATGCACCTCACAGGGGCCGGTATTATATTGTTTGTTGAAACTCGATACGTAATAAAAAGAGAAAGTGGAACAACGAATGCCGAAGATAAAATGTAAACAATCGGAAAAAAATAGCTATCAGAGGCTGGAAGAGACAGATGTTTCGGTCTAATGGAACATGATCAGTACACCGTCTGTCTGAATACAAAGAGCGGGATTAAAGTCCAAGACATACCCTTACTATCCAAAGTCAAAAAGTCGCATACCCTTACCATATTCGAGTCATTAAACTACATGCGAGTCAATGGACCACGTATACCCTTACTGACCTTGAATCAAATAATAATAGACATTTAAAACCTTAGGGTGGTAAGGGTTTGTGATATTATGACTCAAGGGTGGTAAGGGTATGTGGTCTTATGACTCTAGAGTGTTAAGGGTATGCATTCTTATGATCCTAGGGTGCTAAAGATAAGTAATCTTACGACCCTAGGGTGGTAAGGATATGTTATCTTATGACCCTTGTAGTCTGGTAAGGGTATGAGGTCTTAGCCTGCTTAGTGGTAGGCTAAGAGTATCTGCTCTTATGACCAAAATGTGGTAAGTAATGGTGATATTATGACCCTATGGTGGTAAGGCCACGTATTCTGATGGGTTTGTGATATTATGACCCTAGGGTGGCAAGGATAAGTATTCTTACGACCCTAGGGTGGTAAAGGAATGTGGTCTTATGACCCTAGGGTTGTAGGTGTTGGTGATATTATGACCCTAGGCTGGTAAGGTTATGTGGTCTTTCGACCCTGGGTTGGTAAGAGTGTATGCCTATACCCCAGGTTGGTACGGCCACATGGTCTGACGACCCTAGGGTGGTAAAGGTTTGTGATATTGTGACCCTAGTGTTGTAGGGATAAGTATTCTTACGACCCTAGGATGGTAAAGAAATGTGGTCTTATGACCTTAGGGTAGTAAAGGTTTGTGATCTTATAACCCGATGGTGAGTGACCTTTTGACCTAGGGTGTTATTTGTTTGTGGTCTGATAGCCCTAGGGTGGTAAGGCTGTGCTTTCTTATGAGCCTGGGTGATAAGAATATGAGGTCTTATAACCCTAGGGTGTTAAGAGTATATGCTCTCATGACTCTAGGGTGGTAAGTGCTGGTGATATTATGAGCCTAGGAGGCTAAGGCCACGTGGTCTGATGATCCTAGGGTGGTAAAGGTTTGTGATATCATGACCCTGGGTGGTAAGAGTATGCATTCTCATAACCCTAGGCTGGTAAGGACACATGGTCTGATGATCCTAGGGAGGTAAGGGTATGTGGTCTTATGACCCTAGAGTGGTAAGTGTTGTAATATTATGACCCTAGAGTGGTAAGGGTACGTGGTCTTATGAACCTGGGTGGTGAGGGAATGTTGCCTTTTGACCTAGGTGGTGAGTGAATATGAACTTTTGACCTAGGTTGGTGAGTGAATATGACCTATGACCTAGGGTTATAAGTGTATGTGTTCTTATGACCAACTAGAGTCTACCGCCCAAGATTAATATGTCATGAGAACTCATACCCTTACCACCCTAGAAACATAAGATCACTAACCCGTACCACAACAAAAAACATAATACCTCTCTTGGCATCGTATACATCAATGTATACAAGATTCACAGCTACGATAGGTAAATACGATCCGCAACTAGGGTAATTTTATAAGATCTTTTAATGAAAATATAACTTTTCTTCACTCGAGTGAAAGGCTGTGTACCAGTCCTCATCAATTAGAGGCAATATGGAAATCTAAATTCTGATGTTGACCTATGCCAGTGCCTTTATTGAGAAATGAATTCCCATTTCACTTTATTACTCGAAATTTAATACAGTCAATATGTCTTACTGTAATATCAGAGAGGGAAATCTCCGGATGCAATGTATGTTACAGTTTATGATTCTCGACTTAGTCAGGGAGAGTGGCAACATTTCGAATTTGTTGTCTTCATGTCCAAGAAGAGAAATGAATAGATATACTTTTTTGCACAGAGCGTTGGTTCATTACATGGCAGATACAAATGCTTAAAAACTATGCATTTGCAGTACCCAAATGTCGAGAAACATGACTAAGAAGACGATGGGGTATATATGTACCAAATGATTTTACGACCAATGACAGACTCGTGGACATTTAACAATATCAATTAATTGTTTACAATTAATTAATAAACTCTTTAATCATAACACAATACCTCTATTATTAATAATTAAGCTCGTTCACACTGGAGATAATAGGTGTATTAAAGACTACTCGAGATGACTGTGAACACAAGTCGTAGCGAATTACCTACTTTCTGGTTTAAGAGCAGTAGAATATATTGGTGTGAACACTCGCTAAAGTAAGATCAAACCGAACACAATAGATCCATTACTCAAGCCCGTTCACACTATAGAATTTAACTCTAAACATATTTTTGTGAACACACTTTTTTTTATGAATTAAAAGTTTCGATCAATTTCCGATTTTTGAGTAACTTTCGAAATCGTCGTTCAAACATTACACCTTCTGAATTTCAATTTAATTTTCAACATCACTGATTAAATATCCGGACAATGCTGTATAAAATGAAACAACGGTCCTATAGTTTCATTATCAATCTTACATTCTGTGGTCGCACATCTTATACGTTTTTGTCACTTACGGAATTGATCCAGCAGTTTTCTACGTTCTACAATTGACATTATCGCACATCTACAAACGGATTTGTTCCAGTGATCTACGAACTTACAGTTAAATAGTGTCTACATGTTTCTCTAAATACGAACATTTACTGCATTGCTCCAGTCTTACAGTTGTATAGTCGCACATTTTCTACGATTTTATTACGGACACTTACTGCGTCACACCATCTACAATGGAATCGTCAAAAACTAACACCATCGCCACCTTACTAGACCAGTACCGAATTACAGAGTTCTGTTTGAAGCGAGCCTGGGATCAAGTCATCTTGTTACAGAACCGACTGTTCGATCTGAAGATCAGATACGACCGAGCCAAGTCTAGTGGTCAGAGAGCTTACCAATATTCCTTCAAACAACGTAAAACCATCATCGAGAAGACATTGAAGATGTATGCCACCTATACTGAATTCAAGGCCGATAACCTCTTCCAACTGCGTATCTGGTTGATGATGCTGGATTATAATTTTGAAGCTGAAGAAGTCGAGTATGACGAAGTTGATGAAGATGAGGAATATGAGGATATGGTAGAACACGAGTATATGTTTGTCGAAGATGATTATTATATTGACGATGATGAGCTGGTGACAGCCTTGTGAAGGGAGAATCCTGAATTGTGATACTGCTCGATGCTTTGAATCTGTTTCTTAAATTTATAAAGGAAGATTCTCCGGGATTTGTGCTTTTGTGTGTTATCCTTGAGGTTTGTGAACGACGTTTTTAACGAATCTTGTGATCTAATTTGTGAATGTATTCTAAATTAGGCTCGACATAAATGGACGCATTGAAAACATCTTATATACCAATGACATTTTGAAAAGATTTTTTTTTGTTGATTTGTTTTGTATTATTGTTATGTTGTATTTGAATGCCAATAAAAATGAATTTTTTTCTTTTTATAACTCAAGAATATATATTATATATTTCCAAATAAGAAGATCGTGACGATCTAATCTATTGCATTTCTTCATTGAAACAACCCCATTGCAGAGCTAGCTTAGAATTTTACTAGCCTAAAGATAAAGATGTAAAACTCTAGTTCATTTCAATACACCCACAATTCCAGTCTTTCACAGGTCAGTTGGACGAACTTTACTCATACAAAGAGTAATACAAAGTTTCATTTCAGTTTTTTTTATTATTTCGGTACTCAATTGCAATTATGATTCAATGTATATCATTCCAACTAATTGCCCCAGTCTACTCCTGGCCACGGCGCTGATCGCTTCTACAACCTGATTTAAATTTTAACCTTCCGGAACTGCGGAAATTTCTGACAACCATTCCTGCAACTCGACTTCAGAGAATCGTTCATGTATCTTCCCTCGAAGACCAACGTGCAAAGGCAAACTGTACTGTTATTTGATGTCTGGTACTGTGAGTTTGTAGTAAAATTTGAATATTTGAGTCTTCGTGGACTGTTTAGATTACAACAAACATCACAGACAAGTACCAATAATACCATTCTAGTCTGATTGCAGTGATTGCTAATTCGACCAGAAGGGTTGAACTAGACCAAACCAGGGGAAGAGAATCACAAACGACGATTTTGACGCTACTCCCCAAAAGACCACAATCATGTAGATGTATAAGATTGCCAATATGTCTGGTTTTCAAACAGTTTAAAATGTTTTTATCATATTTAGCAAATTAAAAATGGAATGAAATAGGGTCAGTCATCTGATTGGAATAATGAAGTTGATCAATGTCTGTAGCAGACTGATTTATTGCCCCATGAGCTCACTCGTGCGTTTTAAACAAGAACAAGTATTAGGCCAGTAAGATCCAGGGCGTTAGTCCTCCGACCTGCATCACCCATCATCGACATATGTTGGGTTCCAGCTCAGAATAAAAGGTTAGCGAGAAAGAACCGCAAGATTCGCATTTGTCAATAGGGCTAGGTATCGCTTATCGAATATCGATGGCAGACTACCGATCAATAATCAACTAATAATCGAAATAATTCAATTAAAAAAACCCTGTAAATACTCATAAAAAACATTTCAAAATTCTTAATTCCATGGGTTATATTTGCTTTATAGAAGTATATTCTTGCTTTGATCGGTTATTGTGGATATACTATGTGCTGAAGGGAAACTTAAATGTTTAAAAGTAAAATAGAATTCACATGAAAAGAGAAATAATTTGTGTCTATGTTATATATACAATTTGATACGAGATTGCTTAAAGCTTCGGAAAAACCATGACGTCATAATGCATCTGGTGTCTCCGGAAAGTTCCGAAGTGAATATGCAAATACGTGACATAGTAACAATAGAGTAACATGCATAGTTACCAGCCTATTGTATTCATCAATTATTAGGATAATTACATATTGTCGCTATTTTTTGGATGAAAATATAAAATGGGGTGCATTTTATCAACTCGGTCGGAACGAAAACCACGTAGGAGAAGAGGGAACGCGATTAAAGTTCAGCCGATTGGAAATGGTAGCGACCTGGTGATGTGTAAAACTGACTTCACCATATTCCAAGTAAAGACTCTAGAAGAGAGAACAACAAACAGCGAGGCTAATGTAATGCCCAAGTCCAGTGCTGTTGGTAAGAACTGTGAATTGTAATTGACCAGATACCTTATTTCAACAAAATATAGAAATTATTTGTTGTTTATTTCTTATTAAATCTAATTCCATTTGTTCTAGAATGTGAAACTTTGTGAAAAAGATTTTCATACACTAATAACCTTCTAGTAATATTTTACTGTACAGACTTGTATTAATTTAAAAAATTGATTTGTTTATTATAGAAGAGAAATGTGGAAATGATGAAGGTCTGGTATTAAAACTGACCGGAGTAGCCGCCAAAGGTGTGGCGTTTGAACTTTCTCAAGAGGGAAAAGCAATTGTTGCCCCACCTCCACGTCTCCTTGAGATCGTCGAGAAGAAGAACAAGGAGAAAGAAGAAGCATCAGTAGATGATATTAGAGAGAGACTGTTACAGGCTGAAAGACGCCGCAAAGTAAGTAATCATCATCACCATTATCATTATCATCATCTAAATCATCATAATCATCGTCATTTTTATCAACATCATTATCACCATGGCAAATATCGCTGAAAGTTAAGTGAAGGGTACATGTTTTGAAGACATCGAGCCAAGCTTATCGTATAAGCTATAATACTTGAACCAGGCTATATACTAACGTTAATTAAAGTATTATCTAAAACTTCTTGTTAATCCAAAGCTGCTCAACGTTCAATACGTCTTAAGTTTCAATCATATAAAAAGGTTGAATTGTATAATTTCTATAATTTATTACTTTAATAAAACTTAAAAATTTAAACTGGCACATTATTTCATGTTTTTAATGTTGAACTTTGATTTTTGTAGCAATTGGAGGACGAAAGAATCGTGAAAGTCCGGAAGATGATCAAAACCGAATCTCCGGAGACTGTCCAGGCTTACATTGCCGAAAGAAAAGCCTTAGAAGAAATCCAAACTAAGAAGATGGAGGATGCCGTTGCCTCCAGACAAATGCGATTACGCAAAATCAGAGATGACATGCGAGAAAAGGACAACCATGCAAGGTCTGTGAGGCAACGGAGGCTTGTAAGCCTGGACAGTATGGGTGAGGCACCCAGAGAAGAACGACAATACTCATTCTACACAAGCAACGAGTAATTTCACCCATTATATTCTCGATGTCTTTCAGTCTCTGCTTTGTTTATAGAGATAATTCTAAACCAATCGGATAAATGCAGAGCCTGTAGTCTTTGTATTGAATCTGGAATGGCGTTTATAAACACACAGATTTATACGGAGGATGATATCAGTATCTACTTATTGTGTGGTCCATTGACTCAAGGATAGTAAGTGTGTTTAGTTTAGGATGGTAAGGGCATTTGGTTCAAGATGAGTGATTTAATGTTTCTAAGGTGGTAAGTGATTTTATGTCTCTAGGTTGGTAAGGATATGTGATTTTATGTCTCTAGGTTGGTAAGGATATGTGATTTTATGTCTCTAGGTTGGTAAGGATATGTGATTTTATGTCTCTAGGTTGGTAAGGATATGTGATTTTATGTCTCTAGGTTGGAAAGGATATGTGATTTTATGTCTCTAGGTTGGTAAGGATATGTGATTTTATGCCTCTAGGTTGGTAAGGATATGTGATTTTATGCCTCTAGGTTGGTAAGGATATGTGATTTTATGCCTCTAGGTTGGTAAGGATATGTGATTTTATGTCACTAGGTTGGTAAGGATATGTGATTTTATGTCTCTAGGGTTGTAAGGATATGTGATTATAAATCTCTAGGGTTGTAATGGAATGTTTGGTGGTTGTATGTGATCAAATGTAAGTGTATGTAGTCCAATTACTCTAGGGTGGTAAGCGAATGTAGTCTAATGTCTCTAATTTGGTGATGGTATGTGATCTAATATCTCTAGGTGGTAAAGATAAAAGGTCTAATCACCCTGCGGTTGTACAGGATTGTGCTCTTTTGACCTAGGGTGGTAAAGTTATGTGACATTTTGACCTAGAGTTTTAAGACATGTTGTTTCATGTCTTAAGTAGAGTAAGGGTATGTGGTCTTATGATTCTAGAGTGGTAAGTATCAGTGATTCCTGCAATCCTACTTAAACATAGTGTTGATGACGTCACTAATTGGGAAGGGTCGTCTGTGATACAATCAAACAACGCTGCAACGGCATTAGTCATCATCTTCGTTTGTTTTTCTACCGATGCTTTGCGTTCAACATTACCAGGTGTATCCGCCCCACCCCCTTTCAGGCCTGTGAAAGATCTTATATTGAAGTGACAATTAAGCACAGCTTAAAGCTCAAATTTTGCTCAGGCCATCTGACTTCTCTAGACCCCGGACTGAAGGGGCTTCGGTCTCACCTCAGAGACACCTATCATTCCCCCACCCCCACCCCTCTCTCTCAGGCAATTTCCAGATAATCCCCGTCTACGATGTTCTGGTAAATGGTAGACTAGCCTGTGTTAAATTCTAATATCATATAGGCCTACTGTCAGTACTGGATAATAAAAAACTTGATTTCAAATTTCATTTATTCATGACATATTTCAATCATTCATTACCATTACTTACAACCATCATATATACAATATAAATAATATACACATCTATACAAAAATATACTCTCTCATTTAAGATACATGTGTACAAAATTAATCTTAATAGCCTTCAATACAAAGGATACAGGCTCTGATATAAAATCAACTTCAGATTCAATCTAGAGCCTGGTAGATGTTGACAAATATAATGAAAGTATTAAATCAAAATAAGTAGATACTGATATCATCCTCCGTATAAATCTGTGTGTTTATAAACGCCATTCCAGATTCAATACAAAGACTACAGGCTCTGCATTTATCCGATTGGTTTAGAATTATCTCTAGAAACAATGCAGAGCCTGAAAGATATCGAGAATATGATGGGTGAAATTACTCGTTGCTTGTGTAGAATGAGTATTGCCGTTCTTCTCTGGGTGCCTCACCCATACTGTCCAGGCTTACAAGCCTCCGTTGCCTCACAGACCTTGCATGATTGTCCTTCTCTTTCATTCGATCTCGAATGCTGCGCAAATGCATTTGTCTGGAGGCAACGGCATCCTCCATCTTCTTTGTTTGTTCATGTTCTAGGGCTTTTCTTTCGGCTATGTAAGCCTGGACAGTTTCAGGAGATTCCGTTTTGATCATCTTCCTGACCTTAACAATTCTTTCGTCCACCAATTGCTACAAAAAAAAAAGTCCAACATTAAAGAGATTAAATATTATGCCAGTTTAAAACATTCTAAATATAGTTTTACTAAAGTAATTTACAATAGAAATTATACAAATCAACCTTATTATATGATTAAAATTTAAGACTTGTTGGGGCAGCTTCAGACTAACAAGAGCTGCATGCTAATTCTTGATGATGCTGATGATGATGATGATTTTAGAATGATGATGATGATGATATGATGATGATTACTTACTTTGCGGCGTCTTTCAGCCTGTAACAGTCTCTCTCTAATATCCTCTACTGATGCTTCTTCTTTCTCCTTGTTCTTCTTCTCGACGATTTCAAGGAGACGTGAAGGTGGGGGAACAATTTCTTTTCCCTCTTGAGAAAGTTCAAACGCCACACCTTTGGCGGCTACCCCGGTCAGTTTTAATACCAGACCTTCATCATTTCCACAATTCTCTTCTATAATAAACAAATCAATGTTTTAAATTAATACAAGTCTGTACAGTAAAATATTACTAGAGGTTATTAGTGTATGAAAATCTTTTTCACAAAGTTTCACATTCTAGAACAAGTGGAATTAAATTTAATAAGAAATAAACAGCAAATAATTTCTATATTTTGTTGAAATAAGGTATCTGGTCAATTACAATTCACAGTTCTTACCAAAAGCACTGGACTTTGGCATTACATTAGCCTCGCTGTTTGTTGTTCTCTCTTCTAGAGTCTTTACTTGGAATATGGTGAAGTCAGTTTTGCACATCACTAACTCGTTTCCATTTCCAATCGGCTGAACTTTAATCACGTTCCCTCTTCTTCTACGTGGTTTCGGCTCCGACCGAGTTGATAAAATGCACCCCATTCTATATTTTCATCCAAAAAATAGCGACAATATGTAATTATCCTAATAGTTGATGAATAGAATAGACTGGTAGCTATGCATGTTACTCTATTGTTACTATGTCACGTATTTGCATTCATAACGAAGACACTGTATAATGGCGTGCAATGAGAGAAATTTGGCCAGAAGCTTTAGTCTACTCTTTGTTGATTGTATAAGAATTGTTTTCATGCAAAATGTGCAGTATTTGCCAATTCAAACGAAGCTTCTTGTACACTCGACGGGGAGCACAGGGTGGTGGATAGGGTGAATTCTTCAATTCACTTGAACATCGGAACCTACTCCCTTGTCAAGGATAACCTTTCATCAAATGTGCCTTCGCGAGTGTTTCGAGCTTACCATCGAACACGACAGCCCTTCAAAAATTCATCAAGAGTTGTGTAAGTTGTCAAAGATGAGATTCAAAATGCGACAGCTTTGTGGTAGCGCCACAGGCGCAAGCCTCTTTGAACTGTCCGAGGACTTTCCCAAGAATTGAATGGATTTGATGCACTCTGACACAAATATTTTGGGGCAAAAACATATGAAAATCACATTTTTCAATCGGTGAAGTGTAGTGTATTGTAGATGATATGATTGATTGCTTGTACATGTACAATGGAAAAAAGCAGTGGAACAAATAAGTATCTTTTAATAACGATAATATCACCATATGCACCGCGCCTCAGTTAAAGCTGTCCAAAATTATTTTGAATTGAATTCACAGATAATATTGTTAATTGTCCAACTGGTGGGAAGCTTCCACAAGTCAAGATAGCACTCTACTGCATTTTTATCAACTAAGTAACAGGTGAATTTCCATTCCAAACCAAAACCATGTTTCAACTGAAAAAGAGAATATAATGCATTTAATATATTTTGAACCAGAAATGAGACCTTAGAATAAAGCATTTTGTTGTCATGAGTGCTGTTCATTAGTGCTGTAGGTGGTAGTTATCCCTGAGCAATAACTAATGCTCGTCTGTGATTCTGTTCGTTCTCGGTGCATCACAATCTTTATAGGTAATGATGATTCTTGGCCATCTATATAATAGTTTGGCTATTATTAGGAGTATAAACAAGCATAATGGAATTAATGTTCCATCCTATTTTATATCTTGCGGATACCATGACAATGTTGCATAGGTGGCGCTCACGTAGAGCTCCCAGACCATAACCTACAGGTTTGATCAGTGTCCTTTAGTCCACTTTCATTACCCAAATGTATCTTTTGTCATATTTGCCGGCGACATTTGAATTTGGTTATCGTTATTGAATTAAAAATGTATTTGATGAAAATGAACTTACCATCACATATCTTTGTAATAATTATTGAAATTCAATCGTAACAGCAACTCTTGAAGATGTGGTTGGTAGCCTCTGATAGCCAGTTTGTTCACCACCTCGAACAAAAAGACGGAATATTGTCTGAAAGCTTTGTACGAAGTCGAAACCTGGTTGAAGTTAGAATGGACCATTTCAGATGAACCTTCCACATTTCTCCAATTACCATTTAATAATTGGTTCTGGAATTTCAAAATCAGGCTAAATATATCCTGGATAATCTTCATAACGGGTTTCGCCTTCTTGTTCAGTAGACATCTGAAAACTGCTTTTTCTAAATATTGTCCGTGAACCTTGTGTAGGTCATCCAAGTCCCGAACATCTTTAGTAAGAGCTTCTTGAAACTCCTGCCAAGTGACATGGATAATTTGGTTAGCGATATATCCTTGCATAACTTTAACAAAATGCTGCATTTCCTGACGATAAAGCTGCAATTGTCTAAATTGGGGACAGTTTCCAGCCTTCTTGATTAGAGAGTCTCTTTTGAGTCTATACCACACATCTTTCAGAACCCATACAATGCGCTTCAGCTGTAGCATGAACGAGAAAACAGCACCATATTTAGAAATGCATGACTCGGTTAATACTACATTTATAGGCCATTCTACGTTATAACGCAGCTCTAAACAGTCAAGTGTATCGTGTGCACTGAAAACAAAGGCGTTCGGAATAAATTTCAAGCAAAATGTCAAATTCTCAGCATACTTGTCATTCGGGTTAATGGAAGACTGGAGTGATTTCTTAAGCACGCCATTAAGAAAAATTGGATTTAGCATTTCTTGAGGAAGGGGGTTTGTAGCCAGCTTATCCAAAAGACTGTCGCTGAGAATCTGTGAGAAATCGCCGTCTTCCATGAACAGGTATCGCCTCAAGGTTTCAAAATGTTCTTCTAGATGAAGCTCAACGAAGAAATAATCCACTATTGACTTGTTGACTAAAGATATCTGTGCCTTCAGTGGGGCCATCATTGATTTCTTCAAGACAGAGGGAAGTGACATATATTTGTATTTTTCCACATCAGTATGCTGACCAATACCATTATCCGTTAATGCACCAAACCCCGCAAACGGAACAGAGCCCATCAGATCCACCTTCGGAAATTGTGCAAAAGAATCGTAATCAGTCTCATACGGTTCTACTGGAAATATAGTCCAATCGCTTTGGGGAAGTAGCTGCTTAAATTCGCATAAATCCTTGGGCTCCACTGTTTCTGCAAGGCCATAGTATAAAAGTTTTTGAACACTAGAATCGGAAGCATGGCCATGAATGTTGCTTTCTTTGAATTTGTTTATTCTTATCTTGTCCTCGTCTACAAATGTTGATTGTTTGGACGGATGAAATCTAAGATCCACTGATCTTACTTTTGGACCAACATCAGTTGCGTCACTCTCCTTGGTAGCATGTGTTGTTTTATTCATTCGTATTCTTGGTTTGATTGCAAAGTCTTTAAAGTTCGATTCAAAGCTAACATGTTTCGTGGGAATTTGCTTAAGCTTGGGAATGATCGAATTGTAACTTTCGGACATTTGGGAAGAATGACCGAATACACTGGCAGGTTTGACTTTCCACTCTTTCTCTTTTGATTCGTCTGATGCTTTGTGGTCTCCTTCTTTTAACTTAGGGAACATTCTCTCATTACCGGGGTCAGATTCCTTTAGCGCATACTTCTCCATATCAGTACGGATACCTGGTCTTTCTTCAACTTGCGTTGTTTCTTGGCTGAAATGTTTATCTGCTACAGACTTGATGTGTTGTTTGACTTCTTCTTCCTCGGTCTCTACAGCCACGTGTTTATCATCGACAGATTTCACAGATTTGGCTGTATCCGATTGGGTGGTTTCTTTTGATACATTCGTTGTATCAAACAATTTGATGTGATGCTTTTCCGGAGTCGGTTGAGTTTCAGACGAAGCAGAAAACGACTCATTCATTTTGACCATGGTTTTGATTGGGGTTTTCTTAGGAGATTTGTTTAGGTCTGGAGTTTCCTCTGAGGATTCCATTGTTTCCTTTCCAAACTCAGGGGTTCCAGTTGTGTTGTCTTTTGATTCAAACAGTGATGCATCTTCTAATAATTTCTTATCGCTGTCTATATTTGTGGCTTCGGTAGGACCGTCAACTGTCGATTGGGTATTAGCAATTGTGTCTTCATCAGATGAAAGTTGCGTCTTATCAGTTTCATCTGTTGCAATAGCGTCTGTTTCGGCACCATTCCTTTTCTGTGCGTCAATAGGTTCATCGTTCAGGTCAATGTTTAAATCCTTAGATGGTGATCCTTGGATCGATGGGTCACTTTGTGAAGCCCATGATGGTAATGGAGGATCAGATTCTTTCAACACCTTGTCTGCTTCTTTGAATTCGTCCATCTCCTTTCTCCATTTATCTGCATCGTCCATGAGAAACTTAGCCCTTTCGAGCTCTAGTCTTGCTCTTCTGACCTTCCATAATGCCTTCTCTTCCCTTCGTGCAGCTTCATCTCCAAGTTCTTTGTAGTAAGCAATAATTTCTTCTTTAGCTTGTTCTTCTAATATCTGCTCTTCTTCTGTCATTGCTTCCTCTCGATTTGTGAACGCATCCATGAACTTCTTGTCTTCAGCCTTGGCGGTGTCTTCCTCAGACGCTCTTCTCAGCAAGTCTTCATTCATTTGTTCTTTCAATCTTTGAAACTCTTTCCTTTTCTTCATATCTTCAGCTTTCTTCTGGTTAGTGAGTATATCGTGGAACTGTTTCATTTGCGTAGTTGTCACTTTGTGAGCCTTTTCAGCTAATTCTAATCTGGCTTGCTCCATTCTCCGCTGTTTCTCCTTTCGAGTCAGAGTAAGCTGTCTTGCTATCTGCCGCATTCTACTGGCATACATTTGACTCTGTATATCAATGTGTATAAGGTCTTCTTCAGAGAAAGTTATAGTTACTCTCGGGATATCTTTATCAGTCACATTGCACATAAAATGTTCAGGGCAACAGAGCTTTAAGAGGTTCAAGCTTTTACCACAAACAATAATGTCACTTGCTAGATCACTTAAAAATATTGGGACACAGTCTTCAAACTTTTGGGTCGTCATAACAAAACTATGTGTCCAGTACTGGCGATCTCTGTATTCAAGGTAATTAGGATTCACTTGGATGGTAAATTCTCCATACAGATCTTGGTAAATTCCATGGAAAACCCAATTTTGGAGGAAAAGTGTAAAGGGACCACAAGTTGTCTGAAGTATAGACAACATCATTGGGTAATTGTCTGTACTGTTGGCTTCCAAGGTTTCTTTGTAGAGATAGCTGATCAATTCAATACCCTTGGGGAATCTTTCTATTTCTGTTCCTGATGACATAGTTGTTATTCTGTGACAAGTGACTTTTATTAAGAATTCCAGTTGACTGAAAAGTCTGGTACATACGCACTTGATTTCCATTAATGTTGATTCAGTATCTATAGAAAGAATAGTTGCTGTGTAAAACTTTAGGACTTTACGTATTGCTGTGGTAAATGCTTGAAACACAAGACCAGCTTCATAATAAGAATCTTGTTTAAGTGGTTCAGAGAATTGGGCTAGTCTCCTATAATTTGAGCCACACTCTAAGAAGTCATTCAAAAATATAGACAATGATTCGGTTGAATGTCCAGTAACAAATACACCAGGGGTGAAAACAAAACTGTCAGATTCATGATCAAAAGTGAAAGTTTTTGAAGGCACTCCTATCATAAGATAGATCACATCTCTAACCATTTCTCTCTCAGTCACTTTAATTCTAGCTGGCACTTCCGTTTCTCCATATAGCAAAATTGATTGACATATTTTAAATAAAGCAAATTGGTCGAATGCTTCAGTTCCTGCTTCTGTAATGAATGGTTTCTCAGTTAAACCAGCCTCGCATCCAATTCTTTCCCAAGTGTAATGTCTATTTAGGGTATGAGACAAAGCTTGCTCCCAAATATCATCTTCCAGACCAGAATCGATGGCACTTGTAACAGATGATGACATCTCTGACTTAGTTTCCACAAAACCTTCATCTTCAGATAACTGTCCCATTGATATTGTTTGAGGAATTTTGATTTCAGGCACAAAATTGTCATTAGTGAATTCAGGAATTTCTAATCGTACATCCAATGATGTAACTTTGGACTGAACTAAAGCACCAAATAAACTGTATTTATTATTCTGTTCATAGGAATCATTTAAACAGCCCTTCATATCAAATAGACCATTTCCAGATAGACTAGAACCTGGGGGCATGTCAAACACAGATATTGTTTTCACTTCACTTTCTTTATGTAGTGTCTTCATACTTTCAAATATTTCTGAAGGATAATGCATGTACCACTGTCTATCAATGACTGATGTCCTATTGTCACCATAATTCAAAGGACCATCTGGTAGAAACAGTTCCAAATTAGGATCTTCATACACTGTAGGTATTTTAGCACTGTCATCGCTTATCACAGGGTTAAATTCAGATCTTGAGGTTTCGTTTGAATCAATTAAAGCACTTATGAAAGCAAGCACTGGCATGATTTGTCCATTATTTTCAGTATCCAATTTCAAAAGTTTTTCCAAAAAATATTCAAGTTTGCTGGCCTCAGAAAACTTTCTCTTTAGTCTTAGATTAAATGCATAACACAGAACTTTGTCAATCTCTTTCTTGACTGGGGTGGGTTTGTCAGTTTTTCTTGCATCAATTTCTTGAATCGCTTTGAACAAAGTGTTGTGAAGTGTTCGTTTCAAAATTTGTGTTTTGTTATCTCTGTCTAATTTTGGCTGAGTTATAAAAGCTCGATTGTCATCCTGAATGTGGATTTTGCACAGTTTTCAAACAGTCCAGTTATGCTATCTTCCATGGCCATTTTATCTATCAGTCAGGCGAAAAGGAAAGTTATGAAACTTGTTCGCGCGACAATTTTGTGATTTGTTTACATGTCAGACATGTTGGATTAGTAGTGCAGTAAAAATATAGAATTTGGAGCAACATCTCAATTAAAGGTGCATTGAAATGTTATCACTTTTTTCCATTCTTATTAGAGTTTATTAAAGCATAATTGGCCATCTTTTATATGAATATTTAATAATATCGTTCTGTGTTGTCGGGATTTTTCGAAATCATTTTCAAGATCCAACATCTTTTTTTACACGCACTAAAATGAAACTTTATCAAATGACGAAGAGAAAAATTGTATTTGGATTTGTGCAAATGCCTGCAAACCTGACAGATTTATGTGCAACGCCAGAATGGACAAGATAACACATTTTTGTGTCCATTTAGTTTGGACTACAAGTTAAAATGGAGAATCTCTATTTAAGGATCGAATACTGCATTTCTATAACCATTAACTAGACACCACCACTTTTCATTACAGATTTGATTTTCCAGTCTTTGGTCAAAAATCTCTCTAAAGAAAAAAAGACCTGACAATCAAAGATAAAATAATTAGACCGGAAGTGATGATTTCGTCATTTGACCTACTTCCACGTCACCGCCGTGTTGACAATTGTTACTAAAAATAGATATTTGTAATTTTAGAAGGTTTTCTGTGAAAGGTGATATTTGAAGAGTTTTTGATGATGTTATGATTTTCAAACATAAAACAATTTCTTGGTTTTTGAGTAATAGAAGTCTCCAGCATCTTTCTAAATTAAATTTTATTTATTTAGACGGTATTTGACGAAGAAAATCCCTAGTTAATGTACCGGAAGCACGCACATTATAGGGATTTCCTGGTTTGTTTTGGTATTTTGTTGATAGTGACGTGTAGTTTCTCCCATTATTAGTTCCACGTCGTTCATCTTGACAGTAAGAGTTTTTGTCACCAGAAATCTGATGTAACTTCTTCAAGATGTCGTTTTCTAATTCGTCGCAAATTCTTGATCTTTTATTTGATCAAAATGATGGAGTTTTATCGGGAGAATTGCCAGAATATCAACGGAATTTGAATGCCAAAAACACACAACCAGTCCGTTCAGTGGAACTTGGCCCAACCGACGACATCAGCGATCTTAAGCTTTTTGATTTGGTAAGTATGTCATATGATGTCTTATTCTGCAACGCAATTTCCATGCCATCATTGAAGCAGACGTGGAAGTTTTGTAGACCTACATGAAGATCAGTTCATACTGGACATGACTCACAATTTGAAATGTTGCAACAGCTTTTCACTATCAGCTGACAGTGACAGGGATTGTCCAAGATTCAAAGAATATTGATTGAGGAACACATAGACTTTAGTTGACTCCAATGTAACATAAGCCCTAACATTTAGGGCATAGGCTTCCTTGTGGAGAAAATTTGTGAAAAGGAGTTAAAAGTGTGTCAATTGTCAAAATGACACTTGCCAGTGATGGTGTCAAGTTCTCTGAACTTGAGATGTTGAATGTTTGCGAAGAATGGGATTGTTCATTCTGGGAAGATGTCAATGTTAGTAACTATGGTACAGTTAAAAGATATTTTGTTCATGCTACTAGCTGAATGCTTAAAGTGCTCTGAATCTTCAGCTAGAGTTGAGTTTCATCTTTCTTCATCATTCCAGTTAAACCAGCTATAAACGGGTACGAAAGATCAATACCAAGATCAACAATACCACGAACCTAGGTTGTTATCTTTCTTAAGACTGGCTGTTTCTTCCTCTCTTTCCTAAGTCAACTTGACTTTGTACTTCATTCATAGAGTTTAATCATGCCAACTGTTTTTCTCTTTACAGGCTGACCTAGATATTTTATCAGATGATATATTCCCTACACTTCTGAGTGATGAAATCCTAAATAATGCAGAAGAAACAGCCTTGGATAACTCCGTAGCCAAACAAGTTCACGCTGACCATGATTACATCTTACAGAAATCTCCAGGATCCAACAGTGACAGTGGCGTCTCCCTTGAGTCGATGTCTGGTTCACCACATGGTTCTCCTTCAGATCACTCAGAAATTATGATGACAGACGACATTTTCTCAGCCTCAAATTCAACAGATCAAGATTTCTCAACCATAAATAAAGACATAATGGATTATAACATGTCAGGTTTTGAAATAGAAGATATTAACCTCAAGGACATTAATGTGAATTTTTCAAGTGTTACTACACCACCATCATTGTTAGATCAAATAGACAGTTTAAATTCATCAAAAGAAGTGAATGACATCTCCATTGATTTTCATGGTAGGTTACCTGATTCTGAATTATTGATTCTTGCTTATAGTAGACCTAGCTTATTAGTTATTTATTGATATTGGCTATGACCCAATAAATACTTCAGTCAGTGTTTTTTTTTAATAGAAAAAGTCAAGCACCTGTTCTAAACCAATTCTAATTAAGGGCCAGAATGATGAAAAATCCTATAAATGAGGACTCTGATCTGATCTTGATGATCATCAATAATATAAGGCCTAGATTTTTACCTTAGAATTTGCTATTTGAGATAAGAATACTTTGTTTCCTTGTGATTGTGTTAATACAGTAGTGATATGTTTTATTCAGATATCCCATCATCAACTGTGAGTGATAGTTCTATATCAGCTGTAGATGTAGATACTTGTCATAGAAATAAAACAGTACAGATTCATTCATATCACTCAAGATCATCCTCTGGTGATAGTTTACCATTTACTATGAAAGATTGTAGCCCTGACATAACAAGCTCTTCATCAAATCAGGTGAGATTAAATTCTATGCAATGGAGAAAAATTATGTGCAGTTGTATGTCCTTCTTTTATGCACCTAAAATGAGCAATTGAAGACAAGCAAAGTCGTGCAGTGTCCAGTGGGAAAATTTTCCAAGTACAGGAACACTAGCTTACTGTTTTGCGTGGACTTTTTGTAATATTTGTAACATTACAATAAGCCTAATTATATGTGTTTTTGTTCTAACTGGGGTAAATATGTAGATCTTGTATACAGGTGTCAGGATGTAAACCTTTCAAAAGATATTTTGTGTATCACATGTGTACATTCATGGAACCTCTTTAGTTTACTTTACCAATTACAGTAGAATATAAATCAATAATTCTTCTCTAGTTTCCATTATTACGTCTAACTGATGAAGAAAAAGAACTATTAGCCAGGGAGAACATCAGCCTACCAACCAATATGCCATTAACAAAAGATGAAGAGAAGAAATTACGAACAGTTCGACGTAAAATCAGAAATAAAGTCTCAGCTAAAGAAAGTCGAAAACGTAAAGTGGAATATGTAGATGGATTAGAACATAGAGTTAAATTATGTACAACAGAAAACTCACAGCTACAGAAGAAAATTGAAAATTTGGAAAAACAAAACATGTAAGTTAAATAGTCTTGATAATTTGAAGTAAGAAATGTGAATGTAGTGATCATTTTTTGATCCGAATTTAGGAGATTTTAGAGTTATGATTAATTTGCCATAGAATAAATTTGGTTTACGGGTAAGTTGACTACATATACTGCACTGTTCTTTTATTTGAAGTTATTCTACTTGCCAGTCAAATTAAAAAATGTTCATTAACTTTTGTTTTTAATATAGCCACTTCAGCTAGGGTCTAACGACAGCTCTCTTGAGCCTTCATCAAATTAACCTTTTGACCTTTGACTTGCTTATATTGTCAAACACATGGTAGTTAAATAACACAATGTGATACAATATGTTTTATAATTATGTAGGAGTATGATGGCCCAGTTAAAGAAATTACAAGCTCTTGTTACATCAAAATCAAAACCAGCTCAGACCACAACTTGTATTATGGTAGGTTTATCTTATAACTGGAGTTATGGCCCTTCTATAATAACTTGCATAAGTAAGCATAAAACTTGGTGGTGAAATTTTAATTGACAACTACATGGCAGAGAAACTGAAAATCAGAAATTGAATGTAGTCTTGTCAGCCTTTCACAAATTCACAATTTTATCATATAAAGCAGTGCAAACTAAGAAATTAAAATTTATTTCATATCACAATCTTCTATTTATGATATTTTTATACTTTGCTGTATTTTTCAGGTTTTGTTACTATCATTTGCTCTGTTGGTTGTACCAAACTTCAGTCCTTTATCAGGTCGTTCATCTCTTACCTCACCAGATCATCCTAAATCAGTTGTTATGCCAGGTCAGTTACAGATTTTTAATAGTGGTTGATACCTATCATATAAGCCCTCCATATCTAGCTTGTGCACACTCAACTGGTCAATATTGTTAGCATTAGTTATTTGTGTACCAATGAGTTATAATTATTTGGTTTTCTAAAAAAGAGAATTTAACCAGAATATTACTGTGTAAATCAGTATGTACACCCACAGTAAAATGTCCTGATGCTAAAATCCTGTATATCTTAAAGAGTATCCTCTGAAGACCTTCCTACTTACAATACTCTTCTTCACTGGTTATCTAATGTCTGTATATCTTTATATTACAGGTAAATCCAGAAGTCTGTTATATAATACAGAAGCTACAGGTGGGGATGAGGATCCCTATGGTGTATCAATCAAACCGTTTTCACCCTGGGAGGAAAAAACACCAGCTGTACTCTCTGTTAAAAGTGGCGTTAAAATTCAGGAATCAAAAACAGTGGAACCAGAGTTGGATGGTTTAAGGGAACCAGAGTTGGACAATTTTGCGGAAACAGATTTGAACAAATTTGTGAAATCAGATGTTGATATGGAAGTAAATGATACTAATGATATCAATATGAAAAACATCATAGAAACAGAACCAGCCAATCAGAACCAAGTTATTCAAAACTCCATAGTTACCAATGATAAAGCCATTGTTAATATGGAAATACCTGGAACTGTCATGGAAGCCAATAGTTTAGAGAAAGATTTGTAAGGGAGTTAATATTCCCGTAAAATAATTTTGTAAGGTTATGTCCATGTGTAATAATTTAATTTGAAGAATGATTTGCATCACCAATATATAATTACAAGTCAATTTTATGTGTCACACATCAAGTTTGTACATTGTACATTATTGACTTTAAACATTAAATGCTTTTTTATATGAACTTGATAACTTAAATCTTTTAGATTTTTTGCTTTATTTTGCCAATTTATCATTTCATTATTATTTAAAACTTTAACACCAAGATCATGCTGATAATAAGTTGTAATATTTTTGGAATTTTCACCCATTTTTTATGTGTTCATTGAATTTCATGTAAAACCACAATTCAGTTTGTTTCCATAACCATTCATTCTCGTTTTATTGAAAGAGTTGTCAAGATAGTAATAAGCTTCTTTAAAATTAAAACTCATATTTTGAAACTTTGGAATAGACTGAGCGTTACACCTTTTGTCAAAAAAGTAATATTTTTGCGGAACTGCAAACATATGAATCTGTTTACCATTGTAAGTATGCAAGCACGCAGGTTTAAGGTCTAAATATTATGTATATATAAGCCAATGGGAATGATTATGCATGTAGCTGGAATATTAAGAGGATATGATTGAAATCAGAGGAAAAATATAACATAACTACGGTACTAAGAGTTATGTCCTAATATTACTAACATGTACATAAATATTGTTGTTGTTATTGTTTATATTTTGTTAAGATATCGTAATTGTATGAAACATGATTTTGATAAAAATCTGAAATACCAAATGTTTTTATTGAACCTAAAATGACCAGCTTGTAGCGCCCAACAAAAAAAACCCCACTAACTGTAGACTATAAAGAGCTAATGTATAATTTGGCAACCAAGTTTGCAGAGTGCATGTAGTTTCTGTAGGGCTAAGGCAACCATTGTAATGGAATTATAATTTGACTATTTTTGGACTTAATACATTTAACGCATTGAAGACATTACTAGCTTACAAATAGAATAAATCCAGATTCATGAACCAGTTGAGCCACCACTAATCACATCATATACCGAATACAAGTTCTGACATAGTCGAATCGGAATCCCTTACAGAGAGCCCGATAAAATATAATAATGGACCTAGTCAAGGCACTATGTTAACATACTACATGTTAAACCATTAAAGGGATTGTAAAGAGGTTTCTAAATCTTTTATGGGTATCGAGGACACCGATAGCTTCAATTTGCACCATTCCAATTTTCATTTCGACGTCTGTGGTTCTTGCAATTCCACTAAAACTGACGCGTTTTATGACGTCACCAGAGGGGAGCTATCGGAAACTACTATTCATATATATGCAGTTCCCATGAACCACAGACGTCGGAATGATAATTGGAATGGTGCAAATTGAAGCTATCAGTGTCCCCGATACACATAAAAAGTAAAGAAAATCTCTTTACAAGCCCTTTAGTAACAAAGTGATGCTATTAGTATTTTGATACTATTTATTGGATATCAAGTAAAAACATTGTCCCTTAACATGAAGTTGTTACCATACACCATATCACGGCCGAGGAATGTGTAGGATCAGTGTCGAGCGAGATTATATAAAGGTCTCATTGATGAAGATTCTGAAAGTAGCATTGGTGCTTGTGAGAAAGAGAATGTCCACCATTCTAGTAGACTTGAATATCAACTTAAAATGGCCAAGACCGGGACCGGCAACTTTTTTCTGAAGTTGTCTATGGCTAGTATTTTTCCATAGCCAAGAGGATATTTCAGTTTAACCAGTATAGCCTAAAAAGCAAAAAACTTTGAATATTATAAATCACTCTGACGACAGACAACTACAGTGTTATTGACAACAGATCATCATCAACAGAGATGGTTTGGACAAACGCACTCTTTGAACAGGTGTGATTAGCCTACATGCCATCCTTACCCCCTGGTTACTGCATACTATTAAATCCACAATTATCATAACGCACCTTGCTTAAAATATGAATATTGCTGTCAGGAACTCGTGTGGTCTGCTAGAAAGCTATGGGAAAATTGGAATAATTCAAACTTATCTATCTAATCAACAAAGATTCATTCTTTCACTTTTATAAACCAAGTTATTCAATTCTTTATTTGATTTTAGTACAACCGGGCGAGGAATAAACGCAGTCTTTGTTCTGTTGAAAGATAAGCTCTCTCTATCGTACCGACATTTTAGATTAGTTTCATTAAAAGAAGATTTTTTTATTGTACAAAACGAGGTTTTGGGTTTCACAAGCCTGCAAGTTAATATATGTAACATGCATGTAAAGAAGTCGAATTTAGAAAAGTAAAAACGTTGAAGTGTTTCTATCCGCTTTTAAATGTCAATACGCCGAGTCTGTCTGTTACATGACGTGAAATTAATTAGAATTGGCTGCTAATTAGAATAGCTGACTAATTTTTTAACCTGAGAAGAGAACTAATTTATTTTATTCTTGATTTTTATGTATAAACCATTCAAACTAATCATTATGAAAATGGGGAACGTTTCTTCTTAATAACCATTTTATTTCTTTTTCTTATCAGTCTCACAATCCACTTATATATCAAGCAATATCCATTTGGTGACGGAATCAATTTCTTTACTGTAATTGGGTCAAATTGGAAACGAACCGCAGAATAAAAATTTCCAGCCACACCTTAGCAAATATTAACGATACGCTAATTGATTGAGCTCTGAATGGTAATTTGATTGATTATAAATGATCTGGACGTACAATTTGAATTATGAAAAGTGATACAGATATCTTAGATTAAGGGATATATATGTCATTCATTCATTCACAAAATGCAACCAGATGCACTAAAAATAAATTACATGGCCTACATGTGTTGACGGGGCGTTTTTTGCAGCTTTTAACAGCACAGTAAAAACTCTCCTACTACTTGAAGGAATTGCCTACGCGAAAACAGAACTGGTATGACGTGCGGGAGTTTCAAGTGCCGCGCAGTTAATTTTAACCATTTCAATAAGAGTTAACAGGAAGGCCAACAAGTGGTTTCATTATTAAGAATTTTTTAATTATGACATTAATTATTTCTTTAGTTCAGAGTTTATTTGTGAGGTCTTTGAAAGAAAATTAAATTGTTCGAAATGTGGCATAACTTGGCAGGATTTATCATTTTATTTTGTGAATTTTATTTAGTTTATGGAGATGGTAAGTTTTTTTTTTCAATTTTATATTGTTTAAACTGTCGAAATATTACAAATAAAATCAAAGTGAAAGTTAATATCATAAATGTCAGGCTCAAGACAAAAAGTGAGATAGCGACCAAGCGCCCCTCTTTTCTAACATCTACGTAGTCTAGCATAATATTTTCGGACAATAACATTTTCAGTCTTTCTCTTCCGACAGGCTATATTCTCCGATATGAAAAAGATTTATGGGGTGGAGTGATCAAGGATCCCGAAAGGGTAAGGAAAGAAAAAGGTTTAAGCCTCTGATACAACCGAACAGAAGATAAACTGATATATGTAGTAGAAGTGAAATGATTGTCATATCATGTTTATCACATACAGATAGATATTCATATGATAAACATTAAAACATGAATATAATATCAGGTGTTTTTCAACAAGTTAAGATAGCTTTGTTTATTAGTTCACCTGATACATGTATATGTATTGCATATCATCTACAAATCATACGGAATACATTAAAGGGATGAGAGCTAAACCAGATGACAGACGTCAATCTATGAGACTATATCATAGTCCTAATCGACTGTAAGATATAAATCACAGTATCGTATCTTTTTAAGCAAGAAGCAGCTTAGCCAGCTCAGAAGGGAACAACTGGTGACAATGGAACGTAAATTGTTGACAAATGTGAATTGTTTGTTCTTAATATTAAACACCAGTCCTGATACCTGACTTGACAATAACGTCCAATAAAGTCCCCCCCCCCCTCCCCCTTTAACCCCCTTTACATGAAGATCATAGAAACGACACTGGACTCGGTGCGAGGTAAATCAATATAAAAATATATCTACATGGCGCTGCCCGTTTTCATTAAAACATGTATAAGACAAAAAAAAGACAAAAAGTATGTGATAAACTGAATAATACTGATATGGTGTATAATGAATGGTTTGTCCATTTCTAACAATCTGATAACATTGTGTTATTCATGGACAGAAATATTTCAGAAAAACGCAGTAAATAAATCATATCGACGCCAATCTAAGAAATAAATCATTTACATTTATCAATTCATTCATAATACAATCTGTATATTTACGTATTTGGCTACCCTCTTTTTAAAACCATTCTAATCACAGAATACACTTCCTTGTACCAGCAAAGGAGGTCTATAAAAATTGCAGACGATGAGATGATCTGCCAACAAATCGCTTTTTGCATACAAACATATGATGGTATCTTGTATGATCTACATAGAAGAAATAAAATTAAAAGAAAGTACGATTTATCGTTTTATCTCCCAATATAGTTGAGCCTTGAGGGTGTTGGGGAAGGGAGCTCAGGTCGAAGCTCAAGCGGAGTATTTACTGTTGAGCACCTGAAATAACTACGCCGGACGGTATCTTGGATGGTCTAATCAATTGAGCGCATAGATGATTGTTAAATAGCATATGTTGCAAAATTCCAGGTAGCAAAATTATATTTGACCTTAGTGGTCGGAATCAGACGAAATCTATTAATCTTGTTAAGCGTATTTGCTAGAATTCAGTCTTCGAGATAGGCATGCCGACTGTGAGAGCTCCGACTACTAGATAGAGTGATTTTACCGTGTAAATAAATACTGAGAACGAGGAAAACGTCGACTTTCAAAGAACAGTGGAATTGTTGTAATATGTGATAAACTGTCATTTAAAATCTATGATTTTTAAAAGACTGATAAAGATGTTTATGTAAATTTTTGTTTAAAAATGTTAGGTTTGCTTTTAGAGAATATTGCAATTCAATCATGCGGATATGTTATATATTTGATAAAATCATCAACATATATCCAAATTTGATAATAAATCTCTGACTTTCCAAGGCGGGCCTGTCACAATATCAAGATCAGACCATATTCTGTGTCAGTTCTAGTATTTTTCTATGGTTTGATTGATGGTATCCCAGCTTACAGGAAACTTTGAAGAATTGTTGAAAAAGTTGAAATAATTAGAAAGCTCAGTTTTCTGTCGTGACTTAGAATTTCGTCTTTTCTCCTTGGTAATTAGCTGCGGCAGCTGCGAACACACAAATGTAATTTCTCTTTTTCAGTAACAAAAAATATTTCACATGCAAAAAATACAGCTTCTGAATGTTTATTTTCCCAATTTCAAATATCAATTTTTGTTTTTGAAGATATTTCTATCAATTATGAAGGTTGCCAGCCAATCTCAACTTCACGTTTTGACATTGACTTTGACAAGAAAAATAGAAATTTACTGGTACCTACTGCTGTGAATGATTTATTAAATCATCCCAACATTCTAATAATCCTTTGACAAGGTTTAAAACATCGTTTGAGAGATTACTTACAAAGCATTACATAAAATATTTGATTAAGTTCCCATGCGTTCACCCAAAGTGTTCCAAGATTGTGACCTACTGATATGTGTTTTAGAATTGGCATAATTATATGTACAGAAACACTTTAATTTGTATGCACCTCATAACGTTCTCTTTCAAATTGTATTTGCGATAACAAATTTTATAGTTTACTCACGAAAATCATAACGGCGTGAAGCAAGGTTCACATTTCGGGCCATTATTATTTAACAAATATATACATGTAGCCTGTTTCCAATTTTCAGCAAATTTCAAGTACATATGTATTTGATTTTTCGTAAATGGGATATATAATTGAAGTCAAAATCACTTTCCAAATATCATGTTTAACTGGCAAGCAGTCTTATTTAAGATATCATCTGTAATCAGAATGGTATAATTTTATCTATCATCCATCATATATGGGTGTAAAACAAGTTTGTAAAAAGCATTCGATTATATCTATCGATTTTAGTGAAAATTTTGAGATGCAAGACTTGGAGCAAAGGTGTCGAAACACTGTACCAACTACAATTTCCATTAACACTACTTATTTCTAAGGTAAAGCTTGAGATAAACTTCGATGCCTAACAGACTGTAGGCACGTAGGTGTAGCTTCATGCCTTTATTACATTTCATTCTATCACGAAAGCATTGAAAATAGACAGTAATACACTTCCGGTTGATAACAGAATCAGTAAAATCAGACTGCCATGTTTCATTGTTTGATTTCTAACAACTTATCACCAATTACAAGTTTACCTGTTTTTATACACAGAATGTCATTTCAATTACAAGACCACACCATTAGATAATGTCAGGTCATACCATGTGAAAAGAGATAAACAAAGTTATTTTATTTCTAGCATTTCATTTGAACATATTCAATTTAAAGTAAATTCCAGGCTTCATATATCGTATGGCATATCCTGGAAGTTTCAAGACAAATTTTGTAACGTATAGCAGTAAATGTAGCTGCACATTATATTACAGAATTCATACCGCCAGCCTCCTGAGACTGGGGCAAAAAAGTATAAAAGAACAAATATTTTCAAATTCGTTAGAAATGAAGTTGGGCTATAATGGGGGATAAAGACCACTTTCTTTGTGTGACATTCTGTAACCGCCACTGCCCGCCATTTTGCGTTTTTGTATCTCAAAACATCGTCAAATAGTTCTGCATCCAAGTGAAAACCTACAAAACATGAAAACATAGGCCTTCACCTTTATAAAACATGAATTTAAATTTTATAGAAGCAAATTCATGTTCAGTTAACTGAATGAATTGTCTCGTGCGTTAGATTTCGCGATCGTAAATCAAAGAGATAACAGTTCAGCACACACCCACGAATACTGTACTGATAAAACATTTGTTTCTGTGGAGGTCATCTGTTATCTCCATTGTTATTCCATTCACATTGGATTTCTGTTTCTTAAATTACATAACACTAATCTTATTTTCTAACGTGTATATTTTCGTCTTTTCTATAAAGGATGGTAGTATGAAATATATTTTAATAAAGTTTCAGAGAAGCAATTAAGAAATACGGTCCATTACATTTTGATAACTCACAAGTTGTCTATCATCTTGTTGAAATGTCATAAAATTGCCAAAATCGGAAAGTAATGGTTTACAGAATAAGGTTGTAGGTTGCATTGATTAACACCTTCTGAAACACTCGTTGCCTTTCTGTGACAGAGTTGTCTTCTCGACATTCTTTTGGCAAATCAAAGTAGTAATATTGTTATTGTATTTTAAACTGTATTTTAAGAATAGTATGAGAGGGATACCAAATGCTTACAATAGCGAAATGCTAATTAAAGTCTGCTATTGATGATATTAAACAGTCTTTACCACAAAATGTCTTGTACAATTTATAACAATTTAATTTTAGTGTAAACCTTTCAACTTTGTGTATATAAAAATAGAGTTAAGGTTTGTTATGTACAATATGGTGATATATCAACCCAACAATACGTGCCTCATCTCACACAGTTTTTATACATAATGGTTTTCTTCCACTGTGTATACCTTCATCATAGAGAAAAACATAATGGATGATTCGTGATGATACACATATCAAATACTAGAAATTAATTACAGGTCTGAAACATTACAGGGGAACCCGAAGGAGTAGGCAAATGGCGACGTTCTTGCAAAACTTCTTTACTGCTAGAACATTAGCTTTTTGAACTTCCGATCAGAAATCTTAATTAATTCCGATCATAAAGTGAATGACGTAATTATGTATGTAAAGGAAATCAATAAGTGCATTGATCTCAATTAAATTTACAATAGAAAAAACAAACAGTTTAAAGAACCCTTTGATATCTATACATTTTATAATGAGTTTGTTGAACTTTCGAGAGCCTTTCAAGATGATACGGCAACCATACTAGAAGGGTTTTCTTATTTGTAGTCTTTCTGACCTCCATTTTCAGGTCATTCCCACCATTTTATTTTTTTAGTATCAAATCCATCTAAAAAGACCAAATTGTCTACGTCGTAGATCTACGACTTCCTTATTTTCATATTGCAATATTTAGCTACACCGTCATTTTTATTCTCAAGATTATATTAACAAAGACATCTTATAAATATCTATTAAGATTAAGATTTTTTATCTTCAATGCCATTTTTACCTTCAATGTTATCTAAGACTTCAACGTCATCTTAATCTTCAACATCAGCATCAAAATCATCATCATCAGCAGCATTAGTAAGTGGCTGGTCAAAACTAAACAATGTCCAAATTTCCAAAACGATAGTCTATTTTTTTCTGTGTAGCCTATGTTAAACTCTAAAAGTAAGACTCGCTCTTGATTTTTTCAGGTCAGAAATGTGGAATAGGGTTCTATGGACCACACTGTACATTACCATGTAGTGATGGCTGTCTACATACCTGTGATGTAAATAATGGGGTTTGTGAAGGTGGATGTAAAAATGGATGGACAGGTGTTCAATGTGATCGCAGTAAGTATAACAATTTAGTGATAGTATCCTATGGTTTACTCCAGAACAGACTCATACGGCTCATATAAAGATTTATTTTGCTTTTGGCAGTACTCATAACGGCAAGACGATCTGGTCAACGCAACGAGTAACAGGAAAGTGACCAGGGTATACATTCTGAACGAGAAAAGATTATTCTGAACGATGATTATTAGAATAGAGAAAATATGAATACCATTTAAAGATTGGTTTCCTTATTTTAGTGTCAAATTAAGCAAACTATTTGATTTATTGGTGTTTCTAATGAATTATCATTTTTTTTTTGATCATATCAATATGTTCTTATTGCATATAATTTAACCAATCATAATTGCAATTATGTAATTATAGTCTGGATAAACGAAAAATACTTTTTGACCTTTCTCGATCGGTCACTCATTGGAATTCTGCTGGTAATTCACTCCTAGTTTAGTTAATTATGAATTAATTATTTACATGTGAGACAAACTGGTATTTTTCCAAGTCATTAGAACACCTCTACTTTCTATTCATATAAGTATAAGCATTTTCATAAATAAAAATAAGGGAACCCATCTTTAAATCACAATTTGTTACAAATGTTTGATACTCAGCATCATTAATATAGTCTTAGGGCAATAATAGGAATTTTCCATTTTTGTCCCTTATTCATTGTTGTGATTTCGTTCACATCTTCTCACCAAAACCAAAAATGACAACAGTGCATGTCTAGTGTAGGTAACTTTCTACTTTTAACCTTTATTATATTGTTTGTGTTATATTAATTGGAGAATGTCCTAAATACCGATATGGAGCCAACTGTGTCCGATCCTGTGGATCCTGTGCCAACGACTTACCCTGTGATCCTGTAACTGGTGTGTGTCTTTCAGATGGTGGTTGTGTTCCTGGCTGGCATGGTGAAAGATGTGACCAAGGTACGTAAAGAGGAACTCTTAGTAGTGATGTTCGGTGGTGAACTTACACAGATATATTGTAGTTCAATGAGAAATTGGATGAATCTACTATTATTCTATTATTTGATCACCAGTAGGTGTACTAATGGGGTTTGACTTCGTGCATTGTATAGTCGTTTACAGAGAAGCATGCTTTCACAGGTCTTTGATTATGTTCAGATGAGCGTGTTCCGATCTAAAAAGCGTGTCGTGTCATAAGGATTGAAGAATTAAACATGAAATTTGATAGTTAATCAATCGGTTTGAATTTTATTTCTCCTTTGTTATTTACAGGGTGTGAACCGTATACTTTTGGTAGCGGATGTAAAAATAACTGCGGGAAATGTCGTCTCAAGTCACACTGTAATCGTATGACAGGAGAATGTAGCGCAGGATGCGAACCTGGTTATAGAGGAAAACTCTGTAAAGAAAGTAAGAAGCCTTATGTTTCTATGTATCTGTTTCCAAACTTGTGGTTTTATTTCTCTCTTAGGGGATCAGCACCACTAGACGTACCCAAAAGCCCACTTTTGGATACACTTGGATATAGATTCAGACCTCTGTCGATTGTGTGTGAACATAACGACTTTTAATGTTTCAGTAACTGAAATCTACATGCTTTGTCGTTAGTTGAATGAATCTCAAGTAACGAAAACGTATATCTTCGATAAGCATCCTAGATTGGATGTTGGAGTAATGACTGACTGGGGGAACATCGTAATGCTACCGGTCAGTCATTACTCCAAGATTGGATTTAGAGAACACAGCACTTTTAAACAAAAAACCCAACACAATTTTATGGTATACTACTCTAAGGTTTTATTGTACCAACGTTTCAACAAAATACAAATATTTACAGGATGTCCACAGATGACCTATGGAGTTGACTGTACTTTAACATGTGGTCATTGTTCTGGTAATGCGAGTTGTAACCACGATACAGGGCATTGTGTACGAGGCTGTGAGCCTGGTTGGACAGGGATACAATGTAAACAAAGTAAGTTGATTTAGCATGGTCGATACAAGACAAATATCTCATAATCTTGTAATATCGACCTTCTACGTCTGACACATTCTTGTACTCGTGAGACTGCAGCTGCCCCATCTATTACGAACTACATGTACGTTTGATACCTTGACATCATTAAGCACTTTCCTTGTTTCATGGAAGTTTGTAACTGTAGTATTGTGTACGCTAGGAAATACAGCCATTGTCCATCGCATTTATTGGCTATATTTATTTGTTCTTTGTGTTTCAGGATGTAAGTCTGGTAAATATGGACGGGGTTGTTTTGGATCCTGTGGACGATGTCTTAAAGGAACCTGTGATCACGTGACTGGAGTCTGTAGCCAAGGATGTGCTCGAGGATGGGGAGGGTTCCAGTGCCAATCAGGTCAGTGGACATAATTATTCGGGGCCTGCTAGTGACCCCTGTTGTCTTCTGGTATGAGACCATAGGTTCAAATAGTTTGTATGTATATGTATGTATATATATGTATTGTAAATCATCATGAATACATATTTTAAAATCATGTTCTGGTATGAGACCAAGTTACGATGTTAACCAATGCGCCATTCTTCGGCAACTTCGATTATGGAATTTAGAGAGGTCACACATCTGATTCACCGTTATTTCAATTCTGCCGCCATCATTCTAGGTTGTGGTTTTGGACAGTATGGTATTAACTGTTCTATAACATGTGGTCACTGCCGACACAATAAAACGTGTAACAGCGTGAATGGTATATGTGACGGGTGTGATCCTGGATGGACAGGCGTCTATTGTAAAGATGGTAAGTTTCACTAGATCATACTTCGTGCTACTGGAGTAGTGAAGCTTGCGAAATTTAATTTATGATATGAATGGGTCCAAAGCCGGACCAGCCTCTTTTCTCTGTCCCCCACCTTTGATGACACTGGACAATTATGTGGAAATCTCCACTCACCTGTTGGGCTATTGGAGATTACTTCAATCTTTCAAAGACAAATACTTCAAAAGTTCAGGTTCAAGTAAGTGAAATCTTCCGACAACCACTGCAAATCGGAATCGAGCTGTAAAGTATGACGGGTACCCCTAGTCGCATCGAGATATCGATATAAAATCCCTCATAGTAGCCGAGATCGCACAACTAACTTCCATGTGCTCGCAAGAAGCTACATTGCTGCTATTCAAGTCATTGATATTATTGACAGATAAATCTTTCTTTTAACAGGTTGCCAAGAAGGTTTCTATGGCCAGAATTGTAAATTTCGATGTGGACGATGTGCTAATGGAACACCCTGTGATCCTATAACCGGAAACTGCCCAGAGGGTTGCGATACTGGTTGGAAAGATAAAACCTGTTCCCATAGTAAGTCACCTTATTGATCAATTACCACATATACCTATATCTTTTTAAAAATTACATATTCATATTGGATCATTTTCAGACTGTTGATATTGCTCTGGAACACCATAATAGGTGTCAAGGTATTTCAATCATGTGCTTCCATGTTCTGAAGCAAGTATCTTGACAGTGGATGAAATGTAGTGTCCTAGATGGATCACCACAAACACTAACTTTAATACTACTACCAAAAGTTACATGGTTCCATTTTGAGATCAAATGAAATGAAATATGAATATGATAATCAATGCCAGTATCTTGCGATCCAGCGATGATCTGTTGCGGATGCATGGTTCACGTAAAAACAGTACAATTAAGTACTGGTACACACCAATTGCTGCACTGGCTGCCCTATGCTCTTTGGAACTGGATTTACAGATCATCATTGATCATGTTGTATTTCATTTCAGGTGATATGCAGACAAGAGAAGAAGACGCGAGTTTTAAATCTCTGCAGTCCATTCTACCAATATTAATATCAGCTATGGTTATCATCATTGTTACCGTCTCTCTTATATTTCTCTACTTCACTATTATCAGACCGAAACTACGCAACAAACCAAGCAGACTTCATTCAGCCTCCCGGGTAAGTACCTTTTCAGATATTCCCAATTATATAAACAAATCGAATTAAAAATGTACTGGAAAAAATCGACTGGAAAATAGTTACGCAAGTGGTTAGTGGGGCTTTAATGATATATGATTTTGGCACAAAATTTTTCAGAAAGGTTGCGGACAAGATACAAACTCATACGTTTAAAAATCAACTACAGCCTTATAAGCAGTGATTCATTACAGGAAAATTCCTTTAAACCTTCAACTTTTCAAAGCACTTCTTTGATAATCACTTTATTAAAAATAAAAACAATATCTTATAGGCCGAAGATGACCCAGAAAGAGTAAGGAACACCTACGAGCATATTCAAGGTAGTCCGTGGGAGATTGACAGAAGTAACCTAGTAATAACCAATCAACAACTCGGTAACGGACATTTTGGTGAAGTTAAAAAAGGCTTCATCAAGGAAAGGGGACGACAGGAGCCAGTCGCAATAAAGACCTTGAAAGGTTAGTAACATGTACATGTATATACCATTCGCGAGTAAGAGAATTACCTTTTCTGTATTTCGGAAGTAGTAAGCACTGCCAACTGAAAAGTTCAGGATGCCGGCCAAGAAACATTTTAATTGTGTTTATTGCAAGTAAATGACCTGCTGATGTGCCCTCGATTGCCTCCCTACAGTAAACCCTTTACCCATATCTCTGTGTATGTTACGTTAAAGCGATAAAGTTTTGCCAATGCTTCGTTTTCCATTCCGTATGGCTTTAATTTTTTCTCGTTTTTCCAGATAATGTATCAGAGAAAGATAGAAATGATTTTTTGAATGAGTTAAACATTTGGAAACAGGTGGGGAAACATCCTAATATTGTGTGTTTGGTTGGTGCCTGTCATATTAGAGGTATTATTTTTTTGGTATTAGGGGATGGTAGCCGATACCAGTCGGATTCTCGGAAGCACTGGCACAGACATCAGGATGTGTTCTTACCTTCAGGAGGACTCGAGCCCACGGCACTTAATCGCCTCGGAACCACCTTAATCCATCTAGACCGATTTATTTCTGCACCTTTATGTTCAAGCAAGTCAACATGGAACCAGTTCGAAACTTAACAAACAGACTGGTTATATTTTATCCGAGGATGGTCAGATAAGGCCTTTAATGAGTTTGTTTAGTTTTGTCGTGCATTTTCCACATTACTGTGTTAAGCATTTTTTCATGAAAATCTTTCATATTTATGTTTGATTTCAGGTGTGTTATATGTTGCTATGGAGTATGCACGCTACGGAGATTTAAGAACATTCCTCAGAAGAAGTAGAAAAAACAAAGATCACCATACTTACGCCAACATGGCATCTACATTACGACAGACGACGCTTTTAAAATTCGCTTTGGATACTGTGAATGGATTAACTTATCTTGCTGAAAAACAGGTAAACCTTCATTCCATAGACACCAGCGTCCTAAAGGTTTGTCTGGCTAAAGCGATTGTTGAATCGATTGGGCCGAAAAGTCGAGTAACTATTGTGTGGTGCAAAATGCAGGATGTACGCGTTCGAAAACCAAACGGTGGGAAACGTAAGACGATGGGGCAAATTGATGAATTTATAAATTTTCACTGTATGCTGTGCCTTTTGCCATCAAGGCCCCTAAAATAGGAAAAAAAGCGTAGAAAATTACAATGTTAGACCCCAATTCATTTTATTTCAGATCATACATAGAGATGTAGCAGCACGGAATGTTTTATTAGCTGATCATCTGGTGGCCAAAATCTCAGATTTCGGTTTGTCTAAAAATGATGAAACGTACGTTAAAACATCAAGGGTAAGTGTTATTATTAAAGTCCGTTTTAAGCCAACAGAAAACACGTTTCGGAAAATGGTCTACAATGAAAGTTCCGCTAGCTCTCTGAAATATATTCAGCTTTATGGAAAGTGCTGAGAATTATCGAGAAGAGACTAACTGTGAGATGCGATGTGTTGTATGTATGGTGCACAAGATAAGTTTCTTTCAAAAACGTTTCAGTCTTCCCTGAGACTATATCGGTTCGTATACTGTTAAAAACTATACAACCAAAATGGGTTAATTATAACGATAAGATCTTGTTGTTTCAGACCAGGGTACCAGTAAGATGGATGGCGGTAGAATCATTGTTTAATAATACATATACAACGAAATCAGACGTGTAAGTAGTAGTATTTTGACCTCGTAACATAACTACTTATATGTATAGTCACATGTCGTAATTTGAATCTGAGGTAATTGATATCTGAATGGAAATACCTGCCTCCAAGTAAAAAACCTATTATGGTATATAGATCCTCGTATTACGAACGATCACAGGTGTTCCTCAAGGGTTCTCATTCTCATCATCGCTTGCTAATTCCGTCACAGCAATCACAATCAGTAGGAATTTTAGGTTGTACATTACGGTTAAGCAATGTTACGAAAGCACAGGCATGTAGGCGTAACCTCTAGTGATAGAACAAGTTTGTGAAGTTAGTTTGAATAATAATATAGAATATTTGAAATGCATATCCATAATCTTCCGAATCTGAAATATATAAGAAGAATACTGGTTCCAACAGGATCATTGGAAACCATAATAAACAGTTTTCACTGGTGAAACTGAGAAATTTTAAGGTTTCGCTTTGGATAATTGCAAAGTCTTTCGAGTTTGAATGAGTTACAAACTATCTGTTTTGTTCCTTCAGGTGGAGTTTTGGTATATTACTGTGGGAAATTTTTACACTGGGTGGAACACCATATGCCTGTATAGATACACAACAATTATTCAATTTTCTTAAAGATGGGTACAGATTAAAGAAACCTAGTTTATGTGATCAAGTTTTGTAAGTTCTTATTTTCTAGTATTCTTCGGTCCCATACCATAATTTCTACATGTAAAAGTAACTTGTACCCATGTACTACTGTTAGGTACAGATTAGACATTGGTTGTCGTATAGAAGTTTCAAATGTGTAAATAGGTCATTATCTTATAATACACGTCTGATTGATAGAATATGCATCTCCTGTTGTTTTCGTTGTAGATACGCTATGATGTTACAATGTTGGAATGAGAGACCAGAAAGAAGACCGACATTTCCAGAAATTCACGGTCGATTACAGAGAATAATAGAAGATAGTCAGGTAGGCATAAGATGGACATTTGCGGCCGCTCATAAGACATCCATGGTACTATAAATAAATCAATTCTACCATTGATAGGGTCATAACTGTTAAAAACCCTTTCGTTACGTTACTTTGTTTTTCTTTGTTTACGTCGGAATGTCGAGTGTTATACCCGGCTTAGAACAGTTCTGTTAGAGTGACGTCTTTTACATGTCAACTACAGTGGTGGAGCCAGGTATACGTCTGAGATTGCCCGAATTTCTTACCTAGTTATGAGATTTTTGCCCTAAAAACATGCACTCGGGCTGCGAAGGGGTCAAAGGAGGGGCAGAGGGGGAGCCGCCCCCCCTGCCCCTCCTTTGGCTCTGTCACTGGTCAGCTAAGTTCATTTGATCTGATTCTGATAACTAGGTCAGGTACGTATGTGTATTTTAAATGTTGCAGGTGTATATGAACATAAATGCAGAAGATGATTCACAATATGCTGAGATAGATGTGGGAAAAGACGTCGAGGATAAAGAATGCTAAAGTATTAACTTGGGTTACAAAGTTTAAATTTGTGGGACCAAAATTTGAATAACCAAAGCTGCGTTAGAATTAGTGTTTATGCCGTATGTATGGATCATTTGCCAATATCTTTAAAGCTCGTGTGATATTCTGAAAATAATTCGTGAGTAATCCTGTATAAAATTTCAAGATAGTCACCAAGTTGATTCACGGCGCTTTAAGGTCGCTACTGGTACATATTTCCGTCTCCATCTTCCTCTTTTGACATTTCATAATAGCTTTAATGAGTATCTTTTTTTAAAATGAAACATGAAAGAAGCGCGCTGTTTAGAATGATGAAATTGTCTCCCTTGAAACCTGAGAGATCTGGAGTTTTTATATTTTGTCGATTCACTGTGAATGAAGTAAATATGAATCTAAATATAGTGTAATAATGTATATAATGTAAAGATATTGTAATATAATCTGTACAGTTTATAATAGAGACATTAAATTTATATAGATATCATCTCCCGCCATGTTTAGTTATTTACATTACCATTCAAGATGGCTACGACAAGATGGCGGCAATATGATGAAGCCTGAACAAGCGCTCTTTTGTTACTATGTTTTCTTTCTTGAAAAATGAACAAGGCTAGTAGTCCAAATGCCATTTCACATAATGATTATCAGATTACAAGTCAAGGTAACAAGCACCCTCACATCTCTTATTAAGACAATAAAAAAAAAACACCAACGTGAAAAAATTAAGGGTTTGACCTTATATACATTCACTAATCTTTTACCAAGAGTGTGAAATACATTGATATATATGGCTCTGCCGATGTATAAGAACTCAGAAATAGGTGGGTTTGATTTAATACAAGACACGAGTAAATGAAATAATGAAATTGATATAGTAAGAAAACAGATATATAAATATAGTTCAAAACTAGTATTTAGTTTAACCATCGGGTAATTCATTGGCGTGCACAATCTGAAATACAAATAGAAAAACTATTTAATTATAAAGTGAGTCATTAGTGAAAACGGCAATCGTTTGCTCGTCCCATGCATCTAAAAGGTTATCAGTTTTGTCTTATAGTGGTTAAATCTATACAGTTCCGGAAAAAATTAATAGCTTCACAGAACTATTTTCTTCCTGCTATTTACTATTTGAACTATCAGACTACTGTGCTTAGCGTGCGCTCGGCAGCGTAGATACAGCTTTACGGACACTGTCGAGAATTGTCACAAGAACAGTGGCTCAACTACCATTGAAACTGGTTGAACCAAGCTCACGGGCCCCTACTCATAAGGGTACCCCCACCCCAGAACAAAATACAGGAGAGCATACGTTAATAAATCTCAGGGAGGGGCCCTAATCCACTGAATTCCATGGGCCCCTACTCTTCCAGTAGAGCCACTTCAAAAGAAGACCTATAACACAAAGTGAATAGCATACTTTTTTGTCTTGAAGCTTCTACCACTAGCTCGCCATCTTCATCAAACATGTACATAAAACTAACGGAACAATTGTCATCGTCCCGAAACATACACAATCTTGACGATTCTTAAAATAAAAAAATCTACTTATAGCCTTCAAATTAATGTAGTTTTAAAAATTCTTTGTACAGCTTTTCCAGTGATGGATTTAAATCAGAAGCGTGACCATACAACATGGATCTTGCTATTGAAATTTTTGTCGGTCTTCAATGTTCTTACATTTCAATCTCTTTTTGCTGATAATTTTTCCTTTACATTGTACAGCAATATGACAGTATCTTTGGGTTTCGCTATCCAACAATATTTCATAGTTAACGGGTCCCCATTACACGCTTTGACTAGTTAGAAATAACATCATAAGGAGGAGACTATGGTAGAAAACCTGTTAGAATACAGTGGAAACAATAAACGAATTGCTATGAGAGTGATTATCGTTTAGGGTTTCAATACCTTGTGCCCGTATTACTGTATTAAATTTCCCGAGACCAAGTTACCGTGCACTGGCTCACCACGTTGCCCAGTAAAATGTGATCGTTAAAAAAACAATTGCTTTGGGACACGCATTATTAGTGTAATTCAGACAATCTTGAAATAAACGTTAAAACAAGAACCATACCTCTACGTTCAAGTGAATCAACTGGCATGATACCATACTGTCTACATTGATAATAACAATCTTCTCGGGTTAGCTCCCCTGTTTGAAATATTGTACACTGTATACAGGGCCATAATATACTGCATTGTCCAATACATGTCTGAAAATAATTTCAATTTCATACTTGGATGATTACTGATTTGTTGTATTGCCCTCCTGTAGTTGGTCTGATGGTAGATACACGCTTGCTCATTTGGGGCTTCCATAACATCCATCCATCCCATCAAGGTATATGTAAAATTCAATTGCATTTTAACAAAAGCATCTTCACAGCATTACAATTGAGAAGATAATAGCAGCGTACCAAATAATACACGGTTGTTATTTTCATTTAGGCTCACTACAAAGTATTACAGAAAATCTCCACTATTTTTCCGGGTCAATCTTTGTCAAAAAGACAGCCATTTATCTGTTCTAGTACTTTGGACTGTATAATGTATGAAAACTACTTACGGGACACTGATCACAAGTTCTACCACGATACGTTCCTCTACATTGACATGTGTTACCAATACAATTTCCATGACCGTTACATATTATCTGGTAATTGAAAATGTATAGATCACGATTCGTTGATTAGGCTACAGATTGTTCTTCAGGTCATTCTCTTAACAACCAAGCCTTTGAAATAAGTCATAAAATTGTAACTAGTATAAGCAATATTATAAGGGATATATAGGTCAAAGTACGTGCAAACGAATACTAAACGAATCAATATAACTTGATCTAAAAAGAGATATGTGACTTCTAGTGATTCTTACCCCATTTGGAGCAATACAACCATCTGTTGACATTGGAAGTTCACAGGCTGTACCAGTATATTCTGGTTTACACGTGCATTCTCCACAGTTACAAATTCCATGGTCACTTCCACCACATATCGAATTATTAAACCAATTACAGTTTTCATTATTACATTCACAGTGTTGGCCTTCAAAACCCTGCATGGCAAAACACATTTCGTTTCATTCCAGGGGAGGGGGTGGGGAGGGCTGCGAAATATGAAACTAGCATATCCTAAATCTACTGACAGACACATCACACCATTTTTCTATGACAATCGTACTATCGAGATCTGTCCAAAAAAGCATCAAAGTCTAGAAAACGATACTTGGGTTAGGGGAGTGATTGGAAACTCTTAAGATATGTTTTGAGAAAAGTTTACTTACTGCCTGGCATTCACACATACCACAAACACAATTCCCTCTACCGCTACATACAGTACTATCTGGTCTGAAATATACGTGCAATTTCTTATATGAGGTGCTGGATTGAAACCTAATTAACAGGAAGCGTCCTAGAAATTTAATCTATTCAAGAGTTATCCTCACTGAAATAAACTCACTGTAAATAACCCTCAGAGCGTAGAATACTCGCCAGGACACTCGATAGTGAAATGTCATAAGATATTAATTATGACTCAATAATGTTATGTGCCGAAAAATGGTTGACGCTCTCCGGTCCATTCCGGCACTTTCCGTTAAGCAGAATCTACAGAGAATCAGCAGAACATTCAGGTTGAACCATTTGTTTCAGATGCCTGTACTTATATCTGTCAGGTAATTAAAGTATACAAACCTTGCTCTGCACGTATCTCTTTCATACCCCATACATTCACATTGCTGACCGAAATATCCATCAGAACACTCACATGTTCCACAAGATAAATGGCCATTTCCACGACACACTGCACTATTCCTTTCCTACAAATAGTCACAGATACATCGTTAAACAAGCATCGTGGACAGCATCATGGAAGTGCTATCATAGACATGTGGAGCCTCTGAGTTGTCAATGTCATAATCAAGAAAAGAAACTTTCAATCACCATCACAGTGATTAAAATTAGACCAATCTTTCGTTCCGTTTTTATTACGGAAAGAACGGAAAGTGGGTCAAATTTTAATTAGACGGATGATATTCCACATTGAGGAGGGTATTCCACATATAAGGTGGGTTTTAAATCCCAACGACTCAACCGAACCACTCAAACCGGAAATGCAACTAAAAAAGTGACTCGTTACCTTATTTTGTTCACAGCTACAAGGACATGATGAGCGAATTTCGATGTTGAGTTTATCTTGGGTATATCCTGGTATTGATACTGTTATTCTGAAACATGTTTAGCATTATTAACCAAGCCGGTACGTAGCTCAAACGAAAATACAAACAAATATATCATTAGCATTATTAATAATAACTAAGTCGGTACGTAGCTCAAACGAAAATCAAGGGACAAACAAATATATCAACTTGTCCATTCTTTTGACGGTGTTTTCCAGTAGGTGTGGTATTAATATAAAATGTGGATATGTCGAAAGGCTTATTTACAGTCTTTCTTGATGAGCCAAAGTTATTGTATCAATATTTCATCCCAAAGTTCATTTTTGCGAGAAAAGCTTTCCAACTTATACCTTCATACAATGAATATAATTTATTTTCTTGACTGGTATTTACCTTCCATTCCCATCATTACAATCTAACACTCGTATCTTCAGCGTAAATGTCAACTGAAATTATAAATTAAAAGGATACACAATCAGTTTACTTCTTCATGAGACTACGTATATACAATATACCACATCGTTTGGTGTCAATGGACTAACTACAGTTCAGTTTATAAGTCAAACTTACAGTTTGTCCTCGTCTGGTCCTAGAACATCTCCCTCGTCCACTGTCTCTCCAACGAAATCTGAAAACATACAAAATGACCATAAGGGACACCTGCGTTGAGAATGAAACAACCTGCAGTCTAACGTCTGATATAATGCCTTTATACATGGAAATCACATTGCAACAATCTTAAAACAGAGGGATTCATTATTTTCTACTCCAGAACAGAAACAAATATGACACCATCTGATGTAATAAGTTGACAATTTCATCTTAGAACAGAAGGGCGACTATAATGGTACAAAAACAAAATGTGGAACCGCATGAAATTTCTGACCTACCTACAAGTTGAAGTCATTGTTATGCTGTATTTTCGTCTGGGAAAGGAAATTTTAGTAGCTAACCATCTCTGTAATAATGATGAGGAATAAACTAAGTGTTTCTATTTTTTTAAATGTTAAATTGACTTTTTCCAATTGGGCTCTTGATAGATGTAACCTGTGCCGTTAACCATTGTCTCTGGTGACTTTTCTCATCTATAAATCTTAACAAATCTAAAACGCATTTCTTAATCAATTGTCGTGAAAATGGAATTATTACAGAAGTGTGTAAATTCCCGAAGGTGCACTGGTTAGCTTATATCTGATTCATAGTGCAATCTATATCTTGTTTTGAATTATAAAATATTTATTGAAGTACATTTTGAAATATATTTCTAACGTACCTTAGCTGCTGTGGCTTCAAACTGGACTTCAGTCTCTGAAATACAAACATATAATATTGAATATATGTTAATAGTTTTCGGAAGTTCTACTAGAAATCTACGAAAATCGCAAAAATATCTCATACTAGGTATTTCTTTTCCCGTTTTTCTACATATGGCAGTGTCTCAGAAAGACGAATCGTGTGTTCAACATTCAAACGCGGGTAATTCTGGTCACACTTGGTTTTGAAGGCTTGAATTTCGACGGTGAGCTGTGAACTGATGGACCTAGCTAAACAATACCCCTTTCTGAGACTTAACTTTGATTGGTCAAAAATAAACAGCTGAACTGTCCCCTTAATTGAAAGCCTTCATAGATATTGTACAGAATATATGTAGAGTTTGGATATTGCTTTTAATCTACTCCACAAGCTTGGTTATTGGTGAAATAAGACCATTTTCATGCCAATATCACTTTCTTGATCACTTATTCCATTGGATATAAAAAAAACTATATCTGGATTGCTTTGACTGAGGGCAAGTGTTATGTTCACGTCCATACTGCATGAAACGTGCAAAGTGAGCTTCCAAAAGCAACTTACTCTGTTTTTGATCTGGAAGCAAAACTCAACTTGGCAAGAAAATAAAGAATATCAGTTTACCTTTTCCTGACGCCTTCTTGATATTCAGCGAAATTTGTTGAGGTGCGATTCGTTTTGAATGCATAGTAGACAAAGGCTCATTCTGCAAATTTAAAGTCAAGTTGTAATATTTAAAGGTGTCCTTATACTATAGCGATTACCAGTTGCAAATAATGATAGTAGTCATAAGTTCCAAACGCAACTCACAACTCAGTTGCATGAGAATTGCGTTGCAAACTAATGACCGATATGTTCGACTCAATAATATTCCCAAAACAGCACATCACAATGCTCTGGATACCCATTTGCTGCCCGAGGTCTTTTTACTTACCCGTAATAATCTATAATCCATATCCATCTTCTCTTGGTTATAACATCTGTTTTCGTCGAGATACGCCAACCTCGCACATCTTGGACCTACAAAATTCTGTATGAAAAACACCATTTTTAAATTGACTCTTTAAAGACGTACAACCGCTGGTGCTATTTAATATAGAACTGCAAATTATTTGGGGAAACAACTACAAATTGGGTCAAGATATGTTGAAACAACTACAGAAGATTTGGGGTTACGATTGGGTAAAACATTGCGAACAATTTGGATCATGATTAGGTGAAAAACTACAGGAAACGATTTGGTGAGACAGAAATTTGGATCAAGATCAGTGAATCAGCTTCAGACAATGGTAAGGGGAGCAAGGTAGCAAGGGAGCAAGGGAGCATGGGGACAACAGTGTAAGATTTCAGATTACATGATTTACCTGATCTGCACACCACCCACAATCTTCGCCATCATCTATTTCATTAATACAACTACTGCAGGATCTTGCACTGGGATTACATATACCTTCTGTAGACAGAATCAAAAATGGACATTTTGTGAACCGCCATGTTTTATTTTTCATGTCAATATATTAATTAGTAAGTTCATGATTTTGAAATTAGTTAAAAGTGAAGAATTATTGCAAACAAATTAGTTTCTGTCATTAAATAACGCCTCTAGATGAGTCTGGTGTCTTCCAACATCGCCCCTTTCTATTTCACCCGTTTCCAATTGGCCCCTTCCTAATTTGCCCCTTTGCAAGTTCGCCCAAACAGTTGCGAAGCCAAAGGGAAGCATAGGGGTCAGTCGCCTCCTCTCCTCGCTGCCCCGAAAGCAAGTTTTTCGGGCAAAAATCTCATAACAAGGTTAGAAATTCGGGCAATCTGAGACATTTGCCCCTTCCCATTTCGAGGATGCTGTTATGACTTATATCTATTGTGATCTACACAGTTTTGCCAAAAGCACAAAAGCATGTATTTCTCACGATTTTGGTCTTTGATTTTTTTTTGTCGATATTAATTCAGTACTGAATTTGCACGTTGGAAATAAATCTAGTTCTATTATTGATGTAGTTAACTGTATGCTTACCTGACTGATGAATAGTAAATACGAAAAACAGAATAATCAATATGAAATGTAGACTAGGAACCTAGAAAATAATACAGTGCTGCCTTAGGCATTATTCATACTTATATGAAAAAATAATGGAAAAGAATTCCGAAACAACATTTGTTTGAATTTACTCTACAAGCTGGTCTGTAGTGTTGAAATAAGACCATTTCCATGCCAAAATAACCTTCTGATCACTTATTTCATTGGATTTAAAACCAGAAACGTGTCGCCTAGTTCCATTCTGAATGTTTTAAAGATGGGTTTTTTAGTGTCAAATTAAGCAAACTTTGGACAAACAATAAAAGACTTTATGACCTTTTTTGATCGGTCATCATATATGAAAATAAGGGAACCCATCTATGATCTCAGGCCTAGCATCTTTGTCATTTCCTTCTCCTTAAAATTATATTACCTTAACATCTTACCTGAATAAGTTTTATCTCCATTTTGACGTGTTACGACCTCGTCATCACAGTGATTCGTTAAATCCCAAACTAAACTTTAAATTCAAAACACGGCTCAAAGGTCATTTGAAGGTCAGAGAGATATTAGGTGCCCCAAATTATCATCATTATATCATTATAATAAATATCAACATAAATTGCATAATAATTAGTGTCACAGGGCTTTGAAAGAACTTCTCAAGGTCAAAAACTAGCGGAATATTCTTCATCAAACTGAAATTTTACGCTTTATGTTTCGGACCCGCGTTGGGTAAGACGCTCGATCTCTGCCATCAATCATTTCGCATGTTCCAACCCGGTCTCATCGATACAGGTCAGATGACGTAATAAAGAAGCGTCAAGTCTGCAGAGTAGTAGGACGTAAAACTCCATTTCATATCATTTTATTTCATTTAGGCTACGCCCTACGCTTCATCAGTATACATTAGTATTGGACTTTGCGAAAAGTATTTAACCGGGAAATTTCTGCAATGTCTTTCAAATTTGACCCATTATTAGATCTCACTAAGTGGTTTCCACGTATTATCTAGCCTCTGTGAAAATGCCTACAAAACTAGTTTTTGTCTCTCCATAGGAACTTTTTTAGCTTTGTTGTCTGATGCCACATGATCTTTAACAAATTCACACTACGGACTTATTGATTGTGTTTGTGTTCTATTTTTATCGTTGTATTCAAGGTACAGAACCGCCATTTTCGGGGGTTTTCGGGGACATGGTTGCAAAAAACATAAACGGCAAAAAGGAAAATAAGGAGGTCAAGCTGATAACTTGATAGAGGAAGAAGGTCTTATTTATTGCATTTCACTAAAATTAGAAAGAATATTCTACTCTTTCAAAATGTATGAAATGCAGGACCTGTATCTTGAGAATTTGAACCATCTTTTCGAATACAACACATTTAACAAAGTGTAGATGTAAGGACTGTCTGTAATGCACCGATGATGAAACTTGACACAGAAATAATTTTAAATCTCCTCAGTCTCGTGGTTTTATTGACATAAATGTTTTAACTCTCGAATTCCACGCCTCGGATTAACATCTTAAATCAACTGCAGTATCGAGTGAAATTTAAACTTTTTAACCCAACAATTTCGATCATTAAAATAAAGCCTGTTGTTGATTTCAATTCTCGAGTCTGTCGTAAAAACTCCTATTTGGCCCTTGATAAATTATCATTTCGTTAAAAGTTCAAAAGTGACAAGGTATTAAGCATTTACATCCTAGTTTATTTTCATCCATTGACACTCTTCGATTCCTCTCGTCATTCGATAGCTTGGTGCAATGTTTTAAACAGCAAACAACCTGTTCTGTAACGTTATGTATAGAAAGCTTTGTAACGTTATGTATAGAAGGCTTTGTAACGTATAGAAGGCTTTGTAACGTTATGTATAGAAGGCTTTGTAACGTTATGTATAGAAGGCTCTATAGGGTTATGTATAGAAGGCTCTGTAACGTTGTGTGTTGAAGGATCTGTAACGTTATGTATAGAGGGCTCTGTAATGCTAGCTGTCTTTGTAAATGAAAAGCTACCCTGTAATGTTATGAATTGCAAGCATTGTAATATTATAAACAGCTGTAATGTTATGAACAGGTGGCTATCAAATGTTATAAACAGCTGGCCATGCAATGTTATGAGCAGCTGGCTTTGTAATGTTGTGAGCAGCAGACTATGTAATTTTATAAACAGCTGACCATCCAATGTTATAAACAGCTGGCCATGCAATTTTATGAGCAGCTGGCTTTGTAATATTATGAACAGCTGGCTATGTAATATTATGTAAAATTGGCTCTATAATGTTCTGAACTGTTGGCTCTATAATGTTCTGAACAGCCGGATCTGTAATATTTTTAAATGTTGGCTCTTTTAATGTTCTGATCAGCTGGCTATATAATATTATTAAAAGTTGGCTCTGCAATGTTCTGAACAGCTGGTTCTGTAATTTCTGAAATGTTGGCTCTATAATGTTCTCAACAGCTGGCTATATAATATTATTAAAAGTTGGCTCTGCAATGTTCTGAACAGCTAGTTCTGTAATGTGCTGAACTGCTGGATAAGTAAGGTTCTGAATTGCTGGATCTGTAAGGTCATGGACCTCTGGCTCTGTAATGGCTTACTAATGTCATGAACAGCTGAATGTCATATGTAGCTGGCTCTGTTGGATATGATATATAGAAAAGTGTGCATTGCAGCTGTTCTGAGAAAGTTCCCCTCGTGGAACACTACATGGCGCTACCCGCTTACATCGTCCAATTATTTCATTTTCTGTAATATGAACAGCAGGTCCCGTAATGTTATCAACAGCGGTACCCATTTAAAGAGTTAAAATGACTAGTTTATACAAATAAATAATAAAATAGTTAAAGAGTAAAACCCAGTGTAAAGTATACTATATTTAGGTATAGTTTTACCTATGTTCTAATTGCCTAGTATTTGTCTATCTGTGACAATTAGATTAGTCTGTATTGTGTTTGGTTTTAAACACAATAGAATACGAGGCGAGGAAGGTAATTGTTAGAGTATTATATATTGTATTCTGAGGAAGTGTGGTTTTCACCTGACTTTACAGGTAAGTAATTGGTATACAAATTTTAAAATTGAATCTCTAAATTAGTTTGGGTGATAGTGGAGAGGGGGTAACATATAGGGTGAATAGAGGGTGAATTTTTTGTCTTCATTTTTTATATATTGTTACTGATAAATAATTCGCTGCCCACACAAATACCCACAAATATTTGATATTTAGTAATATTATTTAGTGATCTCATTCATTCATGAGAATTCTGACTCGGCTTATATAACGTGTCTTGTCGTCGTCGCAAGTGAAAAAATGGGCCTTATTTTCCAATATTTGAAGACTGCATTGTAATTTGTGAAAACATCTCTTAAAGGAATAGGTTCGCCATCCGTTTGTGCAATTGTACTTTAGTAGCAGAATTGTTTTTTAGCTAAGCTAATCAGTAATAGTGTTCATAGCTCACCGTCGAAATTTGGGCCTTCAACTGTGTCCAGAGTTATCCGCGTTAGAATAGACGACTCGTCTTTTCTTGAGACTCTGCCACTTATAGAAAAAAAAAAACATTATAGAAATAGGAAGTAAGACTCTTAGTTCGAGATATTTTTGTTTGTATTAAGCGATTTTCGTACATTTCTAGTATAACTTCCGAAGACTATTTACTCAAATCAACCCCCCAAAATAGCGAATATGTCTCTTTAAACTCACTAACATCTATCGCTGAGAACTTAAATGCGACATTTGTTAGTACAGGATCTTTAAACTGCATGGAAGGAAACCATGTTTAAAACCTTGTATCCGGTCAAGTAATACGATCTGTGTGACTTCCGTCAGATTTTACTACCAGTTTACTGTATTCTAAACAATAAACAATATCACGACACAAAGTTAAGGATATATTGAGCTATACTACCATATATGGTGAGAATTAAATATATTTTATGACAATTTATTACTTGTATTCCAATGTTAGAAAGGTTCTAAATGACAATGACTGAACTAGATGAGTGGGGACCCATGGGTTTAAGCGGATTCGGAACCCTCTCCCTTGAATTGTTTTTAACATAATTATGCTCTCCTGTATACAGACACCTTTGTAAGCCTGTAAATGGAAGGTTTGAAAAACTTCAGTCCATAGTTTATGCCATTGTACTCATTCAAAATATCGCTGTTTGCTTAATTTTATTATAATTGTATACTTTGATATATTTTTCGGGGGAGGAGAGGTGGGGGGAGAGGGGGATGGGGGCTTAGAGGTAAGGGCCCGTGGTTCAATCAGTCACTGTTCTTGGAGCTTGGTGTTTGAAACATCCGGACCATTGGGGGTAATGGGTATAACTGTTAAAATGTATGAGAGTGAAATATCAGTATCAGTACCAGTCCTTATTGTCTCAAATAGATATCGGCCCATCCTAGTCCAAAATCAATCAGAGTGGCAAAAGATAGAACATAGAGACTACTCTGTCAAGCAAGCATCACCTTCTACAGTAACTAGTCAAATCTTTGCCAGAAAACCTCATTTTATCTTCACAAATTCAAACTCTAGTTTTTGAAGATGCTCTTATGTCGGTTTTATTATATAGATCAAGGGGAGTAACTCTATATGACTAAGATACCTGAAATAATTATGCGACATTCTGTACACCATCTGCAATCATGATCGACAGAACAGGTTACCGAACACACCACTCCTTGATATTCAAATACTCGGTATAGTGGACTATATATTCAATCTAATATGCTATACTTATACTGGTTTACCAAGAAAATGTTGTCCCGGACATCTGTGAACCAGCTGTAAAACATGTTTATTAACTTTTATAAATAAAATATTACCTTTGTATAATGTTTTATACGGACTAACCTAGCGTGATTGTATGAAATATAGAAGTATAATATAAAAAGCGAGTAATATAATATTTAAGGTTGGTGGATAGGGAAGTAACAAGTAAGTTTCAAGTGTTAATATTATCTGTTGATAAGTTGTATGTGCTTCCAAAGTTAGTCTTTTACTTTTCAGCATTATCGTTTACTTTTAGTTAGCAGAGTAGTTATTTTTGGCATACTAGCAGTTTTTGTGGTCACAATGGCTGTCCCCTGATGAACACCTGGAAACGCCTGATATCTATCGACACCCCTGTCAGCGAGGATATACAGGTCGAATAGGAAAATGATATCACATGTTTATTTACATACATAGTTTCCATTATAATTTAGTCAGGTGCTCACTTTTGAAAAGTATAATGTTCAACCATAATTTTTGGTGTTAATGAAATTATTAAATTTCCAAAATTATGGATATGCCTAAAACAGTGGCGTTTCTCGGGGTGTGCTCTTTCACATTTTTTAACAATTTACATAGTGAAAGAATGGTTTTTGGCTCCCCTGGAAAATTGCGTGGCCCGTGCTCGCCTCCTCATCTCACCTAGAAACGCCAATGGCCTGAAAGTGATTCATATTGAGAGAGTTTTGTTTTGTGACCCTCTGTAACTGTAATAATTTGATTATCATACATCAAAATGGATCTTGTAAGAAGATATTTGTAAGGTCTGTCTGTTTTTTCTAGTTTCCAGTGCATTGAATTTATTGAATCATGTCAGGCCACTGTACTAAATATTGCGTACACGTGTCAGCCAACCTGCATCTGCTCATAAAACGGATCAAGTAAAAACTTGTTATATTTCTAACTACGTACTCTGGAACACCTGATATGACTCTAGACTGCATGATAGAACTATTAGATCTATCTCGTTTACATTGTAACACAAATCTTTATTTGGATTAGTCCTAGCTATCTTCTTGAAATCTTTTTATAATATTTAATTCAGATGTGAAAGCAAAACACTTGAATCATTTCAAACATATCAAGTTAAATGTCGAGTAGAGTCTAAACATTGGACTAATCAAGTATAGGAGAAACTATGGCCCTTGTATTAGAGTCAACAGTAGCCTAACGAATTTCATTATAATATATAAATATATTTCAACTTTTTACGTTTTGAGATAAATTATTAAACATATTATAGCAGAAAGATGAGGGCGTGGAGGAGCTTTTGCCCTGAATCTGACTTTCAGGATGGAATTTGTGTAAACATTAATGCCATCAATCTAAGCGTCCCTCTCAATAAGGAGCTTCTTGAAAGTTCAAATTTCCCGTATTCTTAAAGAGTAAAACAACTTGACATTTTCTTTGGAGAACAACGTAAGACGTACAAGTCTAAATTTTCAAATAAAAAAAAATTAATTCCAAACAATCGGATTAAAATGCAATTTTATTTCCGGTTTTTTGCACTTGTCATTCTTGATCTGACAAAATTTGTCTAATTAAGTACAGTAGAATTGTGCTTAATAGCGTTGAAAATATTATACGGATAACTACGAGTACGTGTAAATTCATGTGATTCAATTGGAGTGTCCCTGAACGCAAACAATTAAAGTTATTTGGTTTGTACATTTCAATTTCAATCGAAAGATTTCAATAGAAACGCGTGTTAAAAGATATCGTTATCTAATGTTTGCTGAAGTTTTAATTTGAAAAAAAAAAAACTATTATGATAGTACATTGTATTTATTTAACTGTTCTAAGTAAATAATTATAATATTTTTTTTTTGTTACACGAGATCAAGGATGCTTTATATATGCCCTGCCTCTCAATAATCCGAAACTTTCTGATTTTGACGTAAATAGTGTTGATTGATAGAACTGATTCCGGTGGATTGCAAAATCATCCATTTTTACCTCAATAGCTCAGAATTTGGTCACTCCCAAACCTATCTTCTTCCGGTTTTAGATTTTAAATTTTGACTATTTTGACGTGTCTCGGATGCTAGGGAAAGCGAAATGAGTTGTTCCCTTTAACACTCATCAATATACTGAAGAAAATATAGTATTATGTGACGTGGTTCAGATACTAAATAACGGTAGTCATAGTAATGAAAAAGTAAACTTGACTATAGAAATAAGTTTTATTCATCCGTATTATGAATCAACATTGATAGTTATTCAAGTCTTAATGCTCTATGTAATTTATAACACACATTTATTAAGCAAGAGAAAGTCTGCCCTGTGTACTCACTATACACAATGCGCTGATAGTATAAAAGCAATTTTGTTATTTGAAGATAGAACCAGTGTATTTTAGCTATTTTTAACAACAGGTACGAGATTTTCATTAAAGGAATACTACCTATTACAATGGACATAAAATATAGAGTTTCAAACTTGGTCAAACAAGTATATATTCATCAGTTGGACTTACGAGGTGGCGTGACTCAAAAATAGAATCCCTATATAAGTCCATTCAACTAAATAATTATTGAAACACGCTTCTAAATACTTTGTTTAATGAATTATTACTTAGTTTTGTGGATTTATTGGATTATGCAAGGATTCTGTTGTAGTATAGTTCTTTAAAAATCATGGCTATCGATCCTTGGTCATATCTTATGTCTGTCATTGTTTTCTATTTCAGTCGAAAATGGTTAGATTTAAGGATGTGACGTCATTGGTGTACCATGATGTTTGCATATCTATCATCATCATTTTGGGATTATGCCACATGACATTATCTGAGAAGAAATGGTTGGAATCAGACATATCAGCTACTAGGGGACATTATCCAGGAATGTTCTGTCGGATAACAAACGTGATTTTAAGTGCCAAAGATCAAAAGATTTATTATAAAAACGACAAATCAAACTTTCAGTTTAAAGTGGATAATGAGTGTTTTTTGAATAAAGAAATGTGGTCTTTAACTAAATCTGAAAATACTTCCAGTCAGTGTGATGAGATACTAGATTCTGGATTTTTCTTTCCTTTTTATTATTTTCGAGGCGGCAGTAATTACCATCATCTACATTTCGATATTCTCATGCCTTTGTACAATTATTTATATTTTCACAAAAGAAACAATAAAAATACAGCGTTATTTCCTGGAGTTGAGACCAGCCGTTTACAGGTGAGCCAAAGTTTCGTTCAGAATAGCCCAGAATAAATTATATTTTAGTTTCTATATTCGCTTGCAAAGTTGATTGAGCACAAATAAAGTTACCGGTTTCATCTACCCAAGCTCAGTCGGAATGTTGAAATTTGAATGTTAAACGGATCATGCCAATGTGGTTTGATTGATCTTGTTCTGGCCCATGCAAAATAAAGGGATTTATCAGTGTTTTTATAGATGGACAGGAGAGGGAGATGTAAAATCATCCGTTTGCTTGTAACCCAGTGAGGTTTTATTAACAGACCTAGTATGTGTATAATACTCATGTTTTTACTTCCAGGTAGTTGATTGGTTGACCCCAGCTTTTGATGATGAAACAAAGTATTGGAATCATGTCATATCAGTAAGTAATTTTATCAGTTTCTGTAATATTTTAAATGGTGTCACATCTAACGTTGTTTACATTTCATTGAATATCTTACATCTTGATTATTGACAAATTTGTAGTTGCCAATAGCCACTTTTGCAGTCAAAAAGTAAAAATAAAGATAATGTGACAACAAAAATGCACTTATATTGATCATCTGCATGCAACACAAATTTTGACAGGTTTTAATCTTTCGTGTTTCTGAAATTGACACGAAAGCGGAATATATTGTCCAGTGTTCTTCTTCAACTTATGCTGTTACATAATTTTAAATCGCTACAATGTAATTTTCATTATTTTTCATAGGTATTTAGATATGAAGATTTGAGTTATATTCCAGTAAATGGAGATCTAGTCAATTCTAATAAAAATATATGTGTAAAAGCAGCACATTTTGGGGTAATTAATTTTACATTTTAGCACGTTTTAAATTAGTCTAGGCTCAAATCGCACATCAGCGATAGAACTAATATGAACGAAACCATTAAGGACAAAACAAGACAATTCTCATACGGCAATTCCAAATCATGAAAAAGCTTATGAAGAAAATTCGTTATATACGTTACAAAACAGACGAGGAATACCGGGTGCCATTCTGATCCAATTTTCCTCATTTCTCTTTTTTTTTTATTTCAGTTACCAAAAGCGGATCACACTAATTCCAGTTTTTTAAAATCATTTGTTCAGTTCGTTAAAAATAAATTAAATGTCACACATGAAAGACTGAGCGATCAGAGAGTTGGACTTATTAAAAGGTCAGACATTTCTTGATTTGATGATGTGGTCAAATAGATTTTTGCAATCTTTACCATCATCAAGTCAAACCCAGTTTAAAAATCTAAAGACGAAGGGGAATAAAACCAGAAAGATGAACATTAGAGCAGACATCAGTTCGATATACAACATAAGGAGTAAAAACAAACTATATTAATTTGTTCTTCGTCAAAATTGCTCAATTTTTAACTTTTCAGATCCAATAGAAGAAGAATATTGAATGAAGAATTATTGATAGAAAAAGTCAGAGAGTTTGTGGATGCTGAGTTGGTAGAATTTAGTGGTTTGACATTTCAAGAACAGGTAAATATATAATCAGGATACTAGTATCCAACTCCTCTGACATCTTACAATGCCCTCACGAAAAAAAAACCTTCTGCCCCAATTCCATTACTGCAACTAAACACCATACACCAATGGCCCTTTATTATTACTTTCCTCTCCGAACAATCAAGTCTGGCTTCTGGCCTGAGTTTGGGACAGCTTTCAAAACGTAAATATATCGTTAGCTTGAAAGTCAATTGCCAGTCGGCTTTCGTGATTTTTATGGAGCATTAGTACAATTGTATCATTCTGTCTTATTTCAGGTTAATATTGTCCAACAATATTCAGTATTAATAGGTATGAATGGTGCTGGGTTGATGAATGCTATTTATCTCCCTCCTGGATCAGTAACAATACAACTTGTCCCTTATAAAGCTGAGGTGGATCATAAAAAACAGGCAGCTATCTATTCAGCCAGGGGACCATATTTAGAATGGCATAATGAACATGAAGATAAAGTATCATTGAGTAACCCGGGGAGCTATTCTCAAGCTGATACAGAGGTGGATGTTGAAGAATTTTTAGCCTTGGTTAAAAAGGCACTGACATTAGTGAATGGTGATTTAATAAAAGAAGAATTGTAGAAGAATTTGTTGAGTTTTTTTTTCTCGCTCATCTTTACTACCAGAGCCTGTTGTAAAAAGGTTTAATACACTGGGACACTGATAACATCGGTCCAATCTTCACAAGTGTTTAACTGCAGTCTCAAAAATCCCAACATCATGGATTACCCTCATATTTGGAGATCTTTGACACATCAAAGAACTTCAGGAATCTTTCATTAAATCCAGCTTCATTTTGTACATCTGTCTGAGGTGGTTTTTCATCAAGAAACCCAAAGATCTCCTTATGCTAATGTCGATATTCCTCGGTCGGGATTGAGATTCCAAATACGATAGCTTTTCGTAAACGCTCTAGAGGCGAACCTCCCATTGAGCGCCTAAGACGGGTCTCCCAAGAATTGATTAGATGCATTCTGACACATTTAAGTCTACAAGACATATTTTCAAATTTGCAAGAAATGAAGTTGGGTTATACAGGTTGGTCCGGCTTTGGACCACTATGTTCAATGTCACGTTCTTAAGTGTACATATGGTGCTTTTAGTTCCCCCCTCTTCCCCCTTTTTGACAAATTTGTGTTTTCTAGACACTGATCTCGTTGCGTTTGTATATTCGACGTTGTAGTTATCATGCCGTTTCAGTCATGCTACAGATAACATATATCCTTTTAAGCTGACAAACAGCATATTTAAGAGTTTGATTCAAGTCGTATCAAGGATGACAACGTGGGTCTTTAAGGACTTCTTTTTTTATGTCAGATTCAGACGAAATCACAGAACGATCAGAGTAGCCTACGATTCAGAATGAATTACCGGCGTCCGGTCTACAATTTAATATAAACACACCGTTGGGGTGATAAAGTCTCAGCTATGTACGTAGGCTATAGTATAATACATCATAATCATGTTTTTATCCAATTCCAATTATTGTCGACAAATCGGGCGTCCGCTTTTCATTTCCTTAAGTAATACTAAATGCGGCCTTTTCAGTTCTTTATGTAAGCATTGGCCTGTATGTAGATATTCCAACGACCATAATATTCATTGAAGCACCCATAAGGAATTATAACCAGATCCAAACAAATGAAAACAATTTGTTGTTGTCTCAACTTGAAAGAGTTATGTCCCATCAGTTCAGACCACAAACAATTACTCCTCCTGATCGAACGTATTATTTCGTTTCCCTTATCTTTTATATACATTCTCTGTAATGTACGATATCATCAATAATACCAGAGCGTATAGATATCTATACATAATACATAACACTTTTAGCTATGAATCTGTGCTTGGTAATTTTTCTTGGACAATCAGTGAGATGATAAATTCTTAACGTAGAAAGTGATCGGCATTTCAATTCCCGCCAGAAATGTTGTAAAAGTGAAAGCCAAAACCTTCAGCAAAAAGACCGTCAAAGTATTTTGAAAAGGGCGCCAAATGTGGTGACGTACAATTTCGGGATTTGTGCGAGTTTCCTAAAACAATCCGAAACAAATGTAGGTCTAGAACACAAAAACCAGTAGGAAATACAGAACCTAATATAAAGGGTTAAATAATTTTAATCTTTGGAACATGTTCCTATTGATGCAAATAGAATTGGAACTGAATTAGTAGAACATGCACATCCCTACCTACACATCTCTTAACATTCATTATATTATATTTACAGACAAGAACTCAGTAGAAGATGAGTACATTAGATTTACCCTCAAAGAAATTATTTATACAAGAAGTTAAAGAACATTATATTAAAACTAAACCATCACAACATCCAGTTAGTGTTTGGGTACAAGGCACTGTTATAGAGGTAATAATGGGTCCAATGTTAGGTCTATCTGGAATATGGGGCCAATGAATTTAGAAAGTGGTTTGATTTAAAATGCTTTTTCTGTACTGGTATTCTAAAGAGAATGAAATTCTTATTTCTAAGCTTTCCGAATTATTCATACCTATTTGATTATTGGGTTGACTGGAATAATGATAAATTTATTCAGACTAACCTCTTGTCTGAAACATCTGCCTCTATTCCAGCCTCTGATAGATATTTTGACAGTGATCGTCTGAAGTAGGCTAGTCAGAAAAACTAGTTCCTGTTATGGAGATTTTCCACTCCTCGGAAGGTTTAGTCTTGCTAAAATTAGAATTTATGACCATCATTTCTTGATCAGAAAAATGGTTTTCATGTATGTATGATATATAAAAAAGTTCCTGTACAAAATGCCCTTTTTATTTTAGAACAATGATAATTGTAGTCAGCAAGTAATTGATGATGGAACTGGTATAATACAAGTTTTAGGCAATGATAAAATACCAAATTGTCCTAAAGTTAAAAAAGGTAAAAACAAGTCCAAATGCTACTCTAAAGTCTGCATGCAACCAATTCATTGCAATTAATCCAGGAATCCAGTTCCAGAGTATTTTTTGTGACATGCTGGCCAATTTTTTCTCAAAATATGATGTAATAAACCTTTGTTTTAATTATAGATACTGGTATTCATAAATTACAAGGTAGACTTTAGCCACTAAAATTAATTTAACATAGAGACACCGTGTCAAGGTTAATCCATAAATGTTATCTTTATTCCATTATCTGGAATGTAAAGTATATTTTCATGTCTTACTACCTTGTTTATTTCATATTATCTGGTTGTATTTTTATAGGCAGTATGTAATGATAACTGGTATTGTTATATATTGTAGGCAGTATGTAATGATAACTGGTATTGTTATATTTTGTAGGTCAGTATGTAATGGTAACTGGTATTGTTATATATTGTAGGACAGAATGTAATGATAACTGGTATTGTTATATTTTGTAGGACAGTATGTAATGATAACTGGTATTGTTATATTTTGTAGGACAGTATGTAATGATAACTGGTATTGTTATATATTATAGGACAGTATGCAATGATAACTGGTATTGTTATATTTTGTAGGAGAGTATGTAATGATAACTGGTATTGTTATATATTATAGGACAGTATGTAATGATAACTGGTATTGTTATATTTTGTAGGAGAGTATGTAATGATAACTGGTATTGTTATATATTATAGGACAGTATGTAATGATAACTGGTATTGTTATATATTATAGGACAGTATGTAATGATAACTGGTATTGTTATATTTTGTAGGACAGTATGTAATGATAACTGGTATAGTATTAGATGTAGAAACTACACCAATATTACGAGCTATTAAAGTACAAGATTTATCAGCTAATTCTATCATGGAAACAATGTGGATACTGGAAGTAATTGATCAAACTTTGACCTGTTCCTCCTGAATAGTGTATTAATTAACTTGTGGACTTCATAAAGAGAAGTTTTATATGGATTAACTGCAGTGTCCGCACCATTCCAAATTCACACATAATCTTTAAGGGTTGAAGTGCTTTTTAGCACAGCCTTTTGATCCTTCCTTGTATTTATATACCAATTCTAGTGAAGAAACATTCTTGTGCATAGTTTGAAGATTGTGACTGTTATAAGAAATAAGTGATAAGTAAATAAGTGCTCAGCACTTGAACAAGTACTAAAGAAAGACCATTGTATGTTTTTCATTTAAGTTTAATAAAAGTCAGTTATGATTTTAAAATAAATTATGAATGCATGAGTTGATGTAAAGGAATAAAAACAATGAATTTCTTAAAAATGTGTGGCATTCATAAACAAACACAAACAAATATATATTTACATTGAACACATACACTAACAATTTTTAACTGGTGCAAGTACATGATGTACTGTTATGAGGAACATGATTTCCATTTAAACATTGATTAATCTTGTTGACACTTCTAAGTGTTGAAATTAACCTTCAGTTAAAGTAGAGTTTGACAAACATTCAAAGAAGTTACCCATTGAATTTTGATTTTCTAAAGAAATCATAATTTCCTTATGAAAATATTAACAGGGGCTTAGTTTTCATCAAAGATATTCATAGATGGGTTAATGCAAAAAAAAAACAGAATCAATTGCTTTATTTTGAGGTAGCATAATTATGCTGTTATACACAGCTTTTGGACTGAATAAGATTCAATTACTATTTATCTTACCATAATGAAAAGATCAAAGTGTTAATGTCTAAATGCAGCTGTAAGTGGAAACATATATACCATTACAGATAAACATATAAGAAATTGAAGACTAATGTTGTAATACATTATATCTATTTGTCTCTGTAAGTGCACATCTATGATTTACGTAGATGTCAGTCAAGCCTCAACACTGTTCTTTCACTTCATTGTCAGTAGCTGCCATAATTTATATTATTATATCCATCTGAGTCCAGTCATAATCTATCAGGTAGTAACAGTTGGCTCATATTTCCTTTCATTACATAGCTCTCCTTCTTCAATACAAGTTTTAATCCAATCTTCATTGATAATATTGAACTTTTTACTTCTTCTTCTTCTAACTTCACGTAGCTGACCAACACGACTTGTATCTCTGTATAAATTATAACAATAGATATATAAGCATGGCACCATTAATTCTAAGTTGACCCTCATTACAACCTTAAATTCCAAGCTCTGATAATTAATGCCAACCAAAAGCAGTATGATTTAGAATGAAAACTAGTTTAATAGATACAATTCTGTAAGACTTATTTCTTGGTATTTCTTTTTAACTGTTAAAAACATTGTTGTTCACTTGGCACACTCCATCCTAAACAATGTTGTATGAACTGGTTATCACTGACTAATTGTGACACTTGCCAATACTATATCTGACCTCCAAATACTTTTATATGATTTAAAAATCTGAACCTTACAAGAATTGTAGAATCATCACGACATAGGACAATGTTTGTAAGAAATCTATGAAAAATCAATATTTATTACCCATCTCTAACCAGATATTACTTACTTTGAATCTATCAATACATGTGAGACCTTTTCATCCAGTCTTTCTGACACTGTTGCACCAAAGAATCTCAACTCCAGGCCAATAAGATCAAGACTACTATTAGGAATTTTTGTTGAGGCATCACTGATAACTAAATTGTTATCCACATAGATCCTGTAATATATTTTAGTATACAATACAGGATACTATTGTGGACTCTGCAATGACTCTGTCATGTAGGCACAGCTAAGATGTTGACATGGTACCTTCAGAATTCAGGTCACAAAAGGGTAACATGTAAATCAAACCTAGCAAATGAGTGCTACAGACTTAACATATTAAAGGGCCATTTCTATCAAATATTCAAAAAGAGTTAGCAAATTCATGATAATGTCAGTTTGTAAGCTGTGGTACCTTCAGACCTGCCTACATGGATTCAAGTGAGTGGCTGACAGGTAAATCAGGACTAGCAATTGAGTACCACAGTTGAAGTTGAAGATGTAAACTTTACACATCTTTCAAAAGAATTAACATTGCTTTATCTGGTATTTACCTGCACGTTCTAAATAAACCATAAGGTGATTCATCAGGAAAATAATTCTCTTCTATCTTAGCTATATCTTCATTGTCTAACATATCTTCATCTTCAAACTATAGAATAGAAAATCTTTCTTTTAGAGACCAGATGAGTTTCATGTTTCATAAGCCTTCTGGGAACAATAGACAGTCTTTCATTATTTTAGGGAAAACGTGTTAATTGACATACACGAAAGATTTGAAGGGATTGGTTTTCCAATAATATTTCACACAAGAAACGAAATGAAATCAAGTTTTATATCCCACTTTTTTGCAGTGATTAGGCTAATAGCAAGAAGCAATTTAAGGCCAATGTGCAAAAAACATTTGAATATACTACACCGATTCCAATTGTAAACAAGACAATAAAGAATACTAGTTCATTAAGAAAGATGATATAAAATTCAATACCTTTTCCATTTTATCAAAAACATGTTTTAACTGATCTTCTTGTGTATCTGTATAATAACTATCACCATATACATCATAATCTTCATCAAACTTACGTTGAGTTTTAGGTGAGATGTGTATCATATCTCCTGGAGTCCTGAAATAAATTGATTATTAATTACAACAATGGCAAATATTGCACCAGAGATTAGTGCTTGACATTAACCTGTGTTCAGTTAGTTTTTTGAATGATTTGCTTTATTGTATCACCATAGATGTTGAATAGCTATCTAAATTCTGAATGGGAGACATTGGTTTCCGAAACAAATTCTTTTCTCCACACAGGAAAAGGTGTGACCGATTTGTAGTATATGGTCAGAAATGATAAAATACCGACAAATAGACATAAATTGTGACAAAAATATATGAAACACTGTACTTAGATATTACCGGTATGTAAACCCTTACCATGGAATATATGTTTCATTTTCAATACATCTAACAAACCAAGTACCTTTAACAATATCATAAATATTACGTTTGATAAGGTTATTAACTCTTACAGCTATCTTATCAGCTAATATACAGTATGTTTCTCCACCTAAAATCATATATTACAGACATAAAAGATGACTGATTTGACATAGGCTATTTAACCATAAATTCTTCCCATTAATATAGACGTAATAAAATATTCACAAACAATGAACAGAAAGAGGATGTTTATAACTAAGATTTACTTATATGACTAATGGGAATAAAGCCTTATTTAATATAAATTGTAAAAAATAATATATTAAGTAGAAAACAAATATAACTGTTAGGTTAGTGATCTTCTAAACCATCAATAATATCTAACCTGGATTTTGTACAATTGTTCCACCATATTCTACTATTTTCTTCTCTAATTCTGGTTTCGGCCAATCTTCAGATCCATTTATTACACATATTTCTTTATTTTCTAACATCTTGGATATCTGGTGAGACAATGTTTTTTTTAAATACTAGCCTACTTAAGGTAGAGACAAAAATGCTGTCAAAATATTTAAAAAACAAATGCCATAAATTCCTTGAAAATGATCAAAGCAAATGAATCCATTATTCAGGCTTGTATTCCTTATTGGCCAATGACAAAAATTACATTTATCCCATTTAAGCTGAGTAAGACTTGGAATAAAATAAGTGGAATGTCTAAATTTTTATCACTTCTGTAAACGTTCTCTTCTTATTTTTGACAGTGCAATAGCTGACTAAGTTAAGAAATAATTTTTTTTTTACTAATACAACCAGAAACAAGTTGGCCTAGTCTCAGCTCTCAAAGCTTTCTTGATTGTCATAAAAATCTTAGAAATTATCTGAACTCACTACATGTTTAATTTGGTACCAATATACTAACCTGCGTAATATTAGAGGTATCTATGGCTTTAAATCGTGAACCTAATGTAGGGCGGACAACTCTTGATATCACTTTACGCTTCTTCTTCACTGGAGCACTGTCATCTAAATCATATCTTGTTCCAGCTAATTTACCTCCAGACTTCTGACAAGTGAAATACAAAAGTCGATGAAATGGTAGTATGCTCATTGAAGGATTTGTTACAGTAGCATAAAAACACCTGCATGCACTGATAGTCTAAATGATCTGATCAATGAACATAAAGCTTTGAAAGTCCTTATAACAATAGTGAAATGTGAATTCTTAAACCTAGAACATCTGAAAACATGATTTACAGAAACGTCTTGTATAGTAATGAAAATTTTATATAAAATTTCTTTGGTGTTTTTGTCAAGCCTTTTCGAACATTATTTTTTAACTTGAAGGAAATGCTGGGTTGTTGCTACCTGTCTTAATTCTTCAAGTTCTACAGTAGATAAACATTCAAACCAGGGTTTATCATCTCGAAAACATTCCACTCTAGGAAACCTTAATGTACAACCAGTTTTATATTTATCACTCTCGGTTATTTCAGCAGCTTTCACCTACAAGTTTCAAGACATTAATCTACAATTACTATTACATAAGACATCTGTCATTTAGAACACCTAGGTAATAATGCCTTAATTGTGCTATGGTTAGTTCCAAGTATTTAACTATTCACAAGTCTTTTAATATTGTAATGAAACAGAAATAACAATAATAATAATAATATACTGAACAAAATTATTACACCAACACTTTATTATAACAGATAGACTGATGGGAACATTCCAATATCAATCATGTCTGATGCCACCAATACCTGGAACTCTCAGACTCTTATATAATCTCCTTTACTCTAAACTGATTTGCTTCATTACCTGAACAATACATGATTTAGAAGGATGGATCCAGGCATCTGGTTTCTCTTTAAATCCTGCTGCTAAAATCAGGCAGTCTGGAGGGTTCCTCTTGTCAAATACTTGCCAATGATCAGCTAGTTTCTTATTGAAGTCACTTAATTCTTTCTTAGAATAACCTGAACCAACCTGAAATGTGTTCCACAAGTGTATTGATCTTTAGGTTCAGTAAGGGGTCGAATATTATTCTGTTTATCAGCTTCAAGACCTGCATAACTCAACAGCTCTATAATCTTATTTATGGTCTAATCTGATCAATAATAAAAAAAAAAAAAAAAAGAAGACAAAACTTAAAAAAAAATGACTCGATTACAATATACCTTACAAAATGAATGAAAAACTTGAGGATGTTCCCCATCATCAGAAGGTACAGCCACAGCACACATAAAATGTGACATCATACCAGCTCTACTTCCTACACCAAAATATCCTCCAACTATAACTATATCTAACTCATCCATTAAACCACCGATATACTCAGGTTTAATTTTAAACCATCCTCCTTTTCTTGTGTTAGGTCTGTACACTGATTCTGGGTTCTTCACCATAATACCTTCCTCTCTACCATCTATAGCCTCATTCAGAGCATCCGCACAATCTTGACTGAAACATCAGACAGTTCATTTTAATATGGAAGTCCAAAAAGATATAATCAATGCTGAGATGTATTATCTATTTGCTCTATTGGATCATTCTAGACAATCCAAAAATGAATAAAATCCAACAGGTTTGGCTTTAAGGCAGTTTTACAACTATAAGGTTACAATTTAATAGTGCCTAAATGATTTATAACACTATTCTCTAAAAAATAAGCTATATGACACTTCAAGCTCATAAGCTGATGAAAATAAACAATTACGCCTTTACAGCTACTCACTTGTTATGTCCCTCTTTAACCTGACTGATCAGTATTCTACCTTCTATAGTATTAAATACTTTATCTATATACTTTAATCTTTCTTTTAATGGTAGATTAGTCAGAACTTTATCATTATAGAGTAAAATATCAAATACTTGTAGACAAGCTTGATATCCTTTAGTTTCAGCTAAATCTGATGATTTAATATCAAACTTTTCAGCTTTCGTACCTGCAATCAAATTAAAATGGGATATGGAAGAGTAAAAGTACCTACGCCAACAAGCTCGTAACACACTGGGTTTATAAATGATAGGGAGCAGAACATCCAGACTCAAAATTTAAAAGTATTATTTAAAATATTGATAGGTCTTCACCACTCATAGCACTCACTAAACAACAATAGCTCAAACAAATAAGAAACCAAGAAGGCAAGGAGCAGCCATTTTACCCCAAACCTAGATATACTCAAAATTTAATTCACTGTGTATAGTACGCACCCCTCTGTAAGGGGCCCATTTTTGGGTAAAAGACTGCGCATTATACTTGGAAATATACAGTACTCATGAGCATGAAATTGAAAAGGAAAAGAAACATACCATAAGTTTGAGTTTGAGCATGATAGCCCAACATTTCTCCATCTAATATACATTTCTTTATACCTGGTTTAAAACTATTAGCTATATAGGGAGTTAGAGAACCATCAAATGCATTACTACCAAACACGTGTGTATATTCTTTACCACTGGAAAAAATATGAACAAATTTAGAAAAACAATTCAAATTTTGATATCCAATTTTAATATCATATTCTATAATTATTTTACATTATTACAAACAATTAACATATATAAAACTAAAAATAAATTTTACATTGTGCTGTCTCAAGAATAATTTCATTATCATAGGAAGAGAAAGAAGATAGAAATGCACATGACTTTCAAGTCAATTAAGAGGTTAAAAGAATTCCAACCTTCTAGAAAAATATTTATATTCTTCTTCATTTTTATGTAATAACATTCTCTCTCCATCAAACTTAGTTTCAATAAAATACATTTTACCATCCATTAAATTCTCCACCTACAATATAATATCACACAGTTTTTAACACGAAGACATTTGAACTCTGACCCCGGATTTACACATTAACCAGTTTTAATTATTATAACAAACCAATAACCATTTAATGCTAGACAGTCATTGGCTTTACAATTAGGCAAATTTCGGAGAGCCAGTAGCAGCTTGGATTCGACCACGGTTTTAAATCAAGATTCTTTTTAGCCATCTAAGATTTCAGATTCTCTAATTGGAATTAGAGTACTACAGATAAGAACTGATGTGTCTCAAAAGTACATAACAAGAAATGCCATTAATTAACCCTAATTATTATAATGACTAGGATTCTGAAGAAATAAATCCACCAACCTTTTCTGGTGAGCCTCTTTCTCCTAACATTGGAGTAAAAGGCGAGAAGATAGTTATTCCTATCTCATGTGCTCTAACAGCTGGATCTCTCAATAATCTACACACCTAGTCAAATTAAATACACAGTTATCAATAAGGAATTTTTTTTTACAATGACAATTTAACATACTTTGTATGTCAGTTATTGCAGTTAAAATCCACATTACAAATTTTATAGTCCAATTTACCAAAGAATAATCAACACATGGGACTTAATTTCTATAAAGTTTGATGATTTTAGAAAATATAGTAATCTCTTTGGATAATAAATCTCAATTTCAACTTAATTTTTGTGATGAATAATCAAATGACTAGAACACTAGCCATCTTAAGTTTTGGAGAATAAAGTCGCTGATTTTGAAACCTTTTTAATGAAGGCTGACAACAGAACACTGTCGTTACTGGACCGTAAAACGAAAAGGTATAAAAGAGACAAACCTTCTCAAGGTTATTGTTAACATTATATAGCTCTTCAGCATCTGTATGATACACAGACAGCATGGAGGCCTGACTCAAACCAACTTTTAGCTCTTTCACAATCATTCTTATTAACCATTTCTGTTCTATAGCTGATAGATTCTTTAATAAATGGAGGATATTTTTTCGAACTGGTTCTTTCTTCTTAGCTGCATTATTATTAGCTATAGCATCTAAACAATCATTAACATCTTGTATAGCTAATGTACCTTTGTCAGGGCACCTGTTTTTTAATACATAGTAGGCTACATTAGCAAAATCACCAGCATCCTGTAAATAGTAAAACAACTTCATTAGCACAATACAGGTTTAAAACTTCCAAGTCAGTGATGGAGCTTAATACTGGAAATCTTAGAATATTTTTTCATAACATTTGGCATATAGATGAAAGAACGTCAACTATACCTACACATAGCATATTTTGTGAATGAAAACTACATGGAGGTGAAAAAACATGTATTGCGTCTCCATTATTTGATGAAAAATTTGCCAAACTTCTTAATAATCAAAAACACTTCAGACAATTTTGTAAGGCAATATGCTGCACAAAATTTCTTTGACTTCCATTGCCATTGAATACTTAAACAGAACACTCACCCCTCTAGCTGTTTTAGGTGCTTTGAAATTCAACAATCTTGTTGCATCTGGACTATCTTTACCCAAACATAAAACTTCAATCATCAATTTAGCCAGCATATTCTGAAATAAAAATATTAAAACAGAACCTGAAACATGTTGTTATAAATTGATAGTCAGGTAAACAAGTTGGAAAGAAGACAATACACCAATGCGCAAGTATTGACTAAACTAATTGACGTATATCATTCAAGACGCGTTGGCATATAATATTTTAAGTGCTTAAATATCAAAATTTCATACAGTCAAATATAAACTGTAAGTAAAAAATAATACCTCTTTAATGCCATAAGCCAGTCTTTCTTTATCTAGATGAGGTAACAATAATCTCATGGCTGGGTAAAATGAATCCACCTAAAAATAAACGGAAATGAATTAAATGAAGTTAATAACATATAAGCTAAATATTTTAATTGTCAGTTAGATTATATTATATTTTATCTTTTGTGCTGTCATTTGAACCAATGTCAACGACAGAGAGTCTGAGCTTATTCTAACAATGGACCTTCTAGTGTTCACTGATCAAAAACACTCTGACTGAAAATATCTGCTTTAAAAATAACCCTTATGGGACTCAAATAAAATTATCCAATCCTTGTCTAAAAAAGATTACAGATTTGATGTTAATTGAACAGGTTGAACATTGTTTCTCAAAGGTTGTTCTTACCAAGTCAGGTTTGTCTCCATGCAATTCCTTATGATAATTTCTCCAGATATCAACAAACTCTTTCAAAACTTTCTTTTTCTTGTCATTGCCTTGAGTTTTGCTAATCTTTTCTAAAAGTCCACATAATTCAGCAAAACCAACTTTGGAAGCAACTGTCACTTCATTAGCATCCCTAGATGTAGAAGCTGCCATTTTTTGCTGCAGCAATATTGCTGTAGAATGAAAATAAATGCTAAAATTTTCTTATGCCAATGGAAATGCAGATGTTGATCACGATTTATGCTTTAGGATCAAGTTTTTCTCTATTTTATCCTCTTTATTAGTACGTTTGTTCATAATCAGTCATCAGTCAATTAAACTTTGACAGTATGGAAGAAAAATATAGATGAAATGGATATGATCAACTGAGGGTCAAGGGGACCACAGGCACACGGGAGATCTTTCCATTTTAAGATGCTTAGGAAATAATTTCCTACTACGGCTACACAGAGGAACCTTTTCATCCAAAATTCATTTTAACAATTTTTTACAGTAATTCCTCCAGATCCTTGTGACATTCAGGCAAAAATGTTAAAATAGATCCTTACCTATCTTAACGTTGATGAATCTACAGTTTTTGCTGATTTCTTACCAAAGAAAAATGGAATTTCAAGTTTTGTTAGAGAAATGTCGAAATGCAATGTTGATATTATAAAGTCCTTTTTTGTTTTTCTACATTGAAGATTTGTCAAGGGAAGTAATTACGGAAAGTTCAGATGCGATTACCCAGCCATTTAAGCAGACGATTTTTTATAATGTCAAATTTATCCTCTTGTACCTCTTTGAAGTTTTATTGGAAGAAATTTATTGTCATTTAAAAATCTGAGCATTACAATAATGACAGACAACTTGACAAAAGAACCTAATGTACTTGATGCTGATGCATCAAAACCTGTGATTTCCATAGACAAATTAGAGAAGAGCAGTTTAGAATCTAAAATTAGAACAGATGCAAGACAAGAAATTGCAGAAAAGGACAAAAAGAATGCTGATATTAATCCACAAAATGGAGAAAACATTGATAAAAATCTCAAGACCTGTGAAAACCCAGAAGCTATTCTTCAAGATATTGAAGACTGGAACATGGTAGTCCTTTCAATTTATTTCATTATTATAAAGGTGTAGGCCTAGTTTCATAGACATGTCCTGGTCCTGGAACTAGATTGTGGTACAAATGGGACGACTCACAACTTTTCTAGTGTAGAGTAATGAGCAGTGTTTACTTCCAATTTTTGTGGAGCTCTAAGATTAAATGATTTATTAAGTTTTCAATAAATAGGCTTTAAGTGATAAGCTTTATAGCATAGTCTTTATGCCTAAATAAGCTTAAATAGTTTTCAATCTATCTTTCAGGACTGTCAACAGTTGATGAAAGAAAATAAAAGAATTAAGGCAGGACTAAAAATGCTTTTAGATGAAAGAGAAAAGCTGCTAACTGAAAATGCTAACCTATCTGAAGGTTTCACATTTAATCAGTTTCATAGAAAATTCAAGCATGATAATAAGCTATTATAAAGCCAAGCAAATATGACCCTTGTCCTGAGACAAGATGTATAAATGTGATAAGCATGACATTATCACATCCGAAAAAGGAACTGGGTTAAGCCAGATGTGTAGGACTAAGGGCCATATGCAGCGCTCGTACTTTACCTAAACTTTGACTAAAGTTAGACTTAAGTCGGACTTTAGGTATGCACCGGTCGATCTTTACGAAAGTCGTGCTTAAATTTGACTATCAAATGTAGAAAATGAAAGCCTTGATCCTAACTTTGTAGAGTTCAACTTTAGTCAAGGTAAGAGCGCTGCATATGGCCCTTATTCTGAGGTCCTTAGCAGACTTTTCTCCATTAAAATTAATTTTTTATTACAGGTTATCAGATTTTCACTCCTTATTCTTCTGAATTCGTATATTATTTCATGACATTTTTTATGTAGGTGTAGAAAAGTTCCATGGTCAGATCCAAGATCTTCATGTCCTTTTATCAAGAGTAGATGAGTTAGAAGGTATGTATATGTGGTCAATTTCTGTGTAAAAGAAATGCAACTTTTATTTTTGTTGAAAATAAACATGGCATAGCTGAAATTGTATTTGTCAGCCAAGTTAATATTTGAATGCCTAAGCTTTTATCCCATGAAGCTTTGGCTTTTTCAGTTTAACCTTAAATGATATCTTGACCACTGAATTTAAACAATTTAAGCCTCTAAAACTGGACAAAATCAATGAAACTTGTTCTAAAATGGTGCACTTGATATATACTTTTTATATAAATCTTTGAAATTAAGACATTTTTTATATAATGAATTTTACAGCTGAAAATAAAGATTTGAAAAATGCTGCAGATAAATTACAAACAGAAGCGGAGAACATCAGACAGGTAGACCCGTGATTACAATTTCTGTTTTTTTTTTTGGTACCTACATATTTTCTTCAAGACATTGGGGAATTGATATGGTTGGTACAAAAGATTTAAACAAAAGTTAAGCAATTTATGGTGTGACTTATCTTTTGCTCTACAGCAGAAACTATCTAAAAAATAAAATAAATATGTATGTGATTGGAAGACAAGTATTCTACTATTCAACGGAAGTCCTTGTCTGAACCCAGGAAGGTGTTTTTTAATATCATAATGATTTTTTTTAAGGAAATAATAAGAAAAGATCAGGAACATATGGAGAAATTACAGTTTTTAAAGGAAAGTCATAAAGATGAATTAAAAAACTTGACAGATCAAATGACAGCTACAGGTATTAGGACTTTTTCTTCAAAATTTCCATTTTTCGTAGCTGAAGTGTATTTACTGTCAAATTTTTGATTGGCTAATGAAGATAAGGAACATCATGCAGTGTGTAATAAGGGAATTTTCTAACGATTTGACCAAAAGATTCAATGTCATGCAGTGTGCCTTCAGGAAATTTGCCAAAACACTAAAACATGCACATCCTGCATAGCAAATAAGACATTTTTTTTCTGCATCACTAAAAAGCAGAAACATATTATTATACCAATGTCAGAACCGAACACTGGACCAGATTCGGTCCTGATATAAAACACATGAAATTGATGTAAGTATTTCTTTCTGTCAAGCTGATTATGAGAAGAATATTTTACAAGAGAAGATCAGTAAGAATGAAAAAGAAATTCTTGGTTTACAAATGGAAAAGAGTCAATTACAAGCTCAAAAAGTGACTGAACTATCAGACCTAAAAAACGAGGTACTTTCAATTTCAATAAATTTGTTGATTTTGCTCTTGAAATTCAGCAGCCTTCAGACTTTCCAAGTTTATGTCCACATAATGTCTGTTATATCATAGATACATATTGTGGGTGACTGCTTGAAACCTCGTATATGCCATATTTGGTTATATTGACTTTTTGGTACCGCTCGGCTCGTAAAAGAGCGGATCTTGAGATCAAATCCTCGTATTCTTAGATTGATTGTAAATAACTCTAAAAGCGCTAAGTAAATAACACGTATATAAACAGTCAGATTTAAAACCTCGTAAAATATATTATTATACGAGGTTCAATGTTCCTTTTCTGCGGATGAAAATGAAAAACCTTGTATACTGTATTAATATAAGAGTTTTTGGTTCAATAGGCCGGAGATATCGAATTGTTATCCGAGAATGAAAACCATGTATAGCGGTAAAAAAAATAATAAAAAAAGATTTCAACAAAATACGCGTACAAATAATTTTTTGCGTTTTTCTCGAAAAGTAATTCCGCGTCATATATCGTTATACGAGGTTTCAAGCAGTCACCCACGATATATAAACAATGTAAAAATGAAACTAAATTACTAAACTTGCTGCACCTGGTAAGACTAATATAGTGAGTGAAATTTTTGTCATGACGGCAGCTTTAGCTTTCTTCTTTTTAATTTTCAACTGTCAAGGGTTTTTTAACAAGCACAACCTGTAAATATCAAGGACTAAAGTATTGAATCCTATGACCAGATTGAATAACCATTGAATATTGATTCAGATATTTCTACATAATCTTCAATCCAAATAACAAACAGTCCTAGATCCTTTTATGTCTTACATCTATTCTACAGTATGAAACAAAACTAGCCAATCTGCAACGACAAAAACTTCAACAACATCAAAATCAAATAAACCAACAAAACCAAGAAATGTTTAGGAAGGTAATACAACATTTCTTCAATTTAAACTTAGGATATAATCATTATCATGCTCTCATTAAGAAAAGATAATATTTTAATTGCTGTTCGTTCTATAGAGTTGACACAAATTCTATCAAAACTCTGTGTATAATAATTTTATTCATATCAATACATATTGCCTCATGTGAATTATTTCATCTTTGATTATTGTAGAAACTTCAACATATGAAGGATGAGTATGAAAAGGAAATTAAAGGATTAAAGAGAACAATTGAAGATTATCAAATTGGAAGTCGTCCATCACCAAGAAGTCGCGAAAGACTGACTCTTACTACTGTAGGAGGAAAGAAGCGAAAGTCATAAACTCCATATTCTGAGATTGTTTTTATGGGTACTAAGAGTATATAATTAGTTTTTTCTGCACATAACAGTACTTGATGTAACTAAATTTTCTCCTCGGTCTGTGGTTTGGTAATTTTAATTACAGTAGAAATTGTTTTTACAACCTCTTGATGACCAAGCAATCCTGATAGTCACTATGAGCTGTGGAATGGCAATCTAGCATTATATTTGAACAATGTGTTGGTATCAAAGGGAAAGAATAACCATTATTTGTGATAATAGAGTATTTCTTTCTTAATATTATATTTACAAATAAAATATTCCATCCATATTAATTGTTTCTTGTATAAAAAATCTTCTTCACAATGTTCATCAAGATCCAACTATGTGATAGTTAATAACATCATTTCAAGTTACATATTCCACAATTTTACTGTTCTCTTCCTTTTACACGTTTCTATCAGCAATCACACCACATTTAGAGTTCAAATAAAATTCAGCTAAAAGCACATATACTCTTCTTCTATTATGTATCTAAAGCACCTAGAACACAAAAAAATTAAAGTAGTACAGAGCTGATAACCATTTCGTCTTCATAAATAGTTGTTTGGGAAGTGTTAGGCTAGCCTTGTCTGCAGTCTGACTGGCCTTCTAATATGTCTACATTAAATATCCATTCTGAAACGTGGTTGAAATAGTTTTAGCTCTACCCATGCTATCATTCTGTATATTTCATTATCTATATACATGTACTTGTATCTGGGAAAAAGTTTTAAATAACAGCCTATGTATTGATTACATAGAAACTAAATCAAACAGATTCTAGAAATTTATTGAAATACAGTATAGTTTAATACCTTCTAAAAATGTGTATCTATCTTTTGTTTCTAAGACGATATCTGAAAAAAGAAAAGGCATTCATAAAGCATACATGAAATATTTCTAATAGCATAACCACATCCATGGTTGATAACCATCTTATATTTTTTTTTAACATAGGTCTACATAATCTTGTCTATTTTTTTTATACTAACCCAGGTCTTTTCTTAATAAAGTTTTTCTTTTATTAGTAATAGTTTTACCAACAGAATCTTTAGCTATCATCTGAATAAATAACTCCTGAAAAAAAGAAAATAAATTTAAATCCAGAGACTTCATTGAACTCAGTCCGAAGACTCATTAATTCAAAGACAACAAAGCTTGTATATTCAGTGATTTGATAGGATTGTAGGCTATGCTTGCAAATGCAGTCAGTCAGAGGCCTCGATAGAAAATCTGTTATCACAAAAAGCCATGTTAACAACCTTTCAGTTGACGGCTCTTTTTGACTGTATTTACTCAATCCAATGGTTGCATACCATACAAGGTCAAGTCCAAGAAAATTTAGAAAGGTAACTATTGCAGTCAAGGTATAAGACAAAGTTCGTATCAGCTTGACATTGTGAAGATGTATGACATCTTGATCATTTTATGTGGAAGAGGATGTAGAAGTGGAACCGAAAGCCACATAATTACTGTCATACATACAGCAGCTTTTGCCAGGGCAACCACTGCCTCTGAACTGGCTAATGTAACATCGGGATCAGTCTTTATTATGTGCTTTATTCTAGTAATTGGCAGTCGAATCAATCTTTCTCCACCAGACTGCTCCGTGGATTCTAAATTTTGTGTTGGTGCTTCATTTTCATTGATTTCGTCCCCATTTTCAATATTTTCGGTTTCTTGCTGATCCACAACTCCCGCCATTTTGCCGGATTTACTCAAATATGGGAATTAAAATAACTGAGTAACATGGCACGAAATACAATTATAGTTTTATAAATCAAATTTACTCACCTCAAGCCTCCAAATAACAGCTTAATTGTAAAAATTATTAACTTTCCCAAATAATAGACTGCTATATTATACTATTCCGAATCATACAGGGGAATTTGCATAATTCTTCATCTTTACTTCGTGTTGGTTTATCAAATAATACAATTGAAGAATTCCATGTAAACAAAGTAGTCGAGGTTAACCTAACCACTTTGCTGCACTGGATGATCAAAGCTTATTATTGTTTACTGAAGCATGGAGTCAAGCTGTCAAACTCTTAAACCAACAGTCAATGTTTGTAGAAATTGAAGGGCGCCTAAGGGCGAAATTTGAATAAAAAAAATATCAATGTGAAACGTATTTCAACTGCAACAACTTGATATTTTTTTTTTATAATGACACATAATGAAGAACGAACACATTGGATCAAGGAAGGTTTCATTGGATTGGGAGGTAACAGAATTTTTAATCATGTTGACTATGCCTCATTAAAAACTTTGGAAATATAGTTCAAATGATGCCTTGAGATAAAAATAAATTTATCTCTCTTAAAAGATATCATTCAAAAGATACTGAGGTTTAAATTTTTTTTAGTTCCACCTCATTTAATGCAGAGAGTGTTAGCTCATATAAAAAAATACTGGTACTTCATTAGATACCAGTTGACAGAAATTTCACTTAAGTACATGGGCAATAATAATCCACAATATGAAGAATGAGCTCTTATTATGCTGTCTGAACATAGTTTAAAATCCATTTTCAAGACTTTGGAAAAGAGGGTATATTTTTCACAAAAAGATGAATTTAGAAATTTGACTAATCCTGTAATGTTTGATTTTCAATCTTTTAGTTGGAGTATTATATGGATTCACAAATGTTTGTGTCGGGCATCCATTTGACACACTTAAAACAAAGATGCAGGCACAGAGTGGGTTTGAGAAGACCAATATGATAAATACCTTTATTAAAACTTTTAAAGCTCAAGGAATCAAAGGGCTATACAGGTATGAGTTCAATGGGCAGTTGCATATTTCAAATTCAATACAAAACAAAGTGATAAATTCTTCAAAAATATGACAAATCTATGTATGATCTATTAAATTACATGCTTATCTATAATGCTAACTGTAGTAACAGATTAGAAAATTAATAAAATGATATTCTTTAATACTTTCAACGCAAACAGATCACACTTGTATCAGAGAGAAATTATTATTTTTGTATAGTTGTACTATATCCTAGATCATATATTGTTGAAAAGCATCCTCATACCATACAGACTGGATATGATTGTATATTGATATTGTTGTCTGTGCATTATTTTTATTTTATGTTATATTAGAGGCTGTATTCCACCACTCTGGGGATCTGGTATTTACCGCTCTGCTCAGTTTGCAGTTTTTGAAGCTGTGTAAGTAATGATTGTCCCAAAAATCCATTACTTTTAATGCCTATAGTGTCACCAGCCAGACAGGACATGCTTTAGAACATCTGAATTCACCCTATTATTTGTTTTGTCAACACGATATATTCTTATCAGAGAGCTCACATAATAAAACCAGTGTGAGTATGAAATGGAGTACTTGTTTAAGAAAAAATATTAAAGAACTTCATGGTCACAATTTTGACCTCTTTTGAATTTTTTTTTTTTTGCAGGTATACACATCAAGATCAGAGTTTTGGAAAATATGAATTACCTGGAACTGGAGGAATTCAATTGTAAGTTTTCAAAACAATAGTTGTTCAAAGTGCTAACTTTTTGTAGTGAATTCCACTAAACTGGGGCTCTACTCTTTGAAGGACAGATCACTTATCGTGTCCAATTGAAACAAACAACAAGATAAAGCCATGTATCCTCTTTATTATCTACAGACGTGTATTGACAGCTGGAATGTGTGCCTCTACCATCAGAGCTATAATTGAAACACCTTTAGATTATGCTAAAGTTAGAGGACAAATCAGCAAAAAATGGCAGCTTTCTCAAGTCTATACGGTATGTAATAGTTTACCAGATAAACAACATTGATATAATTTAAATTAAGATTTCATGCAATTGAATATAATCTTATTCCAAATACATAATGTTGCAATAGGCAATGAAAGCTTAGAGACTGCTGGTGAACTTCCCTAGGCCATATTCAATTCAAAGATTTTGTATAGCTGCACTAGTTGCAAGTGGCATATGTTTTAACTAGTGTCAAGCTGAGAATGTTGCTCATGTGTTAATAGCAGTGAGTTGTAAGTGATCTATTTCATGATCGACAAGTTTCATTATAAATTGATTTAATTTTGGTCATTACTTTATTACAGGGTTTTGGTGTGACTTGGGCCAGAACAATGGGGCTAATGTGTACATATTTTATATTGGTGGATTCTGGAAGGAGACATTTTCCTGAACAATTTAAGAAACCTTTAATAGGTCCATTTCTGACATCAGGAATAGCTGCTACTTTAGCTTGGTGGATTGTTTGGCCATTGGAATATATGAAATGCCAAGTACAGTGTGATTATGGAAAGTATGTGACAAGGTGTTTGACTATATTCATGCTATTGATTTAGGACAGTAAATATCATATGTATCACGAATGTTTTAAAACTGCAAATATTGAACCATTTAATTTAGATATTGAAAAAAATCAAAGAAGACAAAAAGTTCAGTCTATATACCAATCTGCATTTTTATTATTTCAATAAACACTTTTTCAGAAGGAATTTAATTTGGAATTATGATATTTTTTAGGAATGTGTCAGTATTAGAGAGAATGAAAATAATTATAAAAGAGAGAGGAGGGTTTTTTGGTTTATATCGTGGTTTAATGCCAGGAACTATTAGAAGTTTTCTAGCTAATGGAACCAGTATGATTGTCATGGTTACAGCTCAGCGTAAAGTTACTGAGTGGGGATTACGAGACACCTGATGAGGAACATGGTAATATAAAGGGGCAGAATGCAAAATTTGCGTTATCAAAAAAGTTGTAAATTTTACCAGAAAGTATTTCAAAAATATACTTTTTATATCTATGTATCTACTAGATCAAACATCGGCAGGATTTTTTAAGTTAAATCTTTCAGAGAAATTAAGGGACACATTTCTCTAGCCATTGGTTTTTATTTTTCATAAATTTTAGCTTTAAAAAGAAAAAAAATGCCCCTTTAACGGCATTTCAAATAATATTGGTGTTTGCTGGTACTCATTGAATGACTGACAGTTTCAGACATTTTGTTTCTGTGGGTTAAGGAACACAATTTCACAATTTTGTGATGTTTTTTGTAAACTTTGCATACCAAATTTAAAAATCAAACTATCTAAGAAAATTTGCTCAGGAATTGTTAGAAATAGAACAAAAGGAGGTTGAACATTATATTTTTCATTCACATAAAGAAGTTGTAAAAATCTAAGATAGCAATGAATATATATATTGAATACATCCTCTGATTAAATACCACATAACAAGTGTTCAATTTAAAATTTTCTCAAGAAACTATTTGTAGGTTTTCCAAATTTTATTGCTTGAATTTGTAATATTTCTTGTCATATACTTGTTGTCTCTCTTTAATATTTTAAAACTTTTGTAATTTTGTAGCTATTTTAGTTTGTATCTTTTCCACTTTCAATCTCTTATTTTTATATGTATTTTGTTTATTGATAATTTTTTTAACAATTTTTATATTTTAATACTAATGCTCAATTCTACTCTATACAACTGTTTTAATTAAATAATTTTCTAACAAATTTTGTCATCAAGATTAAAATTCTACTGGACTTCATCAAAGCCTTTCCAGAATCTCAGAAAGCGTGAGTGTATGGGTGCAAGTAAAAAAAAAACATTAAGCTTAATGAGGTACATTGTTCTGAAATGGGAAACATTACATCTTCATAGCTCTGGGTGCAGTTTCATAAAATATAATAACACTTTTCCATAAGTATGGAATTTTACATTGAGATATATCATACGTAAAAAGGTATTGACAAAAACATATCAGACAGGGCTAGAGATATTGTGCACATTTTTGGATTCCTTCTACCCTAAAATATTTATCTCCAAAATTTTTACCCCAAATTTGTCTGAACGGTATCTTCCTACACTGCTGTGATGTTTTCTGAAGCTACAAAGGGGTACTTGTATCCCATTCTAGGAACCAGGGATATAACGAGATTAAAGGTTTGACAATGAGATAGTATATTTAATGAAATTGTAGATGATATTCTGTGAGGACAAATGATTTGATTAAAGGATGTACAGCACTATAAAATATATTCTATATACAATTACAAACTATAGCACAGTTAAAACTGTTAACAAAAAATGATGAGTGCCCAATGAGGGAATTATATGATCCCATGTAAGAAGTGAAATTCAAATCATTAAAAAGAGTAAAGAGCTCTTAACAAGTAACAATATCAATAAAATACTAAGATATATGGATATACTATATATTTTTTTTTTTTATACTTGAAAACGTTACCTGTATGTGTTCCGAAATGCGAAACGTAGTATGTAATTATGCAGAAGTAGTATATCCATATATCTTAGTATTTTATTGTAATCTTCCTACTTCTATATGTCTTATAAACAATAAAAAGTAATAATATCTCTTTATACTTATTATCAAAAACTTCAATATCGATTTCAGGTGTAGGTACTAAAAAGAACTAAACATTTCTGCCTTGGTGATACCATGGGTATTACACACACAGATATTTTCATCACCAGTAGAGCAGTTCTCTAGAATATGATGTTGCTTTTAGTGTATTTGGATGATGTAGTTGCTAAATAATGCATACTAGTATAAAAAGTGCCATTGTCAATTTTGATAATGTTCAACTGCCCTAGAATCATGACATACATCTACACTATGAAATACCTGAGTTCATATTGGTTCCATATTTAACAATATTTTCTTTTAAAAGACTGTTTTTTGTAGTTGTTAAGTCACTTTGAAGTTCAATATATTCACATTTTTCACAATAAAACTTATACAACAATAAACAGCTATCATTAGGTACCATTGGTTATCTTTTCCTTGATCTGCCTTTCTGTGGAGTTTTATTGCTACCTTCACCAAACAGTCTGAATGTACAACTTGGTTAAGGAAAAAATTTTAATAGTGGAGATATTTACATGAACACTTTTAAATTTCAGAGACATACAAAGCTATTTTGAACAATAAAACAGTTTTCTGTGGCCAAATGGTAATAAATTGGCAACTGTTAATGGTGATGGTCTTTAGAATCCAGTATATCCTATCTTAACCCAATTAAACAAGTCATATTCTACTGAAATTTGAATAAACATAGGGTCAAGGCAAATAAGGCAAATACACACCTGCTCCTGTTTTGAGACAAATCTGTCATTTTTCGATGTAAAATTACACACTTACAATAAATATATAAAGTAAAATTTTTTCACAAACGCCAACCTGAATTCTAAAAGAAATGAACTAATAAACAGTTTATATAGTAAAGGATATGATTGTATATCTATTTGTTGGCGTAATATACCAGTCAATATAAACTCTGATGACACTATATCTATACCATTAGAAATAGCAGGCTGACATAATGTCTTATCTTCATCACATGATATTATCACCATATTATCTTCCTTCTTCTTCGGTAAACTTTTTAACACCTACAAATACATTATATATAGATCAAATAGAAATTACTGATCAGTAAAAGCACCAAATCACTGGTTGAGAATACTGATCAATTCATGTCAGTAGCAAAATTATGGCCAAAATCACATCCTTCATGACTCAGCATTTTTTTTTTTACTTACATCTTACTGCCATGAGCTAAAAATAGTTAAAATACCATGATTCTGCCCTAACATGAAAAATTCAGTTTACAAAAAATATTTACCTGAGCACCTGAACATTCCAATATTTCTGAAATAAAAATCATATTTTTGAAAATATAAATATTCCTTTCATCCCTCAGATATATTTTCAACTCACAAACCTGTTATCTGTACAGTAAAACTATTTGACACATCCAAGACTTTTGATATCAACAGGAAAAGAGGACAGAAATGCAGGAAGTTCAAATGAAAGTATTAAATGAAAATTCTCACCTGCCATAGTTTGCGGAGGAGGTTTAACTGATTTAGTAACATGTATTTTATAACCTTCTAACATAGAAGATTGAGTAGCTATTTCTATAGAGTGACGTAATGAGAACTTGTATTGTTTTTCAGAGGCTTTATCACATAGTATATATTTACTACTATCTGAAATAGATAAAGTTCATATTAATGTTATTGTCAATGCTTGCTTGATATCCATTCTAATTTTCAGCCATAGAAAGGCCATAAAAACAAAAATAAAATATCTAAAAGTTACACAATTAAGTAAAAACTGAATTTAAGAAATAATTAGCTAAATAGTTGAGCCAAACATGGCTCCTGAGTTTAATTGTACAATGTGACAACAATCTACACCTGATGATGACAATATAAATTGTTGAAAAATGTAATTTCTACCCTTAAATTTTGCTTATCATTCCATAGGAAACATAGGACAGGGTGGCAGAAATGTTTTCAAGATTCATTTGATAGGAAGAAGTGGTGCGAATTATATTCACAAATACATGTATACAGTACCTAAAAACATGCCAGCTTGTTTACTGTCATCTAACCATTGTCTGGTTATAATCTGGATGCCTAATGATATACCACCTAATAACTTTACTGTTCTTCTTATCTATGATATAACATTATAATACAATATACAATTATATACAGACAACCATCTTCTAGTACCTAATGATATACCACTTAATAGCTTTACTGTTCTTCTTATCTATAATATAACATTATAATACAATATACAATTATATACAGACAACCATCTTCTAGTACCTAATGATATACCACTTTATAACTTTACTGTTCTTCTTATCTATAATATAACATTATAATACAATATACAATTATATACAGACAACCATCCTCTAGTACCTAATGATATACCACTTTATAACTTTACTGTTCTTCTTATCTATAATATAACATTATAATACAATATACAATTATATACAGACAACCATCCTCTAGTACCTAATGATATACCACTTAATAACTTTACTGTTCTTCTTATCTATAATATAACATTATAATACAATATACAATTATATACAGACAACCATCTTCTAGTACCTAATGATATACCACTTAATAACTTTACTGTTCTTCTTATCTATAATATAACATTATAATACAATATACAATTATATACAGACAACCATCTTCTAGTACCTAATGATATACCACTTAATAACTTTTACTTAAAATCGATGTAAACCAATACCTTATCTGTTATAAGATGTGTACACTCTTGAATGGTTTCTGCCATACTTCCTCCCAGATCTTTAATAATCTGAAATATTGAAAGATTGATTTAGAGCCTGAAGGAGTCAAGAGTTTAATGGTATGTGGTCTTGATATTGATATATTTCAGCTTCCCAGAATTATTATTTTACCTATTTGCACATTATCAAATTAAATTTATTGAAAGAAGTGCTTTATAGGGAGCAAATACAGAGGGCAAGTGTAATTGCATTTCACGAAAAATGGTGTCATAGGAGAACTTTGTATTTTCATCTCTAATTATAAAGAAAGGCTCCATTGAAAATTCCAAAGTTCTACAGTATCCACATACACAATAAGCAGGTGTTTTACTTCCAGAACCAAAGTTCCTTCTTTAGACTTTAATGCAATCTAATGAACCATTAGTTTTGCAAGCACCTGACGTTAATACAGCCTACCAAATGCTCTAGGATTGCAAGCCCACTAATTATTTTACACTAACAAACAACCTACCCTTTCTCCCTGTTCATCCACCACACCAGTAAACATAACTTTAGGTTTGATACCAAATGATTTCCGCCGTAATGATGGTGATGCTGTTATGTCTTGAGATAATCTCTTTCTTGATGGTGTTGATGGTGGTTGATGGTCTCCCTTCTTACTTACTTTTGATGCTGAAGCTGAAACTTCCTGAAAAAACATGCATTGAAATCATATTCAATGTATTTGCTCCAAAACAATTATACAGAAAAATCTTTATTTTTTTCCTTTTTTTTGTGCCATGTGAAATAAACAGGTTCATAATGTTGTTATTCTAGTGATGCATAATTGAAGTCATGCAGATAGAAACGTGGCACAAATACATTATTAAAAGCCACAGTGGAACCCTTATCTAGATTCAAATGAGAAATTGCTTGGTTTGCTTTTTGTTTGTATTTGCTTAAAACAATTTGAATTCATGAATTGAAATCTTTAAGACTCTTACTAGATACAGCCAACATAAACATAATAAACAAATTTACTTACTTCGTCAATAGCCCGATCACCATCTCCTCTTCCACGTTTTGGCGTTCTCTTACTACCGGAGGAAGAATTGGTATCCTCCACAGAAGAAGAAGATTGCTTTGTTTCTTTAGGGCTATTAATATTCTTAGCATCATCTCCTCTTCCACGTTTTGGAGTTCTCCTACTACTTGAGGAAGGATTAATATCTTCAATGGAGGATGATTCCTCTGTTTCTTGGGAGCTTTTACTATTCTTAGCACCTCTGCCTTTACGAGATGCAGTCACTGCTTTGGTGTCACTATCTGAGATCTTTTTCTTTTTATTGTCACTCACAGAGTCTTTTTCGATAATATTTTGGGTCGCTTTGCGTTTAGAATGACTACTTGGACTTGCAGATTCTTTTTCTATACAGCTTGTTGGTTTATCTTGTGCAGATTTTCCCCTTGCAGTACGTTTGATAACTTCTTTAATAGGTTCTGTAACATCTTCAGTAATTTTCTTGCCTGCTCTTTTTGTTCTTGAGGATTTAGGTTGGGACTCATTTTCTTCTTGAGATGAGTCTTCAGCTGCAATTTCTTCATTTCCCTTTCCTGTTGCATTGGAAGATGCTGAATCTGGAGGAACAACAGCTGATATCCAACCTCGTTTTGTTCTTGATGTATCAGGTGTATCTGTATTTTCTGTTGGTGCTGGATCTGTTGTCTTCACAGATCTTGATGCTCTGCCTTTGATGGAAAGACCAGTATCAGTATCTACATTAGATTTTACTGCTGTAGATCTTCTGGACTGTCGACCTTTAGTTTCTACAACTGGATCAACATCTTCAACACTATCTAGATCAGTGTCAGTATCTTTAGATTTTGGCTCTGTCTTTGAAGATTTCCCCTTGCCTCTAGTGGTCTTTCCTGAGGTACTTTGCTCAATTTCACTTTCCATAGACTCTACATTGGACTTTTCATCAACTAAATCTTGCTTGGTTTGATTGACAGATTCATCATTATCTTTTGTTTTTTCAGTACCAGCTGTTTTTCTACTGATCCTGGTAGATTTGGCAGTTGCTTTGACCTCACTTTTGTCATCATCTTTCACAACAGATTTTCTGCCTCTGGTTTGCTTTATCAACTTAGTTTCTGTAGATTTGACTTCTTCAGTAGCTGCAGCATTCTTCCCTCTCCTAGACCTTCCTGCTGGTTCTTCAGTTTTCACTTCTGCAATATTGAACACTTCTTCAGATTGACCATGGTTTCCAGCAACCATTGGTTCTGTTTCTTCAACATCCACCTTAACATCAGATTTTCTCCCTCTCTTTGATCTTCGTCCAGCCTCAGGTTTAACTTCTTTTTTAGACTCATCCTCTTTAGAAATAGTCTTCTTACTTCCCTTTGTTTTCTTTGAATTGTCTTCTGTTACTTTTGTATCTTCCTCTTCATTGTCTTCACTGGACTGACCTCTTTTTCTCTTTGTCTTGGGTTCTTCCACTGCAGGTTCTCGAGTCTTCTTTCCTCGAGTTCTTCCAGCTCTAGTTGAGGCTGATGTTGAGGCTTTAGCATTCTTAGGACTTGAATTTGTTATTCTTTCAATAACAGGACTGAATTCTTCATCCGTATTTTCTTCAGATTCCTTTTCAAAGCTGGCTTCTTTTACCTGAATTAAAAGGGGGTCTTTTACAAACACAATATGGATATATATCTGAAAACCATCAATATTGTGGGGAAACATAGTTGTAAAAATCACAATCCCAACTGTACAGGAAAAGAAGAGCAGGCCATCGCACAATGTGCTTGATTATGTGTATATATGCGAAAAAATTATAATCATTGTAAATGTGTTTTTATATTTAGTATTGAAAATAGGATCAATTTTCCTATTTCTGTATAAAATTGTAGATTAAAATGAACATCTTGGTTATAAATGTAAATTGATTATTTATTTATTTAATACCACTATATGTATTTGCAGCCATTTTGAATTTAAGTAGTTTTTTTTTTCCTGTAGTGTTATAATCGGTACGAGAATTCTTACCCCAACAAACATCACTTTCTTAGGGGATGGGCTTGGAGATGGACTTCTACTTTTGGGACTAGCTAGAGCTGATTTGTGAGGTGATCTGGAAGGAATTGGTATCAATGGTGGTTTATCTTCTTCAGGGCTTTCACTGTCGGGTACAAACTACAATTAGAAGATGGAATTATTACTGTTAACAGGTCAATTCATACAGAACATCAATAAATCACAATATGTCTAATTGTACAATTAGTTCAATGAGCAATGCAAAGGAAAAAAATATTCAAAACACATCCTTTTATCTGAATCAACATACCATCAGATACAATTGACCTTATTGTAATTAGGTATAATACAAAGTGCCATACACAGGTTGCTTAAAAGTTCATAGGCTAACACATATGTATTTATAATAGTTCTTGTTCCTATGAATTTTAGAGAACATAATATGGGCTCAATGGAACTCAAAGATGTGTAAAATTTATAGAGATGAATATGTTACCTCAATTTCATCAACTGGTAAGGTGTCATTACTCGATTCTGAATCATTGGATTGAATCTCCTTTTCTGGTGTTGACTTCTTGCTAACATTGTGGCTTCGACCACGTCTTGTAGATGCTTTAACTGGAGATTTACCATACAACTGAGTAGGTTCATCTATATCTGAAGTTCCTTGTTTGCTTCCTTTTGCTTTGGTCCTCGAACTTCTTTTAACAGGTGACAATCCATAAGGTTGTGTAGAATCATCCAATACAACACCTTCTTCCTCAGATGGTGGTGACTTAGCTCCCTTTAAAGGAGACAAACCATAGGCCTGAGTTGCCTCTTCAATAACTTTTTCCTCTTCTTTATCTTTTTCATCCTCCAAAACAACTTGAGATTTTTTAATACCTTTTGAATTCTTTCCTTTTCCTTTACCCTTGCCTTTTTTCTTTGGTGTAAAGCATGCTTGTGTTGGCTCATCAAAAGAAGATAAATTTTCGACTGGAACTGTTTCAACTGGACCTTTATAAGAGTCTCCCTCATTAAGAAGCTGAGTAGCATCAGCCGTAGATGCACTTAAAACTTCGGAATTTGGAGTTCCATCAATAAGTTGTGTTTGGTCATTCATACTTACAGGAACTGTTTCAGAAAGGGGTTGTGTGGTATCAGAGTCACTTCCATTTTCAACTGGAATTGTGGCATCACCAACTGCAATTGTAGCATCATCACTTGTAGCATTTATTGCAATTGTAGCATCATTTACACCAACTGTAGCATCTACTGCAATTTTAGCATCATTAACAGCAATGGTGGCATCATCTACTGCAATTGTAGCATCATCAACAGCAACTGTAGCATCATCAACAGCAACTGTAGCATTTACTGCAATTGTAGCATCCCCAACCGCATTACTTTTTGTGGATTTCTTAGATGATTTGCCTTTCTTTGGGCTTTGTATCATTTGAGTGGCATCATCGGAACCAATTTGCTGTGTCGCATCATCTACTTTCTGTGTTTCATCACTTAACTTTTGTGTTGCATCAGTTCTTTTTGGGCTTTTAACTAATTGTGTTGCATCATCATTGCCAGTATCTTCTACCACTTGTGTGGCATCCATATTTACTGGTTGTGTAGATCCATCATCAGAATCTTCTTTAGCATCTGCTTTCTCCATGGGTTCGTCAGCTACATCTTCATCCATATCGCATGCTAATGTTGGCATAATAAACAGGTGACTCATGTCCTGTTCTTCAGACTCACTAGCTGGATCTTCTTCAAGAACTTCTTCCTTTACATTATCAGGAATGATAGGATCAGACTTAACCTCTTCATCATTATCTGTAAAGATTAATGAATACACTTAAAATCTAGGGTCCATTTCAATAAATCTTTACAGGTAATGATTTAAATTTCTTAGTTATTAAAATTTATATTAAAAAATTCTAATCAGATAACTATATTGCAGAAAATCTGGACATTATCATCTTCAAATTTTATCACAAGACCTATTGTTTTTTTTATATAATCATAAAATTTTAGATTTTGATCTCTTGACTTAAGCCTCTCCAGACTGATGATCATGTGCACAACTTGATTAGATTCAGTTCACTAAAGAATTCTAGAAGATCTTACCTGATAGGCCTACCGCTTTAGACCCTTTCAGATTATTGTTTTGTTCAGATGAAGTGCTCTTTGATTGATCTGCTCTAATTGGAGTTAACTCTTCATCTTTGTTCAGCATGAAACTCTGTGTTTCTGCCACTGCACTGATATCAGCTTCCATTTCATATGGTACAGTTGGCCCCAAGGAAGCTTTAGGTGTAGATTGTTTACTTTTCTTAGGGGTGCTTCTCTTACCAATGTCCATTGTATAGGCTACAGTAGCACCTTGTTGGTCCTTTATAACAGAAAACAAAACTCATAATGAAAATTCTTTTATGTGATGCTTTAAACCTAAATATCAATGCTTCAAAACATTGTAAACCAGTCACCTAAATCAAGGTATTGCACTAATCCTAGCCTAGCTCGAAATATCAGTTGGCTTAAGAAAAAAACTAGTGGAACTTGAGAATCTGTTTCAATATGGTCATATGGAATATGTTTGAAAAAATACTATATTGGTACAAAGTGAAATTGCATAAAGATTGTGCATAAAGAAACTGTGAGTGACAACATGTTTCAGGGTTTGTCTTAATATTTCTATAGGGCTCTGTATTTTAAAAGGTCAGGCAAATAATACTTTGACACAAGCTGAAATAGGCTGAAGATCAAACAGTGAAACTCTGAATAACAACCTACTTCAGGGTGCATATAACAAAAAGAACACAAATCATATGTTATAGTTGAGCTAGTAAATAAGTACATAACATTAATGTTATCAAAAAAGTGTGTTATACCATTATATAAGTTTTTTTTTGTCATATATGCTATTGCTTCTAAATGTGGCTCAAATCTAATTCAGGGTGTGTTATAATAATTGCTACTTACTTCATCTGTATCACTAAGAGAATGACAGGCTTGGGTAGCAGCATTCATATCAACATTAGAAATATCAGTCTCATCATCTGATTCAGGTATTATAGTACCACCTACTCTCTGGGTCGGCTGGTTTAATATATCTTTATTCACTTCATCATCAGTTTCTAAAATATAAACAGAAGGATAATATAAAATATGTGTAATACTTTTTATTTTCTGTTTTATAGGAGAGATGTTCTACATCTGATGTAACAATCAACATTAGATTTCTTTTTACAGTCTTTTTAAAGGAAGGATGAAGTCATCAACTTATTTGTTTTAACATAGACCTTAATGTTATTTGTTTTAACATAACCTTTAATCAAAGTCTCATATTGTGATCCGAGTCATGTCTAATAAGCATTTTGTAAACCAATAACATTTGCATTCTCAAGAAGCTTTACAAAGATCACGCTAAAGCAAGTGTTCATTATGCAGGTTGGAAAGATGCCACTGGCTAAAGGCTTCAATCACATTCTATATCTATGTAATAGAGTTGGCGTTTTCACAAACTTGAGGCTGACCCTGACCAGACTCTGCCTCTCCCTCCTAAACTCTCAATTTCTGATCATTTCATGTAAGGGAAGAATTGTTTGCTAGTCCCCCTTAACAGTTCTGTGGCAAGTATTCAGCTCACCACCAACGTGGCAAGTACTCAGCTCACCACCAACGTGGCAAGTACTCAGCTCACCACCAACGTGGCAAGTACTCAGCTCACCACCAACGTGGCAAGTACTCAGCTCACCACCAACGTGGCAAGTACTCAGCTCATCACCAACCAATGACAAATCAGACAACTTTAAAGGGGAAATAACTCACCATCATCTGTCTCACTGTCCATGACACAAGCCTGAGTTGGTTGGTTTAATAATCTCTCATCTTCACTTGATCTTCCTTCTAAAACACATTGAGGAATCATTTATTGTCTTTGTTGGTGAATATGAATATTAGCCTCAAAACAGCTATCAATATATCAATATTTAGTCAAGGTATAAGATGAACTTAGTAATAACTTGACATTGTGAAGTTGGCAGCTTTCTAGAACATAGAACATCTGGCAACCTCAATTGTAACAAGTGGTTGCCTAGCAAGATATGCCCACTTTCCTGATGCATTTTCTGTATATCAAGGGCGGTCACCTATCTGTGGCAAATCATACCAACATCTAATTTGTGCAAGATATTGTTGATTTAATCAAACACACATTATTCAATAAAATTCTGACATAGACTGCGTTCACATGCCAACAATTCAAGGGCAATAACTCAAATTCTGTTGATCAAAAAATGTCAAATTCAAACTTGACTAAGATCTCATCATTATAGATGATCACACCAAATTTCATTTAAATCAGATGAAAACTGTAGTTTCTATTGTGTTCACAAACAAATTTTGACACGTTTTTCCCAAGTCAAGTGCAACAACTAAAAAACCATTCATCGAAAGATCGTCAAATTCGAACTTTACCAAGATCTCATTATTAATCTTCACACCAAATTTCATTTAAATCGGATGAAAATTGTAGTCTCTATTGAACTCACAAGCCAATACAGTAAAAGTAAAAGGAAAACAATGGAATTTGATGCCAAAAATATATGCTTCCATAGTTATTTGAGAAGAAAAAGAACTCTTACCTTCAGTAAAAACTAGTGTAGCTGTGGGAGGTGGTGTTTGATCATCTCTTTCAGAATCAGGTGATAATACTTTACGTTTACCTGTCAATTATAAATATCAATATTACATTTCACATATAAAAAGCTCTACAGTGACTGCCAAAAAAGTGAAATTCAAATAAATATCTCTGGAACTATTTTTCATCAAATGGTTTAATTTTGTCATTTATATGCATTTATACTTCTGATATCTGCTGAAAATAAAGCATTGTTACCTGAAGGCTTCTTTCTTTGAGCAGGTGTTTCCTTAACTGTAATGTTTCTGTTTGATTTTCCTACAAAGAGTCAAAGTACAAATGATATTGTTCAAAGCAATCTATTCTAGTATATATACTCTATATAATAATCTGGTCAAGTCTTTATGCAATTACAAAAACTGGAAATTGAAATAGTGCAAATAGAACTTTTTGTCTCCAATGTATACATCTAACCCACCTTTTTTAAATGAATCCTCATCACTTTCAACTTGAAATGATAAGGTTCCACCGGTTATATTTTGCTTCATTAGCTGTGTTGGTTGATAACACTGTAAATAAATCAAATAACATGATCTTTGATCAAATTCAGAAAGATGACTTGAAATGATTTTTTTTTCAATATCAAAACTTATCAAAGACAAAAAGGAATTTGCCAAAAAATAAGAGAAGCATTTCTCAACCTTTTTTGGTCCATGGTGACATTTTGGAAACCACATCACGGTCTAAAGACACAGCTTAGAATTAGAACTTTAAGAGGTCAATGCCTCATAATCGTCAATGGGACCACGGGCCCCAGGTTGTGAACCTCTGAACAAGAGTGAGAATTATGAGTAACATACTTGAGTTGGTTGTAGTATATCACTGCTAGCATCACTATCATCATTATAATCATCTTCTATTAGTGTAGTAGGTCCTGTATCTTTACTACCATTATCATTTAACATAGACTCTGAACCAGTCTCAGACCCACTGTCTTCTACAGCCCTATTCTAGAGACAACATTAAAAAATATCTTAGTTCATTATTCATATCTAATATATATATTGAATAATGTAATATTTGTTGATAATGCCATTGAAATGACAACAGTCTAACTGTCATGTTGAATTATACAGGAACATCTAGAGATCATATAGATTCTATGGTTATTCAAATTTGATGATCAAGGTTGATTAAAACACCCTGTAAAATGACAACAGTTTAAACTACCATAAATGTTTCTGTTGAAATATAAGAGAAAAGTTTGAAATATATCAATATTAATTATGAAAGTACAAATGAGTTTATTTAGATGATTATATCCCTTTAAGATATCACAATGATTGAATCTTACCTTTTCAATAATCCTATAAATACATTCTACATCAGCAAATATAATTCTATCATTGGTCTTTAATTCATATCTTACTTCTGGTGTTAAAAATAACTACAAATACAAAACTCTGATATCACAAATACACTCAAAATCATATGCTTCATAGCACCTTTACATGATATTTTTAATATCACCAATCACCATGCAGTGTGCAATGACGTCTTGCCTTGACGGTGGCACTATTCCATTTTGATATACGAAGCCTGTAGGTAGCACAATGCAAAACATTGTTTGTCCCATTCAAACAACTTGACATTTTCCTACGTCAACTGATTTGATTTCTGATTTCAATATATCAGTTGGAGTAAAGAAAATGAATACATTATAATTTTTGAGTGATATAGTCATCTTAAACCACTGCAAGATTATTTATCAAAAGATATTATAAATCTGGTTAAGATGAGACAGGTATATGTATAAACAATTGAATACAATATTCTTGCGTATGTAACGATTCCATGGACCTTTCGTTTCTACTTACATTAGAAATATGACTAACACCAATGGATTAAATGTTTATTTCAGAAAGTTAGAGTAAATTTAAACGAACGCTATAATACATAATATCTGGTCTTATCAGTTGTATGAAGGGTTAACCGGTCTAATCAGTTGTATGAAGGGTTACCCGGTCTAATCAGTTGTATGAAGGGTTACCCAGTCTAATCAGTTGTATGAAGGGTTACCCAGTCTAATCAGGTGTATCAGTGGGTGTATGTAGAATCAGATGTATGTGTGTGTATGTAACATTGTCTAATCAGCTGTATGGCTGGGTATATGTTATCTTGTCTAATCAGCAGTATGGCTGGATATATGTTATCTTGTCTAACCAGCTGTATGGGTGGGTATATGTTATCTTGTCTAATCAGCTGTATGGGTGGGTATATGTTATCTTGTCTTATCAGCAGTATGGCTGGGTATATGTTATCTTGTCTAATCAGCTGTATGGCTGGGTATATGTTATCTTGTCTAATCAGCTGTATGGCTGGGTATATGTTATCTTGTCTAATCAGCTGTACCAGGGAAAATCAAATATGCCTCAGACTAAGAAACCTCTAATTGATATAGCAGTTCACAGAGGGATGCAGATATAGCAAACTGAATCAAAGAGGCTTCACCTGATCTAGGGAGTCATACCCTGCTTTATTTGCAACCTTTACCACTATGGAACCAGACGCTGAGTCCAGTAACAAAACCACATTACATATCTATTTAATTCTAAAATGTGTATTCAAAACAATGTTCCAGACTATTTAGTTTACCAGTCGATACAGATAGCTCAAATCAAACTCAAAGAATTCCATTATCTTCATCTATATTTTTCTGGGCTCCAACATCTGCAATTACGTAGAATATTAATACAAATGTACTGGTTAAATTATACACACATAACAAAATCTTACTGAATAGTGAATTGTCAAATACTCTAACCTAAATACATGAATATACACACTATTGGGGTTGACAGTTGATTTGACAGAAGATTTAAGTTGGTCAGGTGCAAAAAACATCTCATACATCTCGTTCTGAAGCTTTGTTCAGTAACATAGCTATAATGGTCAACACAAGTCTTTCATTGATATTTTCGACTCAAGTTATGGTAATAAAGGCCAAATACTCTACTTAAAAATTTGATTGGTTACAACTTCAAATAAAATATCAAGCCCAATAAAAAAAGTGTAAAATTATAAATTCAAATTTTAAACATTGCAGTTGATTTGGTAATAGAGTATTTCTCATAAAATATTTGATATCTAGGCCTACATCACAAAAATCAGAAAAAATTTCAAATTTGCCAAAGTCAAAATATATTCCTGTCGGTTCGTACGATTCTAGGAAACACCAAATACAAAATATGAAATTGAGTAAATGTTAAAATTTTTTGAAGACAAAACTTTAGAAGTGATTTTTGAAGCTCTATGATCTATAAAGTTTAGGAATAGTTATGTATGTTTGTTAAGGTTAAGTTGTAGTGATAGGCATCAGGGGGCGAGAGCCAACACTGGGCCGACTTTCGGAAGCAATTGCACAGGCATCATAATTGTTCTCACCTTGAAGAGGATCCAAACTCAAGGCACCTAATCACCAAGCAGACGACAATCCCACTCGCTAATGAGTTATTCCACTGCCACAATAAGACAGTGTTCAAACCCATCTTAGAGGATAGTATTGATGTTAACACATTTTGAAAGTTGTTAATCCTCAAGGAAATATTCATATAGCCTGGCACAGGCAATGATAGGCATCAGGGGGTGAGGGCCATCACCAAGTCGAATCTCGGAAGCACAATGGTGATTTACTGTCCAATAAGACCAAAATAGAATTTAAGGCGTATTATATGGCAAGTAAGTCAACTGGTAGTATCATGTTATCATACTTGATCATTATTTGCAAAATGAAATTTTATAAAAGTCAAAGGGCTTAATTTGCGACCAACAGTATGAAAATGTACTTGAAAACCTAGGTGTTATTAAGTAATTAGATGGAGAGACACTTGATTATTTCAAAATTTCCTCTTTCAAAAATGAAAATTATCCATATATCGAAGCTGTTTAACAATTAATACAATTAATGGGGCAGTCTGATCTTTAAGTAAGCTGTAATTTTTTTTCTCAATTTTATGACAAAAAGAAAATCTAGTGGAATGTCTCTTGTCTTTAAAGAGCAAAAAGTTTTAATATGTAATCAAGTAACAAGTTGTTATGTTTTCTGGTCACTAGTGTAAAGAATTTAGAAAAAAAAACTCCAAAATGTAGAGTATTATGTCTCCTAACTTATTCTGAAGGTTTCAGGTTTCAACCCAAAATACTGAACCATTATAAAGCCAAGCACCACAATCTGATTCCATATGCAGCCCCCACAAAAAGATAGTGACCTCTGCTCTATGCTTTTGTCAGATATTGATCACTTATTTATTACTCCATTGCAGTTTTTCATAAATTACGAGAGAGGGATTACTTGACACATTATTACAACTTCAGAAGAAAAATGACCCTCCTCCTTCGCCTACTCGATTTGGCTCAAAACCTTGTGGTGGTTCTGCGTGTCGTACCTGCGAACATGTACCTATTTCTCATTTCTTTAAAACAATAAAACCGGAAAAACTTTCTTAATGACTGACCAACTTTCATGAGGAGACCAAAATCTGATTTACCTAATTTCATGCGACATACAGTATATTGGAGAAACAAAGAACGCGCTGCAAACTAGTTTTAATGGCCATCGTTGCGATATAGTACATGGCAAAAACAGACCAATTTCCATTCACTTTAACCAACCCAACCATTCCATTGAAACTTGTTGATTATGCCAATTGAAAAGATACAACCTATGTCAAATATCAAGCCAAAGCAAAGAAGATTACAACGCTAGAGTTATTGGATGGACCAACTTCAAACTGTATATCCAAATGGTTTAAATATTCAACATACCAACCAGATAATACCCTTCGTTACCACTTACAATCATACTGCCACTAATGCCTCTCATATCATCAGACGCCACTACCAGACTCTTCAAGACCAATATCCTAATGTCTACAGCATGAGACTTGTTACAGCTTACAGAAGAAATAAAAATTTCATTAATATCCTAGTCCATGGTAGACTTAACCCTCAATAGACTTCAAATTTCTGACTATTCATATTAATGCTTTTTATTTTCTTATAGGAAAAGATTTTGTTTCACAATAATGGTTTTAATATAATATATAGTTATTATATTTTAGAAATCTTTTCAAGTATAATTTAAAAAGTTTATAATGAATAAAAAGTTTGCATACTGCCCCTTTATACTGTTTTTTTTTTGGTAATTCGAGGTTCACTGTAACTAAGTGAAGAGGAGTGGTTAACTAAATAGATTTAAAGATGGGTTCCCTTATTTTGATTTATGAATATGAAAATGCTAATACTTATATTAATAGAAAGTAGAGGTGCTCTTATGACTTGGAAAAATACCAGTTTGTTTCACATGTCCATAATGAATTCATAATTAGCTAAATTAGAAGAGAATTACCTGCAGAATTCCAATGAGTGACCAATCAAGAAAAGTCAAAAAGTCTTTTTTTGTTTATCCAGACTGTTCATACATGAACATTTATGATTGGTTAAAACTTTTGTCACGATATCAACATTCAATTACAGGTCAAGGTGAATTCAAACCAGAAGTCATGTAACCTACCACAATACATGTGGGTAATTGAAACCGGAACCCGTTGAATTTTTATCAATTTTTACAATATAAAGATCACTGCAACAAGGTAATAAATCGTAACATTAATCTCTATTTAACGTCCTACTTTTCTGCACCATTTGGGCAAATGAGAAGATATGCATGTAATGTCAACTAACTTATCAAATATTTCCTCATACATATATATATATGATGCAAGATCAAGCGTGAGACAAACAACCACAATATTAAATACTAACTTGTTCTAAAACTTTTTTGCTTTCTGCATAATCTGATAATATGTTACATGGATTCCATTATCATTGATATAGAATTTCACAACTTGATATTAAGTTGACAAACAAGTTACAGAGTGGCATTCAGCTCTGATATAGTGAATGCTGTAGTGGATCTCAAACATTGATTTTCTCCTTGTGATTGCATATATTCCATAGCCTTCTTCTTTTTTCAGGTTTTGAAGTGGACTTACTCAGGGACTTATATTGAATATATTGATCAAGATATCAACAGCTAACAGAAATCATGGCTGAAGCTACTGAAAATAGTGAGCTGCTGTTAAATTCATCTTCTACAGATATGGTTTTGGGTCCAAACTTGGACTTCAGGAGAACAGAGCAAATTCAATTTGACAACTCTCAGATACTTACCAATAATATAAGTCCATTGCCATCTCTAGCATTATTACAATCACAAATAGGCCTACCTCAAACTAAAGATTTCAAAGAGACAGGTTGTTCTGGGGTAGACCTTATAAAGATTATGAAAAGGTATAATCAATTCAGAGGATTAATAACTATACAAGAACTTAGACAAAAACTTAGATATAATCTTATTAATGTGGGAGGATACTTTGTTTCCATAAATAAAAACACCCCAGGACATATTGTGGGAGTCATGGTCTTACCAAATTATGTAATAGAATATTTTGATTCCGCAGGAAATGAACCAGCAGACTTAAATCCTGAATCAAATTACGAAGTTATTTATAATACAGTAAAATTACAAAATGATGGGAATATGACCTGTGGTCTGCATGCATGGTTTTTTCTGACTTTAAGGTTCCAAGACATTAGCATGGATGATATAATAAAATTATACCCTAGTCAATGTGATGATTTGACACTGGAAGATAATGACACCTTTGTCAATGACAAAATGAATGAAGACATAATAAAATGGCTATATTGGAGAAACAATCCAGCAACATAGAAGAACTTGTAGAAGTAATCTGGCTAAACACAAATGGGACACTTTTATTATTTTTCACAACTTTTTCTGTGATGTTATTGCAATAAGTTATCATAGAAACATTATAATTAATGTGTAATGAAAACTTTGATACTTTCAGTGCATTTTCTGTGATATTAACTGCTACCAGTCACTGTTAATATCTATCTACATTATAATAAACTAAAGTGCTATATAAAAGGATTTACAGTTTTATTTTTTTGAATTTATACTGCCAGTTTAGTGCCATATAACTCTTCACTGTGATTTTGGATACTTTCTGAGGATCAGAAATGGTGTAAAATGATGAAAATAAAGATTATTATTATATTACCATTTATCCAATTGGATATTGTTTTCAACCAAAGTGGCCAGTATACCCTGTCTGTGTTGTGGTCTGTAGAACAGAAGATTATAGAACATTATAGTGCTGCTTATTTATCCAGGATTTTAATTTTCCTGTGACTAAACATTGGCAGACCATTCTGTCGTCATTTTCATTATCTCAAATGGTTACAGAGACAACGAGAAAAACTAATATTTCAGCTACTATACTAGATCATCTGTACACTAATGTATCAAATAATATTCAAGAAATTAAAATACCTCCATACAGTCTAAGTGATCATTTTCCTGTAGTTTTCTCATTGAAGAATATTCAAAACTGTAAAAACTCTAAAAATAGGCACACACTAATTCGATATAGAAAATATAAAAGTTTCTAAACGATTTGATAAATTACATCAATGACAAAATTCCTCATGATTTCTTATTTAATTTACCCCTTATCACAGTCTAAGAAATACTAAGATATCTCAAAACCTTGAACCCAAAATGTCACGGGTTAGACAGTCTAGGCCCAAAAATTTTTAAAATGTCAGCCGAGGTTATTTCAGGTTCACTTACTCATATTATAAATTTATGTCTAACTAATTGTATTTTTCCAGATAGTTTAAAAGAAGCTAAAATAGTGCCAATATATAAAAAAAGGTCCCAAAGAAATTATTTCAAATTACAGAACAATTTCCTTTTTACCTACCATTTCTAAGATCTTCGAAAAACATATATCCACCAACATTAAGTCTTTCTTCCAAAATTTCAATTCATTTATGTTAACCAGTCGGGTTTTAGAGAGAACCATTCTTGTTCTACAGCACTAGTTAGAATCATAGATAACTGGCTTGAAGCTTTAAACCAAGGTACATTGACAGGTGTTGTCTACCTGGATTTTAGCAAACCTTTCGATCTTATAGACCACCAGCTCCTTCTTGATAAACTTACTTCATATAAATTTCACCTTTATTTGTTATATTTTATTAAATCGTATTTATCAAACCATACCCAAAAAGTTTGTCTTGGTAATTTTCAATCAATACATAGAACAATAAAAAGTGGTGTTCCTCAAGGATCCATCCTTGGACCACTTTTATTTTTTATTTTCATTAATGATCTTCCCCTTTTTATAAAGAATTCTACTTCTGAAATATTTGCTGACGATACTACCATATAATATTCTGGTGAAAAACTTGGCTGCATTCAGAGTTGTCTTCGGGAGGACTTAGACATTATCAGCCAATGGTGCCATGATAACGGTATGGTAATTAACACAAAGAAAACTAAAAGTATGTCAATAAAAAACGTAAGAGACAGTGATAAAAGTCTTTCTCTGTCCATTGGTAACCAGAAGTTAGACAATGTATTCAAAGCTGACTTACTCGGAATTACAATAGATGATCACTTAGACTGGGGAAAACATTTAACAAAGCTTCACTCGTTTGTGTCATCAAAAATATATCTTCTCAATAGAATTAAAATAAATCTACCAGTAGAAACCCGAATATTATTTTAGAATGCCTATATATTATCACATTTAAATTATTGTAATATTGAGTGGGGTAATGCTTTACAGAATAAACTTGACTTCCTATTTAAGCTATAGAAAAGGGCAGAGCGCAGTATCCTTGCCGCGAAATATGATGCAAGATTGGCAGACTAACTCTTGAACAACAAATTAAATATAACACTGGGATACTGACTAACAAAATAATGAACGGAAAATGTCCTCATTACTTTCAAAATTATTTTAGGTGACGATCTTCAATTTCTACCACAACTCTCTGTCTACTACGTTCGGAATAAAAAAAATTCATTACATTTACCCAAGTGCCGGATTGAGGCCATGAAAAGGATATTTAAATACAAGGCTAATTTACTCTGGAATTCATTACCTCAAGTACTTAAACAATCCAACAGTGTAGAATGTTTTAAAACAGGACTAAAAGAGAACTATGATAATAAGAGAGACTAGAATTATTTTTGTAAAGATGAATATTACATTTTTGTAAACTTTCAGGAATACAAGTGCCTATAATCAAAGTCAATAATTTGAAATGATAATAAAATTTATCCTACAAATGTTTAAATAATTTGTCTCCGAAGAATATATCGGATCTGTTGACTTTAGATAATAATCTGTATTGTACAAGATCCTGCATGTGTCTTAATCTTCGTCTACTGGTACCAACAAGGATCATGGATATGGAACAATTTATTTGAACAGTTAAAAATCTGTGACTCTTTTCAGAGAAAGTTAAAAATACATCTTTTTAGAAGAACCTTTCAATAGTAATCTTAATTCTATCGTTGGTTATTCAAAATAAATCCAAAGAGGCATAATTCTCTCATAATTATAACATTATCATTTCTTCTGTTTTATTCCTATCATATATTACCAAATTATTCAGTTTTATGTGTATCATAGTATTATCATTCCTTCAGTTTTATTAATATCATATATTATAACATTATCACTCCTTCAGTTTTATTAATATCATATATTATAACATTATAATTCCTTCAGTTTTATTAATATCATATAATATAACCTTATCATTCCTTCAGTTTTATTAATATCATATATTATAACATTATCATTCCTTTAGTTTTATTAATATCATATATTAGAACATTATCATTCCTTCAGTTTTATTAATATCATATATTATAACATTATAATTCCTTCAGTTTTATTAATATCATATATTATAACATTATCACTCCTTCAGTTTTATTAATATCATATATTATAACATTATCATTCCTTCAGTTTTATTAATATCATATATTAGAACATTATCATTCCTTCAGTTTTATTAATATCATATATTATAACATTATAATTCCTTCAGTTTTATTAATATCATATATTATAACATTATCATTCCTTTAGTTTTATTAATATCATATATTATAACATTATAATTCCTTCAGTTTTATTAATATCATATATTATAACATTATCATTCCTTTAGTTTTATTAATATCATATATTATAACATTATCATTCCTTCAGTTTTATTAATATCATATATTATAACATTATCATTCCTTCAGTTTTATTAATATCATATATTATAACATTATCATTCCTTCAGTTTTATTAATATCATATATTATAACATTATCATTCCTTTAGTTTTATTAATATCATATATTATAACATTATCATTCCTTCAGTTTTATTAATATCATATATTATAACATTATCATTCCTTCAGTTTTATTAATATCATATATTAGAACATTATCATTCCTTCAGTTTTATTAATATCATATAGCATAACATTATCATTCCTTCAGTTTTATTAATATCATATATTAGAACATTATCATTCCTTCAGTTTTATTAATATCATATATTATAACATTATCATTCCTTCAGTTTTATTAATATCATATATTATAACATTATCATTCCTTCAGTTTTATTAATATCATATATTATAACATTATCATTCCTTCAGTTTTATTAATATCATATATTATAACATTATCATTCCTTCAGTTTTATTAATATCATATATTATAACATTATCATTCCTTCAGTTTTATTAATATCATATATTAGAACATTATCATTCCTTTAGTTTTATTAATATCATATACTATAACATTATTATTACTCCTATCACAAGTTTAACATTATAATTCTTCTATTATATGTCAAAGTATTATGTATTAAAATGAACTTAATAATTGAGAGAACAAATCATGTACAACGGGGTGTAAGTGGAACAGGCCTCAGGAAATATTTTGTTCAACAGCAAGTAACCTAGTACTGACATGATAGACCAAGTTCTGAGAACTGTTAACAGAGGCATTTGCCTTGAAGTCTCAGTACACTCCCAGGTCCAAAAAGTATTTCAATATATCAATCCTTTAAAAATAAACAAGTTTTCCACTTTTTTCTGAACTATTAAATCTTCAATCCGCTTTATTTGAGCTTTGAATGCTGATTTTCTATAATTAGATAGAAAATAGGCATGCAAAATTTTGAAATACAAAATCATATCAAAGCAAGGATTCAACCATGAAAGAATCAAGTAAAGAGATTTAAAATATCACTGATTTTAAAAATGTATGCACTTCTAGTCAAGCACTCAAAAGTCTTTTCTTTCACAGATCTACATGAGCTAAACTTTCCAAAAGTAATAACATTTAAATTTATCAAATATCTTAAAACAGTAATAGTAAACCCTAAAAAAATCAAAGTATTGAAAAACTTACCTGATCAAGAGGTAACATTTCAAATTCATCACCAAGGAGAAAACATTCTGATCAATGTGTTTCTTCAAGAAGAAGAAGTGAACTCTGGGATGTCTGCAGTCACTATGAATATACAATACAGGTGTTGAGGTCTCTACCCAGGACTTTTTTCAACTCACCGTCAAACAATATAGTGTTGAGGTCTTTACCCAGGACTTATTTCAGCTCACCCTTAAGCTGTGAATATTACCCCTTTCCTAAACAGACAATTCTGTATATCTCTGAACTGAATTAATTCTTGATCAGAGATTTGACAAGGAAAGTTAAGAAAGTTAATCCACACAAATTTAGTACAGATTTCTATATGCTCCTGAATACAGTTCATCATAAACCTTGTGTTTGTAACTGATGACTGGGGATTAATCAACTCAAATAGATACTAACAGACAGTGGAATATTTGGTGGGTTTAAAAAACTCTTCCCCAAACTTACTACAAAGGTCTTTTACAAAAATGAGATATCTAAAATAGTGCTAGCGCGAAATATCGGCGAATCGATGTATGGCGATACGACATGCTGGGATACATGTATCGTATCACAACGTCGTATATTGATACTTGGCGATACCTTTTATTCCATAAAAAAAGTGCGGATTGTTTTATGATATAACAATTTTTTTCACTGAAATTGTTAGAAACTTTGTGTAAGACAGTAGACACTAACCACTTCTATCAACTATATCACCAAATATACGTGTTATTAAGTTATAAATTAATAAATATTGAAACTTTAAAGATATATTGATAATTTTTATCCCATTACTCCATATCGTATCGTATTGTGACATGACTGAGGATACCCAGCACTAGTCTAAAACATTCCAAAGAAAAATATACCAATCAATATCTTTATTAGGGCGATATATATACATTACCAGTATATTTTCTTATTAAAGGAATACTTTAATCAAAATCTAAAATATAAGCTGATTTCAACAATTCTTTTGATGAAGTTTGGTAAAAACTAAATAAGGAAGTTATCAGGTCAATTTTAGATATTTTGATAAATAAAGAAGCAAATTGTGGCTAAGATGCCTTTATCACCCAAAATCACTCAAGTTTAAGATTAAAGTATACTTACCTTCCCCCTACGTGTTTTATTTAAACTCTTCTTATCATAAATAAAATGACTGTCACTCTTTATTTCTATACAGGAATGCTGTTTAGATAAAGCCTATAATGCAATTTAAGTCAAAATCAGTAACTCTATCAGAACAATTTTTATATCATTGCCTGTATAGATCATTGTCAAATGTTGTATTCATGAAGTACTAATAATTGTTATTTACATATTAATTGTGCCTTATTATTCAATCTTCAATTACTAAATGCTATGTAAAGATGCCGTTGAAAACAGTTTATGCTTGAGTTCAATAAGGGGATATGTTTGAGTTGTTTCTCAATCAGGAGAGAATACTCTTTTTATTTATTCATATATTTTCAAATACAAAAGTGATGTGTTTCATCAATGTTTGTCTCACAAAGAGTTTATTGTAAGAGTGCATCTGCGGCCATCAAGGAACAATCTAATTCTTGCAAAGTGAACAGAGTAACTTACCTTGGTGGGAATACAAATGTCACAAGTTTCTTGTCGACCTATTATATTTTCTCCTGGAATATAAAATAATATCAAGAGGCTGATGATATGAATGATATAACCCCAAAATCTCCAAAAGGAATGCAGAGTAGACAAACCCTATCAATCAGTGGTATCAAATATTTTAATTGTTGAGCATACCTTGCAAAAAAAAAAAACATGCAACAAATGCTGTGCAGTTCACTGTATCAGAGTTGGAACTTCCATTTCCAAAACTAGCTTTTCTGATGAGGATCTTATATCTGAAACATGTGAAGACCGCAAAAGAGCTTTTAAATTTAAATTACTGACCTTCAAAAAGTGGATATTCTTTTTCCTCTAAATCTTTATATTTTAAAACTGTAAGAAATGCCACCTGAAAAACATACAAATTTTATCAAAACGATAAATGCTAAATGAACTTTATTGTAATTGCTTATAAACTAGTCATTTTCATAAAATCTTTTTAAAACTGGACAAATTTCCTTTGTTTCATCAGATTGAGATTTTTATAAAATTTACCTACAAGAACAAAGGTTGAAAACTATCATTTTGTAAATTAATCTTACAGTTTTTTCAGCAGTTTTCTCAGTGTTGTCTTCTGAGTCATCTTCAAAAGAATAACTAATAGCTTGAGTTTGGTCAAAATCCATTTTATCCAAATTTCAATTTGAACTGATTCACTTTCAAACAGATATTTATCTTTATCCTGGAATGAAATGTACTTATATTTTGATCAATCAGTCCATCATAACATCAGTCAGTCCAACATAACAATAAAAATTAGTCTACATCATTCAAACACTATTGCCATCCAACTTCACTACCTACTCAACTGCTGGCCGATATTTGTTGAGGGTGAATAAAGAGGTAATAACATGCTCTACTCTCTGACTACACTGCTTTCTAAGGTGCAGAAGAGTAGGACGTAAAACTCCATTCATTTCATTTACACTGCTTTCTGAATAGAATTTTGGCCATCTTTTTCACAGAAACTGAAATATCAATTACTACTGAGTCTTGGATTGCCTTTGGGTTGATGAAAATGTCAACCCCTGGAAAAATCATTATTTGTTAACATGTTTTTTTGGAGGGGAATTTTCAGTCTGAAAAGTAGGTTATTTTCACGGGAAATGTTTTGGATGTATTCAGACAGTAGTACATATTCCAAACAATAATCTGTCACCTCCCCTCCATTTTGCAGCAGGAATATTTACACCAAATTACACAACAATCCTGGATCTGGTGAAGCTTCAAGCAGTCATAATTGATGTCTACTTTCATTTTATTTTTGACACTAAACTGTGATAATGAGCTGAAAGGGGTGTCTCAGTTATTTTACCTGTTGATTCCCCGCTAGGCTTATAGCTCCATTGCAGTGTTATGACTAGATAGAAGCTAACCTATCCTACACATCTTTTTTAGTTAAATCAAGGGAGATTGTTTCTATTGATTATTTTTAGTACCTGAGTAAACAGCAATGTATCTACGTCTTCATAGGTCGAGGTCTTCCCGCAATCTGAACTGCGCTTGCGCATCTTCATCTCGTTCTATAAATAAGACGAGAATTTGCGAGATTCTATCTGCAAGGTGCGATAACTCTGTATTTCCCTTACGAGGAAAGAAAAAGAACATTTTTCTGCAAAATTATAAAATTTAGATGTTGATTTAATAAGATGGGAGTTACAATTGAAGAGCTTAGTCCAGGAGATGGTAAGCATTCAAATAAACTGTTTCGTTTCGATTGGATTTTTGAAGAAAGCAAAAAATCGTTGAGAAAGATGCAATAAGAAATTGAATATCTGATCATGTAATTTTATATTAAAAGTTCAGTGTGACACTGACATTGTAAATGATTCAATGGTTTTTAGTATAACTCTGTGATAATTTCAGGAAGGACATTTCCGAAGAAAGGTCAGCTTGTCGTTGTGCATTACACAGGTAAAATTTACTATTGCACAATAACAAATTCGATAAATCTCACATTAATGAACAGAATACAAATTTTGTAATGTTGTAATTAATGTAACATTGCATAAATAAAGCAGGAAACGATTCAACAGTGTATTAAACACTTAAGTTAACTAAACTGCAAATAGAAATTATTATCTAGATTTCTGGTTAGATAAAATAATATTGTCAGTTAGAGAGGCCTTAAGGATATCTTTGTTTTGCCTATGTCTCAGTTTCTTACTGCAAACTGTGACAATATATATATTTTTCTTATTTTTATTCATGAATGTTTCTTCGCATTTATAACAGGAACATTAGACAATGGGGATGTATTTGACTCTTCAAGAGATAGAGGGGTACCATTTAAATTTCATTTAGGAAAAGGAGAAGTAATAAAAGGTATTGTTGATTATTTTAACGGGTCACTTTCCTAAACAGATAAATAGATCACTAATATATACACCTTTTCATATCCTACCCTTTTCAAATTCTTTATGAATAATGTATGAATTTATATGATCATGGCATCTTGTTTTGTGATTTTCATGAAATTTTGTATTTTGCAGGTTGGGAAGAAGGTATAGCAAAAGTACGTATTTATTTCACATATTATCTGATTAATTTCACATTTCCACCAGCATCAATGCATTTTTGTTTTTGCAGATTACCACCTTTTACACAACAAGGTTCCTTAATTGAAGTTCTGAAAAGCTTGCACCAACAACTTTGATACAAATATTTGAAGATAACAGATATTCCTGACTTGATGGTCAATGTTTTCATGAGTCTGCATAGGGCTGGCTCTCATTCCTTACATTCATTCATTCATTACTATATTCACATATAGTTAATCAGAGTTTAAATTTATTTTTCAGATGAGTGTTGGTCAGAGAGCAAGGTTAACATGTTCACCAGATTATGCTTATGGTAATAGAGGTCACCCTGGTGTATATCCTTTTTCAATCAATAATCAATTGTTATTATCGGTTTGTCATTTGGTAGAACAAGAGCCCTGGTTTCCAACTTATACCCCCTGGGTAACAAGGGAACACCTATGTCATAAAATAATTCATAAAATTCCTTTGAAGTATTGAATCGTTTCATTGCACTATGGTACTTATGGTACTTATTGTCGCATGAAGGTGCAAAGAGCCTGAAAGCACAAGGGTGTAAATGAAAGAATATTTTTCGCAATATTTGGCTCCTTTATTTGTATGTTAGTTCACACTATTGACACTTTTTAAGCAGCTTGCAGATTATAATATAGATTTTCCTTAACTAGTCTTACTATTCCACCAAAAGCTACATTAAGGTTTGATGTAGAGTTATTACGATTAGAATAAAGAAAACAAAGATTTATATTTATATGATGAATGTATGTGAGTGTTTTCATGTGAACAATAATAACTGAACAGTTATGAAGTGATGAACAGTTGAATATGATGAAAGAAATAACGGGATTGTTCACAGTCTTGGAATTCTTCTATTCACAGGAATAAAGATGTGTTTACAGTACATGTGTGGACTCTTGTGGTTTAGTTTTTTCCTTGAGACATTTGACAGTTTACAGGCCTAGAGTAGTGTCTTGTCACCCACAAAACATTGTTCAAAAAATGTCTAATTGAAAAAAAAATAAATCAACAGTCTTGTTTTACTCACTCCAAGGAATTTATTGTTTGACTTGAAATAGGTCAGCATTAAATGGATTTATCTTTTGGAAAATATCAGTTTAAAGATTAAATGGAGTTAACAGAAATTTTTACGTGTTTAATTGTTTCCTGTTACTGATTACATAATATGTTGTGTGATTCCATAGTTCAGTCCATGAGCCTTGGTAATTGCTGTGGACATTGTGAGATAGAATATTATCCTACAGCAAAATTCAACATTGATTGTTGGATATTAATGCATTGTGTGTCAGGTGTATTCAAAAGCAAGGTGATAATTGTGTTGTCTGTCACCATCTTTACTGCAGTTGGATTTGTCTGCTGAGAAATTTATATGTATGGTTAAAATGAATACCAGTTCTGTGTTTTATATTTTTTCTTTTAACTGTTTTCTATATTCATTTTATGAAATTCAGTCGGGTTTGTTTTTAGAATTAAGGTGATTTGATTGGTTGTTTACTATCACATTTGTCAAAGAAATGAAATCATGAAATCCATGCAATTTTGTAATAAGAATATGTTTTAATGATATTTGCTCTCAAATGTGTTTTTATTTGCATTTAAGTGTAATAGAAATATATGGTTCTTTTAGGAAATACCGATTCAGCTGCGATATGATTAAGATTTGATTGTTGAACATAAGTTATAAAGCATTTCACAATCTAACTTCTTCAGATCTGAGAATGGGTGAAGTGAATGTAGAAATTGAGGGACAAAATATCTGGAGATGCTTTTTAATTGGATTGCCGGAAGATCCCCATGAGATGTGTTCTGATTTTACTGTTAATGTAACATTTTATTAGCCATCAAAAAAACAGCGCAAGGAAAGTATCCTTAGAACACAAGTAGTTCCTATGACATAGGACCCATTCAAACTAGATATTATTTGAAATTACTATGTAATGAATAATAAAATGTTATAAGTATTAACATAGTTTTCTTTTTAATTTTAAACAGCTGATTCCCAGTCGAAGTGAAGTCACCTGCAAAAAAAATACTAAACATGACTACTAGATTAACATTTGAATCATATCCGTTACAAAACATCATTAATCCAAATGATTTAGAGTGTATGTCTAGAACTCGAAGTCATTTTTAGTTGGACAGACGAAGGCAATGAAGTTATTAAAGGGATTGTAAAGAGGTTTTCAAAATTTTGTATGTATATCAAGAACATTGTCAGCATCAATATTCGCCATTCCAATTTTCAATCTGTCTTTCCTGCAATTCCACTACAACTAAGTGTTTGATGACGTCACTAATCAAAAAGTATGTTTCATCACATATGGAAAACGCTTAGTTTTAGTGCAATTGCAGGAACTACAGAAGTCTGACTGAAAATTGGAATGGCCCAAATTGATGCTTATAGTGTCCCAGATACACATGAAAAATTTACAAAACCTCTAACATCAGCTCAACTTAAAAGATATGATTTATTTTTCTTAGAATTAAATTTCTGTACACCCATTCCAATGAAATGATTCAATTATTCCCAGTCAATGAATGATTTCAATAGAGATGTCAGACCACAAACAACTATACATAAAGTTACGTCCCTTGAATAGCGGCGCCAGTGTTGCGTGGCAGTACATCTTCATCACTTGCCGGCTCATATTCCATCGTTTCTGTCTGCTGTGATCTTTTTCGCTTTGTTCGGCAGACAAGAGACTCAAGATGGATCCACAAACTTTCATGGAAGTCGCCACAGTTGTGACGAAACTGAAAATGTATCCATATTTCGACATAGCACATTATTTATTGATGTGTATTTCAGTGCGAGATGATATGCCCCAACCTCAAGGTGAGTTCTGATGTTACCTTTTTCTTACTATACATTACGAATAGCTTATCATCACTCAGACTCTACTAGTCGTTGAGCTAAAAATAAATAATAATGCCAATGGTATGAGTACTAATACATGTAAATTGGTGTAGTAAGAAAAAGATAGAGATAAGACTATGGTACCAGTAGTCTAATAATGCACAATGTAATTAACTCTGTTGCACATAGTTGCACTTTGTATTATAATTATACCAATATGCTTCTTGATTGTAAACAATATTTTATTTTGTATAACAATGTTTGATACACCTTCTGATATATAGACATAATTCTGTTATAAACCCAATGTCAAGCCATAATCCCATATGTTTCTCCTAAAAGCTATAAGTTTTCAAAATGAATTGCTGTTAATGTCTGTTTAAATAAAGATATTTGTTTAAGTGTAATAACAGTTAGCAGTGTTGGCAGTATTTCTGATGCTGATGATAATTAACATATCACATAATAATTATTCTGTAATATTTGCACTGTTTTAAATATTTTTTCATGCCTTGTCTGGGACAGTGTAAGATAAAAAAATAATAGGTCACATGATTTAGTTAGTTTCCAGAATTGCTGCGAGGCATATATTTATAAAATCTGTGATTCAAATATGAAGACATAGATTGATTTCTATAAGAAGAAATGTAATGAGATGCTGTAATTTATAAACTTATTTTAACGTTCCATAAGCAGTCTATCTTGTAAAGAATATTGAATGAATATACGATCAAAGCCAGGAAAGATTATCTTTTTGAAACACATTATGAGGTCGAAATCAATCAAGGAATATTTTAAATTTATCATTTTTATGATAACTTGTACAAAATCATTCTCAGCAATGTTCAAGTTCACAAAAAGAGATTCATACAAATGCGACGCCATTGTAAAAAGAATAACATATAATTTACCAAGGTATTTTCCTTTAACAAAATCGGATGCACTAAGGGTTGTTACAAAAATCTTATAAGAAAATCCGGGTCACAATGCTGTATTGATATTGAATAGGAAATACAAGATTGATATTTGAACATCTGATGATATGATTCTATGATATTGATTATATGATACCAGTAACATAATAACATAGCAGGTTTAAATATAATGAGATCTCGCCTCAAACATCAGGAACTAATTATATCTATTATATACTGTATTAGTCTCTTTTTGATAATGGAAATGGATTTTTCCAGTAGATCTATAATTGATTTTGCTATTAACGAAATTACTGTTATAATAAAATTTCTGGTGAAGAACAAACATAGGTTCAATCCTTGCATGTCTAATTACTTAATAATAGAAAGAATATCAACCATAAGCAGTAGGCTTAATAATAAAGTAAAAACTGAAATTGAATGAAACACTATATTATTAGCCTATATATTGTTCAGTGGACTTGTTTAGTATTATTAGTCATTGTAATACAACAGAAATAGTACAAAGTTATTAATTGAAAAGCTTTAAATTTCCATTAAGTAATGTATGCCTACTTATTGGCCAAGTTAAATAATTTGATATTATATTCCTTTCTAAGAGGGTATCTTTATTTTATGTCCTTTTTTTTCTTCAATTCAGCTACTGGACAAGGGACACCACCCTTCTGGAGAAAACATCCTCTATCAACGTGGGTCTCTTCAATGTTGATATGTTTTGCTGGAGGTATTATAGCTAACTTACTACTGGGTGAACCGTTAATAGCACCTTTGAAAGATCATCGTAGCATTTTAACTGCTACTATTGTTTGGTAAGTTTTCGGAACTTCTATGTCTAAGTCCTAAGACCCCTCTTCAAAAAATTATCTTTTTGTAAATTGAAACCATTCTCATTATTCTCTTTTATAGTAAAGTAATAGTTTATAAATGCTGACTCATGCAGATTGGCATTCATCCGAACATGTGTTTGAGATGTCCATTTATGCACGGTTCACTTTAACTGTACTTGGACTTCTTATGAGCTTATTTATCTAACCTAAATATGTATATGAATCATATACACTTAAATCTACTGGAAAATACCATCTTTTAAATGAAAAAAGTAGATTACATAAATTATGTATATAGTCTTTGAATGACATTTAAAAATATTCAATAGGAGTGCTATAGAAAAATCTGATGTTTTTTTTTATGTATAACATTTCTTTTGATTTGAATCTTAATTTAAAATGATAAAAAATGAAAGAATATTTTTAGAAAGATGTTTAAAAGATCAATCTTCTGTTATTTGTTTATGAATACTTATGAAGGTCAAAGTAAAGTATTAATAACTGTAAAAGCTGTTAGAATAAGATGATATTATTAAATTAGAATCCCCATGATGCTATCATCTGTATAACAGACATAGGGGTAGAATAACCTTCTCTTGTTTTTTGTTGATTTTATGTTCTTTCTTTTTAACCTGTGTTTGCTCAACTGGAGTTTCATTGTTAAAATTATTTTGTTAAACGAAAATAAACTAGGTTGGAATTATTGCATGAGTTATATTTCTCAAAGTGAATGGATTTCCTCCCTTTGTTCAACTGGGTTAGTTATATGGTCTCATTTAGCGCTTTATGGCCTCATCGACGGATAATATTACCACATTTTTTCATTTTTCTTAACTGCGCATGGGTAAACAGAAGTGCCAGCAAAATAACGAAAAGAAAACTAAACTGGTTCACGGCTAAATATCCACTGCGTAAAATTATTTATAATTAATTCCAAGTGATCGTCCATTGACCTGGGTTGCAGAATGGTTATAGATAAAGAAAGTGCACTGAAATTATTAAAGAGATGGAGAATCCATTCACAAATAAACAGTACGCAGAAATATTGATGTGTTAAATAGCCCATTAAGTTTAAGAAAATTTGATGTTATTATTTTTTTATTTACATATGTATTTATTTCAGGTATTTTGTATTTTATTCCCCATTTGACCTGGTCTATAAACTCACCAAGTTATTACCTTTCAAGGTACCTATTTCAATGTTAAAAGAGTGTCAGAGAGCACATAAAGTCTACCATGCTGTGATCCACACAGCTAAAATCTACCCCAATTCTTACCTAGTTATTATACTGATTGGAACCATTAAAGGTAGGTAGTCTGGTGTTTAAACCGTGGTTCACTTTAACCAACTCGTTCGTGAGGTGGCAGATTTTTCATAGCAGCCCATTCTCATATGATATGCATGAGTTTTGTGGATGTGTTCACTATTTACAAAACAAAGCAAAAAAAATCACTGACAGTTATAGTTGACAGTCTTGTATTATATATGTTTTATAACATTTGTCAATTTGTTTATTTAGGTGCTGGCAGTGGTTTGATGAAGAATTTTGAAAGATTGGTGAGAGGTGTTTGGGTCCCAGGATCTAATGAAATCTTACAACCAACATAGTAAGTATATCCCTTCATTTCAACATAGTTTCTTGTTAGCTTAAACTTTCAATTTGCAAAGTTTTCGTCTTTTCATACCATAAATTGCTTTGCAATACTTTGCTATATTGCTAGTGTGAATTATACAAAACATAAAGAACTGCAGCCCATTTTGTATTGGGTAGAATAAATGATAATTGAACACACCCCAGGCTAGATTGTTGGCAACATGTTATTTAAAATATTATCTCTTAGACTTGGACATGATATTTAATGATCTTGCAGACAAATTTACTGACTATATTAGCAAAAAAGTAAATGTATATCATATACTGCAAGAAGAAACTTTATATCAAACCCAAAGAGCTTTTTCAGTGTGAGAACTGAGGATATTGCACCTATTTGTATTTCTAAGTTAACCAACATATTGATTGGCCCCACAAAACCTGTTTGAGACTCAAAAACTAACATAAAGATTTATCAATTTCAGTGCAAGTAAAGCTGTTTGTTTGTCTGCTATAGTGTTTTTACTGGAAAGATTAAACTATATCACAGTACCACATCCTGTTGTTTACTTCGGTGTTGTTATATTCTTTGTTTATTTCAAACTTTCCTCAATTATCCTGGGAATCCATGATCCTTTTGCACCATTCGAGAACCTGTTCTGTGCTGTTTTTATGGGAGGAATGTGGGATGCCATGAAGAGAGCTGCTAATCGTGAACCCAAGAAAGAAGAAAAAGAAGGAGACATTAGAAATGATGTCATGACAAAGAGCAAAGAAGAAAAGAAAAAGGATTAAACTTCAAAGTTAAAGTCAAAGTTTATTGCATTCAAACCTGATCTGATTAACATATCTCCTGACCTAAAGGTCATAGGTCATGATGAATACAATTATTTTCTAAGATTTAAGAAAGAAAGGAATTGCCTTATTGATGTTGACATTGGTTGTAAACATAAGGCCCATATTTAGTTTTTCGAATTTAAGTGCTGGTTAGATTAATAGTGTACAATTAGAATAGTGTTCACTCTTGCACCTTCTACCAATGTAAAAGCGAATTAAATATGGGCCTTAGAAAGAAAAAATATTTTGAAAAGCCATGCCCTGAAAAATAAATTCGAGTGTTGTGCTTTCATTGCGGTCTTCCTTGTATTAATTGTGACTTAAACTGAAGTTTTAATTTAACTGCCTTAAAATCAAAATGATGTACCCAGTACTTAGCTAAAAGCATTAAATAATTTTATTATTACCAGTCATATCTTAGACTGTAGTTAGACGAAAGAGTCCCAGTACCAGGGCTGTTGATTTGGCAGTATTTGCCAGACATGGTGGCCTAGATGTGATTACTCTATTGAATGCCTTTCCTCTGAATAACAAGATGATATGCCTGTCAATCAGTTGTAGAGAATATGAGTGTTATATCATTCCCTAGTGTCAATGTAATGCTGCTTGTTTTTTCTAGCACAGAAAAATTCCCATCCTGTGGTCATTGTACCTAAAACTTTAAGTCTTTATCATTCATGTAGCAGAGTATAGTCATTGTTATTTATTACATTAGTTAGATGATATATTAGTTTTATTAGTTCATTAGTTAGATATTAGTATTATTCATAGAGAGGTTATTTATGACCTAAGGCCTTTAAAACCACTGTTCTACTTTAAACCAAAATCACTCTACGTGTATTGTCTATAAAATTTGTGTATGAATCTAGAGTTTGTGTTTATTAAAGTCACGTGTACCTTGTATGTATGTGTTTGGTGATGGATTGTATTTTATATTTAATGTTTATAAACTGTGCAAAAACTACGCAAATTATAAAGTTTGTATGTATGTTTATGTGTTCTAATTATCCAATTGTTTTGTTGTGTCTATGTGATTAAATGTGTTTGTATAAATGCTTATAGGATGAGCAAAGATATTTGTACATTACTAAGAGTTAGTCTATTTTGTTTTGTAATTGAAACTACATAATTCATATTTATGCTGTGTTCATTATTACTAAAATAATATGGACTGCTTGTGTTTATGTTTTGATTCATAGGTAGATGTGCACAAATATTTTTACTTAAATGTATTTGTTGTTTTGTTATTGTCAAAGTTTTAGAAATGTGTATAAACTACACAATTTATAAGATTGAAAGGTTTTATGAGTTTTAATATTCAGATGTATTCCTGTTCACTTTTCTTAAACTGTGCATTATCTACGCATTGGTTAAAATCCCTTGTTTGAGAAAAAGTCCTTATATTGATGTGTTCCTTTGTTTTTTGTTTTGTGTGCCTGAGATAGCACTCCTTTTTAATTTCTTTTTTATGTTATAATAATCACAAGCTAGATGCCTTTAGAACTTTCAGACAATCCTGATGATTTTGAATATATTTTTTTTCGTCACTTTTAATTCAATACCTCTAATTTTTGTATCAGCATTGTTTTTTTTGTATGTGGTATAAGTACTATGAAACCTAGGGCATTTTGAGAATTTAAATTTTGATAGTATCTTACATTGTAAAAATAAAGAGTATTTTAATTCTTATAGGCATGGGAGCCCAAAATTGTGGAAAGCAATTATAACTTCCTGAAATATCCATTTTTGGTACTCAGAAAAGTATGAACATTTTAACCGGAATTTTTCTCATTGCTGCCAGACAAGATCTCCCTTGCTTACATTAACTTTGTAACTTACAGTTGAATTGGTATTATTTAAAATGCTTATTTTTATTGTTGATAACTTGGTATGGATAGTTAGGCCTATGTTTAAAAAATAAACCTGACAACACCTTTAATTAACCCATCATAGTCTTATTTTCTTAAAAGGAATATATATATATATAGAATTATTTCCCCTATCCATTTCATTTTCAGAATGAATTTAAGAGTTTTAGATCAACTGCAATTAAATAGATGCAGTGGTTTTGTAACCTACATGCTTTTTTTTTTAAAGGGATGTACCGTATATTTCCGAATATAATGCGCACCCGTGGATAATGCGCACCTATATGCGTATATACGGTATACTAAATGGTACTACTGACCAGTGGGGGCCGAGCCTCTTAGACTAGGGATATAAATAGGGGGCAGACTGACTATATGAGAAGGATAGCTGTCAAGGTAGATTTCAAAACGGTTCAGCTTTGTAGAAGCGCTCCAGGCGCAAGCCTCCCATTGAGTATCTAAGAGGGTTCTCTCCAAAGAAGTTCTTTTGGAAAAGAGAATAGATTTGGTTCATTCTGACACTAATTTAGGGCAAATTAAGTTGTTAGATGTGACATGAAGGTACAATGTGTCTCCCCACCACTGTTGCTGTCCTAGAAAAGTAAAACTTGAAACATTTTATATCGTGCCTTGCTGTTAACCAGTGTAAAAGACTGTTCTCGTTCTGTTCTGTTCCTACATCACTGGCGGTTTGTAACGGTCCTGTTAGGTGATAAGTTAGATGTTGTCCTAAGAGTTAAGTTAAAATATAGTTACCTCCCTATAATCAGAAATATTCATAGACATACTATTAATAACTGATTCTTCTCGCGGGGACTCTAAAATCCAGATTTTAATCCAGTAATCTAATTAATACAGTAATCTGATAAAAATTAAATCCGCTTATAGTCATTGACCAATCAGATGTTCATCAAGCTGATACATGGCAGAAGCTACAAAGGTTTTAAGCTTCCATGGGCCTATATGATCCATGCATGGGGTAGGCTAAATATGACGGGCATTTCAACTTGTAATAAAGATAATGATAATTTGATGATAGATGTGTATTATATTATATTTTATTATATCACCCCTTATCTCAGTGGTATTTATCATCTGTAAATATATAGGCCTAGTCTGGTAGGATGAAACAGTGCTACCTTCGCCAGGTTCGCCAGCAGATACACCACACAGGAATTATTTTAAAAGTATGACAGAAAAAATCCTTTCTTTTATGTCATGGAATCCGAAAAATACTAGTATGTGACCACTGACCGAAACATATAGTTTGTCCTCATCTCGCCTGCGGGATTTTCAGCATTATTTTCCTTCTTTACTTAACATTTTTTTTTATAAAGAATGGGCTAAACTCAATTTGAAAGTTTCTAATACAGATTCAGTGGTCACATCAATATCAATGATCACACCTAGTTTCATTTAAATAAGATAAAAACTATAGTCCCTATTGAGCTTACAAGAAATACAGACTGACGGAAAATATTGCGACGGCAATATACGTCCACATTTCCACGTGGGCGTATAAAAATACACAATATTTTTAGTAAATGACATTTAATATATAACTAATTCAGTTTCCAGTTCATTATTCATTTATTAACATCTTCTTTGATTGTGATAAAAATATAGTAGCACATAAAATAAATATAATTAAACCTACTTCCTTTATAAATCTATTTATTTTAATCAAGAAAAAGAAAGCCGTATACCAGAACATGTGGCGTGGGTGTACATCTAAGGGTAACATTTCAAAGGTTGAAGTCTGGAAATAAACTTGTCGATGTTCTAGTCTGGGAGGCACGAAAGGTGGGCTGTTGTTCATAAAACTGTACAATGTTCATATTGTTGATGGATTTCTGTCTTAAAAGTGAAGCGGATGGGCGAAGTTGATTAAAAACCTTGGAGAGCACAATCTATATACAAGTTAAGATCATTTGATGGTTGGTGATTAAAAATGACACCTGCGACAGTTCTGTGGTCCCTACGTGGTCTCTCCACCTAATTATACCAAGAAACACCATTGTCTTCCTGAACTGATTCAACTAATAAATGTGTGCATACATGTACTTGAATTTTCTCCCAATATAATTATCAATAAGCACCAAGTTACCGAAAACCAATCCAACAATAACATGCATACCTAGGCCTTCTTTCCTAATAAAACAATCATTTATATTTTTATATAATCGTGTACTTGACAAGACAAGTCAGTATGCCAGAGTAAAGTGTGTCGCTAGGTTTATAGCGCCAATTGAAATGTTAAAATAGATTATAACTACCTACAATGGTGATAAATATAACCCCAGTTCTACTGTTCTTACATTGTGTGAACTCTTACATCTTCACAATGACAAGCTATTACAAACTGCGTCTAATACATTGATTGCAATAGCCATGCACCTTTCATGTCCCGCGGAAGTTTGTAAAAGCAGTAATTTGAATGGCTTGTAACTTAGTGGATACAGCCAATCAGAGCTTCGGCAGAAAGAGAGTAAACGCGTGCTATGATTGGCAGTTCGTAATATCTTGGCATTGTGAAGATGGGACTCTTAATACTATGATATACATGTACTAGTTCTATTATATAATTATCACAAGTTCAAGGTTACTTGTCTGTTTGATGTTCCGAAAAGATCTAGGATGATCAGGCAATAATCACATTGCCCCTTGTTACCGTAACTTGCCAAAGAGTAACCATCATACAGAAAGAACGGTATCCTAACAAGTTCCAGATCTGCGTTTTAATACACATTTTTAGAAGGGTTACAATTAGTGTGATCCTATTATACCTAATCAGATCTCGAGGTTAGTCGCGACAATCGTGTTAATATAGATGCTTTTAGAAAAGTTTCTTCGATCAACACGACCTAATATTGTCCATAGCCACCATCATGCCAGACCGTGTCGTAACGAAGCTCGACGGATCGGATGTAATTGTGCTGCCAAATCGAGGTGATCGGGGTCGACCTCAGACAAGACAAATGGCAGATTCCCACTGTCGTGCGATCTGTTTCGAACGCATCCATTGACTATTCGAAGCCGATCTCAGGTTTGGATACGAGTCATACGTTCTGATACGGCTGGCGCTAGTATGCGATCTGTTCACTTTCACTGTCAATTCCAGGTGTCACGATCAGATTTTACGTACCGACTCGTATCACAAACCTGAGATTTTAAAGAAATTCAAAGATAAGCTGCAAATTGTCAACAGAGGCGCTACAGTAGACTACACTGATGTGGGAATGAAACATGTCATATTCTGACAATTTAGCAACACTCTACCAACTGGCATATACATGATATTTCTTTGATGTCCAACATTTCTAGATCTCTAACTACTCTTGATAAAAACCGATAACATAAAGAAAGGGGAAATAATCCAAGAGATTTAAACGTATATTAATCATTTTAATATCCAGGTATATCCGACATATTGAAGATTGCAGATAAATAGATGGGAAATACTTTGTTTTAATGTAATTAATGCCCGTCGTATGAATGGGGTCAAATGAAGTTCAAAATACCTCAGTTGCTGCACAATTTGAATGGTCAAGTTAGCGAACAATTGGTCAATCCACGTGGACCTTTCTGTCAATTGTTTGAAACATCAATCATGACGTCTGTGAACTTTTTTATTCGGTTTAACCCATTATCTATTATGAAATTAATCATATATTCTAAAAGCATCTAAAGGAACTGATTGTTTCTTTGGGGTGTCATTTACTCGATGAACGAAGACGCTTACAAGTACGAAGGCTTATTGCACTTGCACATGCCAAATTAATTATTATTCTATAGCCTACCTCTGAAATAACACCCAATCCAGTATTATTATAAAGAGATATGTATTAGAATTATTAGCCTTTTAGTAAAAGATAGAACAACGGTTGCTGACTGCTGCAGGTTTAACAAATTGTATTTTTAAAAGCTAATAATACTGGATTGGTCGCACCAATCTTGTATGATTCTAATACATATCTCTTTATAAAAGCTAATAATACTAGATTGGGTGCACCAATCTTGTATGATTCTAATACATATCTCTTTATAAAAGCTAATAATACTAGATTGGGTGCACCAATCTTGTATGATTCTAATACATATCTCTTTATAAAAGCTAATAATACTAGATTGGGTGCACCAATCTTGTATGATTCTAATACATATCTCTTTATAAAAGCTAATAATACTAGATTGGGTGCACCAATCTTGTATGATTCTAATACATATCTCTTTATAAAAGCTAATAATACTGGATTGAGTGTTAATAATGATCACTTTATTAGGATAAGAAAATTAGGCTAAAAAGCTTTTCTTGCATATGCCGCAGTTCGAGCGTCTAGTGACCTTGGATTCGTTATTCATCATTCCTCATAATTCCAGTCGGAACAGAACGTAAGATTGACATGGTTGATAATAAACAAGTTTCTATCTATTGTCTTTAAATGTATTTTTAATAGTAACCTTTGGGAACTGTAAACGTAAACATTGATCCAGAATAAGGCTAATCCAGCACGTGCCACCCAATTACGTGTAGTTTACTTTCCTTGACCCTTTCATGATATCCGTTTTAAACATAATTTGGAATCATTATAAATGACAAAGCATGAAAATGTTCACAAATTAAAATATCACAGGTTTATAATGTCGTGTCTTTCAGATTTAAGAATAAAATCCTGTCAATCGTGGGTAGATCCTACACGTTCTGTCGACTAAATGTTTTGTTTTGACTTTGTCACTCACATATTAGAACTTGATAGGTCGATTTTATCGTGACAGAAAATTTACCTGTGTGAAGTTCCTGCGTGCTACAAGCTGTTATGTCGTTTCTCCATCGCATCATCGTGACGGACTGACGCGTTTCACTGTCTTATCTGACAAACTGACCCGTTTGACTCTCATATCTGACGGACTAACGTGTTATTAAATGTATCTGACGTACTAAATTGTTTCACTCTCGCGTCCCGAACTGGCGCGTTTTACTGTCATGTCCGACAAACAAACGTTTTTCACCATCCTGTCTGACGAATTGACGTGTTACACAGTCATGTCTTACGAATTTTCGAGTTAGTGTGTCATGTCTGACGAAATACCGCGTTAAAATCCCGTGTCGTGTTTCACTGTTGTGTCTGACAAACTGACGCGTTTTACTGTCTTGTCTGACGAACTGACGCGTTTTAATATCGTGTCTGCTGAACTGGCGCGTTTCACTGTCGTGTCTGACGAACTGACGCGTTTCACTATCGTATCGTGTCTGACGAACTGGTGTGTTTTAATGTTTCTTTCGTGTGTGACAAACGTCTCACTTAGTTCCGCTGCTCTGTCCACGTGTTTTAATGTCTTATGTTTTCGAGTATCCACTAGGTATCCTAAACTCTCCAGAAAAGGAAACTAAAATTTGGATGCTATTTTCCGAATCTTTAATGGCTTCTCCTGTGCCCAGAAAATTTTTAAATAGACCGTACTATGTAGTGTGAGTCAGCAGGTTAAAGGTTTATTTTAAGATATTTCGTTAACATGTAGAGGAATGTTGCGTGCATGTTTCTTATTTTGAATTCCATGAACCGGAATTACATTGTTTAGATCTCTCTATTTCATCTGTAGTTGGTTTGACAATGGTATTGCCCGGTGATTAATCCAAGGCGTTGATGTGTAGGGTGATATGAGATCAAGAACAATATTATTTCTGGACTGTTTTTACCCAAGTTTTTAGAGTATCTTTTACTTTAAAGACATATTGCATTACTAATTAGCCCAAATTTACCAAATTATTCTGTCTTAGTTTTATCTCCTTCTTTACACCACATTACATCTATATCCCACAGAAAGTTTAGTTTACTTTTAGTTCTAGTAATTAGATTGATTTTTTTACAACACCAATTTGTGAAATACTCCTGTAATGTATCGACTTCTCTAAGAAGCTGTGATTTTAACCTCGACAAACATCTATTTGATTATTCAGATAGAAACAGCCTTTCTATCTAGCATCACAATTTCTTTTGTTCTTGTATCGTTTTCAAGATATGAAAAAAGTAAAATTGTATTTAATTCCTTTTGTGTACATGGATTATGCGTATGATTCTAAACTTTTTGAGATTTCTAATCCTCCGCACTAAGTGAATGTGGATTTAGTACCTATGTTACATGCATTGAATAATAATAATAATGATCTTTATTAACAGTATTTAGGTCTACGACCCATATATACATATATCAATAAAGTGCAATATTATAATGTGTGATGATGTTACATGCATTCTCGTTGTATGACGTTATACACACCTATACTTGAAACAGTGCCTATAACGACAGCTCCTTTAAGTGGATGATAACGAGTTTTCATTATATTTTATTGCCTGGGTTGTTATCTGTATGCCTCTTTAAACAATCGAATAGTTTAGTTTAGTTGAGATGTTTGAGATTCCGATGTATCAACTAACATGATAAGATTATATAGATAACAATCTATCTTACATCCTTCTTCTTCTCGGCTGAAATCTGGTCCCCACTCCGCTTCTCAAAGGAGAAAATATTGAAATGTTGGTGTGATATAGTATATATAAGAAAATCACCAGTTTTCCATAATTTCTGCTGATAAATGAATAAGAGCGCCGCCGTTAGACCCTAATTAGAAATAAAAAAATTGATAAAAAAGGAACGATCATTTTATTATATCGCAGCCAGGTCCATCCACGTCCATATCGTCAGATTTGATTTCTCGCCTTATAGGGGCTAACGTGTTCTAAGCCCAGTTCCTCACCTTCAAAGGTTTTCAAACGGTTGGAAATTGAAGACCCTATCTGATTGCACACTGCAAACTTGCATGTCTCCATTACAGCATAAATGAATGAGAAAAAACTTCATGTCGTATCACCGCATCGCTTATATATCATACGTATATAGAACAGAATGATTAAATGAAAATCTACTGACAGAAACATGTTGGACATATTGTATAAATTTCATAGAGAATTTTATATATTACCACCCGGTCTTATTTGTAGACGAGAGAAAAATATGTGAAATTTCACCGTTTTGATTGTGTTTTAATCCTGGCCGTAGCCCCTCCTCTATGACGTTTAGACCACGCCTACTCTGTCTAGCCCTATCTGTATTCTAAGTTGGTTATTGATGAAATTTCTGTATATATACATTCTACAATATCTAAATACTCTAGATTGTACCTCTTTCTATATATTCTTACTTTAACTATAAATCTCTCAATTTCTTATAAACTTTATCAAGTGTGTCGTCTAACTTGTGTTATTTTTTCTATTTTTAAGAAGTTATTTTAAAGTTTATATGTAATCATTTTAAGTGGAATTTTTGAAAACTTTTTCCAGGCATAATATGTGAAATATATTATATTTAAATCCAACTTTTATTAAAATGTTTCCGTTTAATGGACAGTTATCGACAATATCCATGTTATTGTGGTATTTGGAATTAGTCAGTTCGGACAGAAGACATATACTACGGCGGACGCAATACGGGAAAGTGTCCGGTGAGGTAGAGACTCTCTCGGATAATAAGCGAATAGAAAAATACCTGGGAATTCCCTACGCCAAACCACCTGTTGGTGATCTGAGATTTGAGGTAAGCGAGTTATTATTCATGTAACTCGACAATCTTTGATAAAGTTAAGCCTTACTAACTTTTACTCTAATTTTGATTAATAAACATTTTTCTCTGTGACCTTGTACCATGCTTACAGAGATAGCAGATATGATATTTTTAACTTTACAAAAAGAAAGACGATATAAATTAAGCACAAAAATTCATTATTTACATAGGAGTCTTCATGTATTAAAATTTGATACGACATTTGTCACGTCATAAACCCCGAAAAACAGTACCTACCTGCAGCAAGTTTTTGAAGCAAAATTCTGTAACTCCTGTTATGAAGGACAGGGTGATGCCAAAACTGTAAAGACATTTGTCTTGACATTAAGGTATATTTTTAAAGTCCCCCCCCCCCTCCCGCTTCCTTTACCCTAAACAGTAAAAAAAATATTCAACAGTGACATATTTTATTTCAACGATTATTTTTTTTTAATTCAACTAAAAAGTTTAATTATCATTTGAAATGACGCATCTCTAAGCAATCTGTTCCATGATCAGACTCTAATGGGGAACTTATCCTTAGCGCTATCACAGCTATAGTATTAATAATTTTGCTTCCAAAGGATGACCCAGTGACAACTTTCAACCTCTATCTATGAATTGCAAAATGTGCCGATCTGTTTTGGATTCAAGCCGGCGATCGTGTTTATGATTTCAGTTCATTTTATTTGATAAAAGTAACGTTTTATCTTTGATCTGTTTCATAATAAATTTCAAAAGAACTTTAAACAGACTTGCAAGTGCAGAAACCCATATGTTTGTTTGTATTTGCAGTACAGGCATCGGTTATAAAATGATTTCTTTACCCATATCCTTCAGAAGCTGTGATACACTAACATCTGCTTGGTTCATTCCTGTATCAGATTCATTGATCATTTTATTAATTGTCTTTCAATTTCAATATGTTCCTCGTCTGTGCACTCTTAATATCTGATATTCATAATGAAAGTACCAAACTTGAAAATTCAGAAGAAGAATTAGATGATATTGATAGTCCAGGATAGAAGTATCCTTCCTCATTGATAGTCCAGAATAGAAGTATCATTCCTCATTGATAGTCCAGAATAGAAGTATCATTCCTCAATGATAGTCCAGAATAGAAGTATCATTCCTCATTGATAGTCCAGAATAGAAGTATCATTCCTCAATGATAGTCCAGAATAGAAGTATCATTCCTCAATGATAGTCCAGAATAGAAGTATCATTCCTCATTGATAGTCCAGAATAGAAGTATCATTCCTCATTGATAGTCCAGAATAGAAGTATCATTCCTCAATGATAGTCCAGAATAGAAGTATCATTCCTCATTGATAGTCCAGAATAGAAGTATCATTCCTCATTGATAGTCCAGAATAGAAGTATCATTCCTCAATGATAGTCCAGAATAGAAGTATCATTCCTCATTGATAGTCCAGAATAGAAGTATCATTCCTCATTGATAGTCCAGAATAGAAGTATTATCCCTCATTGATAGTCCAGAATAGAAGTATCATTCCTCAATGATAGTCCAGAATAGAAGTATCATCCCTCATTGATAGTCCAGAATAGAAGTATCATCCCTCATTGATAGTATCAATTTTCATTGATAACCCGGAATAGAAGTATCAAACGTTATTGTTAACCTAGAAGAGAAATATCAAACCTCATTGATAGCCCAGAATATAAGTATCAAACCTCATTGATAGCCCAGAAAAGAAGTATCAAACCTCATTGAAAACCCATAATATAAGTATCAAACCTCATTGATAGCCCAGAATAGAAGTATCAAACCTTATTAATAACCCAAAAAGAAGTATCAAACCTCATTGAAAACCCAGAATATAAGTATCAAACCTCATTGATAACCCGGAAGGGACTGTGAAACCTCATTCATAACCAGAATATAAGTATCAAATCTCATTGATAACCCGGAAGGGACTGTGAAACCTCATTGATAACCAGATTAGAAGTATCAACTCTCATTGATAGCCCAGAATAGAAGTATCAACCCTCATTGATAGCCCAGAATAGAAGCATCAAACCTCATTGATAGCCCAGAAAAAAGCATCAAACCTCATTGATAACCAGAATATAAGTATCAAACCTCATTGATAGCCAAGAATAGAAGCATCAAACCTCATTGATAGCCCAGAATGGAAGCATCAAACCTCATTGATAACCCGAATATAAGTATCAAACCTCATTGATAGCCAAGAATAGAAGTATCAACCCCCCTTGATAGCCAGAATGGAAGTATTAACCCCCATTGATAGCCCAGAATATAAGTATCAGCCTTCATTGATAACACAGAAAACAATTTCAAACTTCATTGATAATCCAGAATAGAAGTATCAAACCTTATAGATAACCCCAAAAAAGAAGTATCAAACCTCATTGATAGCCCGGAATGGAGTGATAACCATAATAGAAGTATAAACTCTCATTGATAGCCCAGAATGGAAGTATCAACCCTCATTGATAACCCAGAAAAGAAATATAAACCCTCATTGATAACCCAGAAAAGAAGTATCAAACTTCATTGATAACCAAGTATATAAGTATCAAACCTTATTGATAACCCAGAATAGAAGTATCAAACGTTATTGATAATAATAAGAATAAAGGTATGAAAGTTATTCATTACTTAAAGTATATAATCTTATAACCCGAACACATGTAACAAACTTTAGTGTAAACCCAAATTAAAAAAAGTACCTGATAACCTTGAACGACAGCTCATACTAACATGAACCAAAAAGTAGCCTTAAAAAGCAATACATCAGTCTCAAATTTCGAATACCTAAGAAATTTAACACAGTTTTAAATAAATATGCGATGATGATAAAGCCGAAGTTGTTAATTTCATTGTATCCCATGAATAATAATATCACATTACTCACAAAACCATTGCCCACTGCGGTCATTGATATGCAATAGTAAACAATGGGGCTCTTATATGTATATCAGGTCCTTTTGATGTGGGATTATTGTGTCTCTTTATTGAGGTATCAAATAGCTCTGAATATCTCTTACATACTCGTTAGATTACATCTTAGTAGAAAGAATATATTGACAATATTTTTATTTATTTCAAATAAACTACTAGCTGGACACCCACTGTTCTTGGTAGGTGTGAAATGCCTATGTTCAACGAAGTGTAATGGTCTTTCACTTTTCAAAGTCTTACGAATACTGACAGCTAATTACAGCTATGCACAAGCATCCGTATCATGGAGATTTGGCTAAAAAGTGGCAACTATAAATATCGAAGTATAGTATCTTGCCAAATGTATTTCAAACAACAGTACATTTTCTCGGATCATTTTCGATATATTCTTTACTTTTGCCCCTGTTACTCTTACTCTTTGCTAAAATATTGGAATATGGCTTTAAAATGTTTGAAAATCGTTCATGTAGTCTTGCATCATTCAGAGTATACAGTATAAAAATTGAACATGTTAATCAGAATTTTTAATTTCTACAACACAAATAATGGTAATAGTTTTATACAAGTATTTGTTACTGGTATATCTGTCAGTCGGAGGTGGTCTAGACAAAAACTATAAAATAATAGCAGAATTTACATCAAATCAGTAAATATATAGGTGTAATTGGCAGACAGAAGCCCACATCTTTCAATATGTTATGATATAATGTTAGAACTTGACATATTTATAGTCAAACTTGACACCCTAGTTTACATTTCAAATTACATTCTCAATTGATACAGATTTCTGCAATTCTTATTCTGTTATTTTAACACCGTGCCTTCAGTTCCAATACCCAACAATCTAAAATGTCTTAATAATACAATTTGCAGTCAGTTGTTATTTTTACTGTAATAACAAGTCTCATAAATCACGTGATTGGTAAACAAGGCGATGACCTTTTCTATAATGATCTATATAGTGACTCATTTTCGAACAAACCTCATTCCGTGATCTGTAATATGTTCATAAGATTCTTCCTCTTAACCTCTTCTCTAACAAACTTCTGTCTTATTCAAGGGATCAAACCATACCTAGCAAACCTCTTCTGTAAATACTCTCTTCGTCTAACTCTTCCTCTACCATATCTCTTATTTTTAAAAAAACACCCCCTCCCCTTATAAAACCTTTTACTGTAATAAAACTGTCACTCTAAAAAAACCTTCCTCTAACAAACTCTTCGTCTAACAAACCTCTTCCTGTAATAAACTTTTCCCTGTTCCCTTTTCCCCATTATCTATAATTCCCATTCCTCTAACAAACCTCTCCTCTTTCTGTAATAAATCTCTTCTTCTACAAAACCTCTTCCTATTACTAGTCTCTATGTCTACCAAATCTTTTCTTCTAACAAACCCTTCTATTATAAGGCCTTTCATCTACCAAACCCCTTTCTGTATTAGGACTCTTCCTCTTGGAAACCTCTTCCTGTAATAACCTCTTCCTCTTCATGGAATATTTATGGAAGATTTTTAAGTCATTGTCCTACGAAACATATAAAATCACGTGTTTTAGTTTAAAAAGCTGTTTTACTCAGAATGACTTGATTGAAATTTGATCTATCAAGCAATTGTTTTCAATTGTAAAATAAACTCATTTGAGACACGACCACCCCAAACTTTATTCCATGATTAAGTTGTTTTAATTTTTAGAACAGTGGGAATGTCAGCTGTTTCTTAAAATTGGGTTTTACAGGTTTAGTTTTTTAGGAGTATATTACATTTAACTTACATACAAGAGCTCACGTACATGCCAATGACCAATTGCCTTGGTTCAAAGCCACTTTCCATTGTAATCAAACTACCGAAATTCTCACGAAAACGTGTTTTTTCGATACAAATGGAAGTATATAACGTGACGTTAAAATGGTCTAGGAAATCCGAATCAAGCACGATCATGGAATTTGATATATTCCAATTTTTCACGTGAAGACTATGCACTTTAAGACAGTTTTATTTCAGAATTTTAAAATATTTTCGTTTAATACAAGTCATGTAGGTCTATTAAGCAAATACTAGATATGACATACTGACAATGATCGAAACAGGTCGCCCAGTTATAGTTAGGGTTGACATAAAATACCAACCGACCAATCTGCTGTAAAATGGAGCGCGAAAATTAACATTACTAATATTATGGATTAAATAACAGAACACAATTTTATGGTATATATAAATGTAAATTGTCGAAACGTTGTGTACAATAAAAGTAAGGAGTAGCATACCATAAAGCTGTGTTCTGTTATTTAATGTGATCTCTTCCCCTAAAAGGATAATATTATGAATAACTGAATTTCATACAAACGAGCCAAAATTTATGACTTTGGTGGAATATGTGGTGACGTCAGTATTATATTAAGAAGTATTTTTGTCCGGTTGACCGGTTTATGTCACCCGATTATATACGAGTAGGCCAAAGTAACATAAGATTACGAAGTACCCGACTAACATAAGTGTTTTTGTGTCTATCGGCTCTCGGGACCCTACCAACCACACAGTTCCACATTACAATAACAAAATATTTTCACTGTTAAAATAGTACACAATAAATCAATTGCAGAGCGATATCGAACTGCACAGTGTGAACCTCTGAGTAACAACATGTTTCAGGTTCTGTTTTAGTTTTTAGTTCGATTTTATATTAAATCATATCTAGATCTTTTAAGAAAATGTAACAAGGAACTCAAATATGAGTGCTGAAATTTGATGGTAATATATTATGCCAATAGACAATATTCGGCAGTTTCTATAAAGCTTAATCTGTCTCATGACGTCCAGCATTGAACGTCGAATGTCAAACCAGATGTCCTGGTGATTGATTTATGTCCAAAAGATGTCAACTTGTGGACAATTATATTGATATATTGGTGGTATGATCCAGGTGAAATAAAGTTTTTCTTATCATAATACCTATGTCAAGAATATTTCTAAAAATACAACTAAATGTGATGTAGGCTATATATATGACTATTTTAAATATATTGACGGACTGCGAGTAAAGGCGTTGATAAATCTGATATGTCAACGCGTAGGAGAACCTCATTTCACCAAATTATACCCTGACTAATTTCCAAGAAAATATTTTCCTTTAAAAACGTATTTCCCACGCTTTTTGTAATCAGCTTTCAAATGCCCTTTCAGATGCCAATTTTCTTTTGATATTTGTTGGTATGGCAGCAGACGGATAGTTATTCCTGTTAAACCTAATGATAATTATAGAATTATTCAAATAATTAGCCTCATATCAATACTGGAAGAGACGCCATAAACCAGTGCGCAAGTATATTTGACTTTTTTCTTAAATAATGTAATTAAATATTTAAATCCAATAATACTTCTTTGACGTCCATGGCAAAATTTATGTTGATAGTTTCGTTCTATTTTTCAAAAAACAAAAATGGTGTAGGCAGTAACATTTGAAAAAGTTTTAGAAAAAAACGTAGCCACTATAGAATTTTATATTTGAATTCTAAAGGAGAACATTCCGGAAATTTCAATACAATAAAATCTCTAAATATCCAAAAATAAACATGAAATAAAAATCAATTATTGTATCAACAAAAACAAAATGTCTGAAAAAAAAATTCTAGGAGCAGATTCTATCTCGCTCTTCAATTAATGTATTTGAACACTTTTTTTAACATAAAAAAAATATTGCTTTATAATCATCAAAACTGTTCATTTTTCTTCTTTCAAAAATTATGAACAATTACTTTCAACATTTTAACAGATTAATATACTCTACGGAATTTCATTTTTAAACATCAAGATTATTCCAATAACATCCTAGTACTGGTAATACACAAACATAATTTCTTCAGCGTGTCTAGGTACGTGTAGTACATGTTTCTTCCGTAAACCTCGAATTGTCATGTATCACGTGATTTTTAATCCGTCAATCAATACGCTTCCTCATACGGTTTGTTTTTGTAAATATGAACACAAGTACCTCAATATTGTGTGAGTATTATGGGTTTAATTCAAGAAATCATACACGTGTATTTGGATAAATTGACCCTGCTTTTGTCATATTATTATACTTATTTATTTATTACTATTTATTACTATTTATTACCTCTATTGATAATAAATGTTGATAAAGAGAATATCCAAGACGATGGACACGTCTTTCAGATATGAAATCATCATCATCAGGACAACTGCTTCTAGAAAATAATAGTTTTAAACAATAGGAAAACGTTCTACAACAAGATATAGTATATAATGACAGAAGTCTAATGATAACTATAACTGATTACCCCCCTTGTCAAATAAACCAGAATAAATTGAAACTGTATATTAGTATAGTAATTGGATTTATCTAACTTATTGGCAACTATCTGATGTATTGGTGTATATTATTTCTTCTAATATTTTGAAAGGTCAAGGAGTAGTTATGAAATTTAGGTTCAGAGGCAGATGCTTCTGAAAAGAAAGATGATCAATCAACTGATCGTAAAAAATTATTTTGTATGCTTTTGGGACAAATTCAAAATATTCGAAAATGGCATTAGGGAAATGGGTAAGTGAGATGCCCCCCATAGCCAGAGGTGTTCCGGGATCCTATGTTTAATTTGGATGGAGTTCGCTTGTTGTATGGTCAGCTTTTTTTTAATCATTACAAATCTCGAATTCTGGATATTAAATCTGTAGTTGCACGATATGCTAACATCTCTCAAAATCTATTTGTTATTCAGATTTCTGATGGTCACACTAATAAAATCTTTAACTATATTTAGATTCCAATTTACAGACATTCCAGTTGTATTTATTATCATATCTTTAGTGCAAATCCAACATAAATGCTATGGAACTTTTAACAAAGTTAAATACGCCCTCGGGCTTGTCACGCGAACCATCAGCCATTGTAGCATTCAAATGTTTTGAATTCTTTTAAAACAAATTCGATGATCCTTGAGGGGTATATTACACGACCACAACAATATGTTTTTAAATAATAAATGTTGTTTTACAGAATCGCCGACGGGTTTACTGCAAGGTATGACAATGCAGTTTAATTGGGCTGATTAAGATAATTATGGAATAAATAGTAATATCAACTTGGTGCATAATATGAGAATTAGAATGAGAAATAAACGACATAACAATTAAAGGGATTGTAAAGAGGTTTTCTAAATTTTTAATGTGTATATTGGAAATCGATAGCATTAATTTGCACCATTCCAATTTTCAATCAGACGTCTGTATTTCCTGCAAGTTCAGTAAAAATAAGTGTTTGATTACGTCACTAATCGCAAATATGCTGGTATCACATTGGGCTTTGGGCCTACGCGATTAGTGACATCATCAAACACTTAGTTTTAGTGGAATTGCTGAAACAACAAAGGTCTGATTGAAGATTGGAAATATGTACCAGTGTCCTCTTGGCAATGCATTGAAAATGTGTAGAGCCCAGAGACACATCATTGAGAACCAACCTCCATACGACTCGGACGTTTCTAACTTCCTTAATAGCGACCTTGTACCCTTTTTAAAAATAAACTGTTAACACAGATCAATAGGCATCAAGATTAGCCGATATTTTAAGTTTCTTTCTGTTTCTTTCTTAAATGCATTTGACCTTTCAGAGAAGACTGAAGTTTTAAGCTTTACTATTTTTATAGATGTCAGTTTTCAACAGGAAGATAATACTTCGGTAGAGTGTTTTGCTTTGCATTGGGCAGGCATTCTAGCAACCCCATTTTACAAATTAGGGCTTTGACTCCCCAGTCTATAACTTAATACATGGTGATAATGTACTGTTATTGTATTATGTAATGGGGATATTTTACTACCAGTATTTGTAATGGAATAAATACAGATTTAATAGTAGAGGCTTATAAACGTGAGAAGAATTAAACTTGGATTGGAAATTTGGTAATATGACGGAAAGTTTATAGATTGGTGGTTAAATACGCGAGCTGAAAGGATCGTGATATTTTCTATAGATCTGATGGAATTCGATCAGCCTGCTCGTTCCACTGACCTCGTGCCATACTTCCCTTTTTACAACTGGAACACAACTACCACTATTATAGTAAAAAATACACCCGGTCTCAAAAACACTGTCATTTGTCCGAAATCGTCAGAGATTATTCTGAACCTTATAATTTTCTCTTCTTATTACACTGAGTAAGAGTTTCAAACGTTAGACATAAGCGGTTTGTTTAAAATATCAAAATTAGATGGCTCTGTGAAAACTTAAAGGGATTGTAAATAGGTTTTCTAAATTCTGTAAGTGCATCAGGGACACTGAAAGCATCAATTTACACCATTCCAATTTTCAATCAGACGTCTGTGGTTCCTGCAATTACACTGAAAACACTCAAATGTTCAAAATTGGAATGGTACAAATTGATGCTATTAGTGTCGCTGATACACATAAAAAAAAATAGAAAACCTTTTTACAGTCCCTTTGATACTACTCTTCTCTTATAGTACACTTAAAAAAAACCAAAAACATTAATCTTGAAGGTTAGTCAACCCCCGTGGCTGACCGACACTATAGTTAACGGAAATGCATGCTCTGTCTCGCTATCAACTCTCCATGATGATCAGTTATGTGCGCAGAAACTTGTTGAGACTAATCTAAGAAGCCTTATTATCCTTATTAATGCATGGTTACATGTGATTTAGGGATTCGGTCGATACAGCATTAACAGTGTCAGCAATGGAGGACAATTATTGCCGCCTTTCTGTAGAATACAACAAAACAAAAATAGTCGAGTTGACAGTTTATGTCCTTCAAAACTGCAAGGGCATGAAATCGATTGCTTAATACCTCATAAAATGAAAAACCCAGACCATATCAAATTAATTTTATGTGTAATAATTCTCAACCTAATTGGTGCGATGTGATCAGCTGGGGCCGTTGGGAATTAACCACCCACCTTGTTATGTGATATTGCGGATTGTTAAAGGTTAAGTTTTAGCCAATTGTAGAATTAACTATTTACTTTGTATGAAAATAATATAATACCTGACAATATTTCAACATTTTACTGGATTGTGGGCAAAATCAATCATTGAGACATTTTGAAAAATACCAAAAAGGTCAAATCACCAACAAGATCATTTGTTACAATACTGTGAAATATCTCGTCTTGTTAGACAAATTCATTTTGCCGATTACTGAATGTCAGATGTGTCAGCGGTTTCTTGTATAAGAAAAACGAGTACATAACAGGTAACTGTGGGTTGTTGAAGGAGGGATTGGGATGAAGGGTGACATGTAGTTAGAAATTGACGATCAGTTACGTGAAATGAAATATAAGTTGTAATGTTTCGTCCTCCTCTTGTTGCACATTAATGGACTGAAAGACACTAATGCCATGCGATGTGTAATAATGAAATGTTCTCAAAGAAAGCAGCAAATGATCTCAGCTGTTCATTCCAAACTAAAAGGCCTATACGACATTCCCGAATGCACAGTCTAACTCAAATTAGACCAAACATTCGTCAAAATAACATTTTGACCTACCCCTGCTTAACCAATCGAATTTTTACCCTCTCCAGCGCTGGAATTTTTGAGAGTGAAGGAATTTGATTCAGATGTCATCAGATTAGGTCAGAAAGGGTATTGTTTAAGAGGCCAGTCTTTAGACCCTAACTGAAGTGGCTATATTAAAATTAAATGTAATAAAAAAAACGAATGAAAGTTTGGTCTACCTTTAAAGATGGGTTTTCTTATTATCTAGTGTTAGATTAAGCAAACTATTTGATTGATTGGTTTTTCTTATCATGTTCTTATTGCATATAATTAAGAGTTTTAATCTACCATAAACGTCCATGTATGTACAGTCTGGATAAACAAAAAAGTAAACTCTTTGACCTTTCATGATCGGTCACTCATTGGAATTCTGTTGGTAATTCTCGTCTAATTTAGCTACTTTCTTCTCATATAAGTATTATAGCATTTTCATAAATGAAAATAAGGGAACCCATCTTTAATTAGACTGCCGAATACAGTACGAAAGTACTTCCTGGACCTATTCCTGTTATCAAGGTATCTGACCCGGATATTCATGATTCGATTTGTTAATCCAATGCACCAATGTCTGTACCTTGCCACAAAAATTTCGCAATTCGGTAGACATCTCAATCACAAAATCAAACTGTATTTATCCAGGCACAAATTGAGTCAATTGGTTGAAAAGCTTCAAGACAATTTGATTTATTATAGCCCGATTATCAGGATTGGAGCGTTATAATGGAATTGTTTGATAGACATTTAGAGTTAATTATGTAATGTAACAGTGTAAGTGTATTCTCATTGACACAAACTGTTGATTCAGTTGGATAGATTCTTTACACTGTAAAAATTGTCGGTAAAATAATGGTAGAAATCGAGCTGTTCACAAACTATCACGTCGGATGTCGAATAACAAAAGACGGGTAGATGTGAATGCATGAATACATAATTATTTTGGTTTGCGCATAGCTACAGCGAATGGTGTGCATTGGATTCCTCCGTTCTCTTTGTTAAGTAACCAGGCTCTGTCGCTTGTCAAACTTCCTTTGGCATAAAACAACGTGCGATATTGGGTCATTATACAAGGTGATTACCAAAATTGTACAGGCCTAGAGTGGAACAAATACTTGGGAAATACGTTCTGGATCTGCTGGGTATTTTTCTTTTCTGTTCTGATCTGAAATAAGATAACAATAACTCGTCCAATGAGCATGCAGTTATGTATACAGGTTGATTACTTTTTCGAAAATGCATATTTGCTTATAGACATGGCGTGAAACTTTCTTGTAGACTCTAGTATGGACTATCTTACAATTCTATCTATTGCTGGTGGTATTGGACGGGGCAATACTGTGTGCTATGCCTGTAGAATGGTGAATATTCAGTCCTATTTGTCTTGCTGTACTCAGTGTCTCAATCCAGTGGTCTTCCCTAGCTTGACTTTATTTCGTTTTTTCATCCTCTGCCAAGTCAATTAGGCTACCGTGCGCTCATGCATTGTTCTGATGGGCTGAATGTTAGAGAAGACCATTTCCTTGTGTATTGGACGTAATTTTGTAAAATAAAGAGTTTAATATTATTGAAAAGGGTTAGTGTAAGATCGGCTGATGAATGGTCGTCCAAGTTAAAATGAAAAGATACAAACTGTTGCATCAGTTATTCCAGAATGACACAGAGACACTAATGGTTTGTATCGTCATTAGCCTCAATTTATTTTGAACATAAATGTTTTACAGTGTAATAACCGATATCGGAATATAGGACACCAATCACGAGCAGACTACAGATCAAATATTCGAATTTGACTAACATATTCATTAAACTGTACTTGAAGATCTCCTTGATTTCAATCATTCCAATAGAAATTAGGTGACTCGGATATCAATTTGTTTGAGTCCTGTCATCTATCCCTCATTTTTCATACAATTCGATTAAAAGAAAGTCTCCATCAATCGTAGTAATACTGATAGTGAACTGACTGTTTGAAGTTTGATTCTGACGGACTACAAGGGGATAAAGAGTCTGTTAATGTCGATTAAAATGATTTACAGAATGGATAGACACGATTACACCTGGTTATCATTTTTAAATTATTCAAACACAGAGAAAATCAATGTTCTATTAAATCATAGACACTTGAACGTATTTTGCTAAGGTCATCGTAAAGTACGATTATATAACGTATTATTTTGACGCCAAACCTTTAGATTGTGATTGGAACATTTTCTCACAACACTTTGCACATGGAAAGCATGCTTCATGTGTTATTTCAGTCAACTCGATGCGAGCGCATTGCTTTTTATGAAGTTAGGGCATAACAACATCTTGCGGAATTTATTGAAAGCCTATCTGCTTAAAACAGAACAAGTATAATGCAACCTTACTTCTGGTCACCAGCATCAAAACACTGACAGAAAATCAGTTCTGCTCTATGTTTGTTTTTACGAACAGGTACTACTAACCTAGGTCTAATTCTATTACGATGTTCATAACTTTACCAACGACCTTGGTGGATCTGTACGATATCGCACTTAAATTTGTTTTGATCTAATCTGTTTGTCTCTCAAACTAGTAATTAATGATGTCATGTAGCCATTTCCTATAGTAATTTTCTAGAATAATAAGAGAACAGCCGGTCATTATCTATTATAATGCCCGGCTAATATACCATTCTTTATCTTCTTAATCGAAGAGTTTCACTTCCGGTAAAACACAGGATCGATGTTAATTGTTTTTACAAGATTTGATTGGTGTAAATCATTGTAGGGTAGTTTATTGGAAAGTCATCAAAGTCGAGTATGGCCTGTGACTTTAAGTTGAAATTACTGTTGTTGTCTATAAAATAGGATAATTTATTCTGAATGTTTGTGATTTATCCTCTACTAACGATTCACTTTCTCTGAAACACGTTCAAACTCTTGAAACCAGAAATTCAAGAAGAGACGATGTCTGGTCTGACATACTTTTATATAAGAAATAATTAGGCCATTGATCGTCTCCACGTGTAGACAATTGTGCAGAATAGCGGTTTTTGACCTTACAAGTTATTTTTTTTTTTTTGATTTATTTTTCATAAGCTGTAGCTAAGATGGATTTGGCGTTTTGAAACGTATGGCGCCATGTATGTTGTGAAAACTCAAATCATAAAACCATGCTTTGCGCCATTTTTCTTGGTAGCTGACAATGAGCAGAACAACGTGTTAACTAATAAGGATCGTTGCGTAAGGATCGTTGCTTAGGACTAGCTCGTAGAACGGATCTTTCAATTCCCGAACATACAGAACGTTGGCAGTGAAAATCTGTACCTAACCCATTACAGTTTATATATATTATATCCAATTTCTCCGAGGTCCCGCCTTGGGAAAACACCTCTCATAACACATCCCACCACTTCAGACACTTTAAAGAAACGGTCCTGCTATCAGATGATTGTCTTATAATATTAAAATTAATAGGCCAAATACCATGTTGGAGTTATTTTAAAAAGTGATAGGACATGTTTATTTACAAATCAAACACAGTTTATATAAATTTTTAACGCGTGAATAAACGGTTATGAAAAGGGGTTATTGGGGTTAAGTAATATGGGTAGAACATTAGTTATGTTATTTATATTATAATATTATATATTTATATAACCTGCACGTACCTCCTCCACTGAACAATAACACCGTGATATAAACCACGTGTTCACACAACCAGCAAGACCAACATCGGTTACTAAAAATCATTTCAGAACATTTCTCCAGCGTCTGGAAGAGATCGCCTACATAATTTAAGCTTTTAGATTTTAGTTGTGGTTTTTTATTTTTTGAGATCTACCCTTTTATGAAGACCATATTGAAAGATAAATTGCTTCAAATGGCAAACATGGCCAACTTTATTAGAGCTTTTAGATTTTATTTTTGATAATTGTTTTTATTACCATCCTTGTTTCATGAATGTATTAAAGGAGTCTCATCGTATGGCAGAGATCGCCAACAATATTAAAGCTTCTAGATTTATTTTTGATAATTGATCGTTTGAGGTCCACTCTTTTGTGATGACAAGCATAAAATGACGAGTTTCATCGTATGACAGATATCACCAAACATCACCAGTGTTTTATTAGTGTCACCCTTGTTTCACGACCGCTTCAAGCAGTTGCATGGTGACCATCACAAACTAAATTAGAGCTCTTAAATTGTACTTTTTATAATTGAGATTTTTAATACCACCCTTTTATTGCGACCTCAGTCCATTCTATAAAACAATAAGAATCTTCGAAAATATAAAATAATAAGCAACCATTCTCAATCAAGTAATTTAACCCATATATTTTTGACCGAATCTGTCATATTAATGACATATGACATTAACCGTGAGGAAGTGAGAGCGGAATTCCATTAAAAAGTCAGACAATTTGAATCTCGAGACAGATAGTGACAGTAATAAACAGTGTTTAGGAAGTGAAAACAACCCTGGGCTATAATATACTACTATTAAGGTTACACAGTACGTTATAGTATTAGATCTATTGGTTCATCACAACATTACGTAAACTTTGGTTCCTTATATTCTAATATGTAAGACCCGTCGCAGCCGAAATGAGCACACGGCCATGTCAAGAAATTGGTCGTCTACCAGTTGCTAGCAGTCATTGAAAATAAAGTACGATCTGAGCCATCCTTTAAATTCAAACTATTTATTTAACATCTCAGAATTGCAAGTGACCCTCTCTTTAAAGGAAGTCTACTTTTGTTAAGATTAATCTTTGAATTCGAGACTTAATTGCGAAAGAAATGCAGCTGGACATATTGCGAAATACATTATAATTCCATGGGGCTTACAGTTATAAACTCTCAAAGGATTAATCAAGAACGTTCTGAAAGCAACTGTCTCTTTTAACAGTTCTGGTTTTAAAAAACAATCATGGTTGCTAAATGTCACAGAGAACCTTGCATCCTGACCTCACAAAACTGTGATATCGCAAGGTTTGGTCTTGCCACTTTACATGAAAGATTAATGCATGGCACAAGGGAAGTTTATACCTGGGGTCTGAATACTTTTCTTCAATTTTGCTACATTGTGTTTACCTGTTTTTCAGCCGCCGGAACCTCCTGAACGATGGGAAGAAGATATATTAGAAGCCTATACTCTACCTCCTGCTTGTGCTCAGCCTGATATGGGTGTATTGTATATAGATCATCATGTACCTGGCTTCAATGTAACTAGTGAAGATTGTTTATATTTAAATATTTATACACCATGGGTAAGATTGTTTTTCTGTTTATTTTTATAAATTACAATCTATATCGTCTTTTATCAATCTAATTGAAACTTCATTTAATCCAAAATTTTGTCTTACCATTTCTGGAGAAAGATTGTGTACAATAGTAACCAGATACCCTCATTGTCGATGAATTCAGTAACAGCATTACCACCTCATTGTTAACGATCAACTCCCTGATGATGGTTCAATACAGACCAGAACAGGTTTCGGAACCTTGTGTGTATTACCTTGGAAGGAATTGGGCATTCCGTCCTTTAAGTATCTAGCAGCGACCTGACAAATGCGAAGGTCGGTCAGGAAGGCTACGAAAATTCCCATTTGTCATCAGAAGCTTTTAGTAAAGTATGAACGATCCTGACGTGGAACAGATTAAAGCTGCCAATGGTAGCTAAAATTGAATTTTTTCAGCTTGAGAAACAAATAAATTTCGTTTTAATGTTAGTTTTTCTACGTCTAACAAGTTCTCGCTGATTGTCTTGATTGTCATTATAACTGCCAGGCACCATACTAAGACTTGCAGATATAATTGACAGCAATATTGCCCGATTAAAAGTTAAAGATAAGGTAGTGTTATCCGACATTTAATCAATATATTGGTAATTTCAAGTTTAATTGATGGGTATTATTAGTTGTGATTTCGACATTCAGTGATAATATAAACCTCGCAACACAGTCTGTATAGGGTGAAGACATCAACATTTGTTGTTATTTATATCGTTCTACAATGTATTGAGCGCTATTTTAACAGTGAAAATATTTTATAATTGTAATATTACTTAATTAGAGTACTTTGAATTGTATTTAAACGGTTGTGACCAGTGTTTAGCGATCAACAACTTACTGAAGAATTTATACTTATAGCAAAGAGCGGCGAAAGGCTCATGTGAATTAGGACTGAAAATGGCTTAAGTTTATGCTTTTCGCAGAAGATTTCTTTAATTGCTAGATCTTTTTCTAAATTATGCTATAGGGTGCAGGAAAATTCGTGTCACAAATAGTACTTCACAAAGTAGAAATGGAGCCCAAGCGCATTTTAGACGACTATAACTCTTTAAGCTTAACTTTTTAGTAAATTAACTTTAAAACAGTGCAGTTGTATTAATTTTAAACTTATTGTGTCGTGAAAATTATAAATAGAAACTTTAAGACATTCATGTAGGTTTAGTAATTTTAGAAATATATATAAGTATGAATATGATCATTTATGAAAGAGCATATTAGTTTAAAATGTGATATTCTATACTAGTAATTCACACTATAATGCCAAGATACATATAAATACTCATGGAAACTATTTCTATTGCCGGTTAATTGTCGTAGGTGTAAATTGAATATCTTTAATATCCAGGTAAATTTCTTTAAAAACTTTCATTTATATTATTTTATAGATAAGGTTGAGCAAATAGAAAGAGGCTTTAAAATAATAACTAGGGGTAATGTCATAGTGTATGAATTGATGGTGAGTTGTTTTGTTTAAAACCTTGAGTGCCATCATGGAAAAGTTTAGGTTAATGAATTAGTCCTGATATCGTTTGCAATTTCTAAAGCATATACCTATCTCAAAGGGGAACAGTTTCGCAGACCAGTTACCAGGTTATGAACTTGCCACCCGTTCAGATACACACATTATTATGTATAGCATTAGTAACTAATGATCATTAGTCATCATGGATACCAACAATTTTCCAATATCTTAAATACTATTCTAATTCTCTCCTTTCTTCATGGAGTAATTTTTAAATTTGAGAAATAGTTTCTGTGATCCGATATAGTGAACCATTACTACATAGACTCGGTTGACACGTTAATCCTCTCGTTAATAAGTAAGTTGTAGAAATGATCAATGAGTTCCAAATTATCAAAGTAACTAAGAATCTTGAGTTGTCTTTTGGGGAGTAGTTTTTCTCGGATTAAAAAGCCATTTATCAGATGAAGATAAACTTTAAACTCAAATAATGAAGTAGATTTGAATTATTGGGTGTCTTTAAAGTGGTATCACGTAAAGGATGAACTCACGTCGACTGGCGATTCCAAGCATCTCAACAGATCTGTCATATCGAGAAAGTGCATGACCATTTATTTAAATTTTCTAGGACTTCAAAGGCAACGAGGATTTTCGTCTACCGGCAATTGATTATATAATTGTGCCAGTTGCTGACAGTAGTAGAAAAAAAACAAGTTGCTTTTAGAATCTGCTGGTCGCAAGGTCGACCTGAATATCCCTATTGAATAGTGATGGCCATTTTGAGCACGACGTGCTATCCCGTTGCTAATACAAAGTATTTAAGAAATTTCAAATGTTGTTGTTGAAATGTGGTAAAAGGAATTACCACATGACGAGTTTGAAAGGCTCTACTGTCTCTTTAAAATGGTGTCTGTTACTTCCGGTCCCATATCTTCACGTTGATACCCAATTCAAATGCCACGTATGGTCTATTAATATCTATTCATATGTGATTAAGAATTAGAGAAATGACTTAATATGTCTAGAAAATGACATATTAAAATTTGATCCCGTGTCTAATCTAGGATTATATAGAATGTGGAGATATTTAGTAGAAGTTTACTAAATTACATAATGGCATGAAGTACTCGTAATTACCAGTATATAATATAATTGGTTAATCTTCACCTTTAAAGTTCAGGATTGTAATAATTGTTTGAAGTTAGAATTTATTCTCGCCTTTCTGGATTAGAACAACCCCCCCCCCCCTTCCCCCTCCCTCCCTCCGATCGCGACTATTACCCTCTAAAATTCAAATGGGAAGCCGAGGTGCTCGAACCATTTCAGAAACTTTTTATCACTTCGGGCACACAGGTACAACTATAACCTGTCATCAATAGAAATATCAAATCTGCTAAAGGCAATACAATGATATATATACGTCGGAATAACAGCAGCACACTGGTCGTATAACATATGTTTATCATGTGCTATAAAACTACAGTAAGGTTTCCTCTAGATTCCGGTACCGACCACATGTCATAATAAACAGAAAATTTAACCCATGTCTAATAACATGTTAAGAATTCCTCTTTATACAATTGTTATAGTTTTTATCTATATTGAAGAACGATCTCTTATCAGAAACAATATTTCCAGTTGTTTGACAGGTTAACCATTTGTGTATTGCAACATCGTAGTTGGACGTTCATTTGGGGTTGGCATTTGCTAAAGTTGTCTTTGATCTGCAAATTCTATAGTTTCATCTAAATCAAAGAACCAACTGATTAAGACAGAAAGAGAAAAACAAATAAAAGCAATCCCACGTTTTTATTCTGACCGTCCTCTGTCAGCGAACTGAAAAGAGTCAGTAACTTTCGGGCTAATTTCGACGTGGTTAAAGAACATAACGAACAAAAACTAAAGACACAACGGCTGTTGACCACATTAAAGCTGTGTGGTTTCAAATTATTCTGTGGATATCAACACGTTCCTTACATAATACCACTATCGGTATTTTATACGCTATCTTATATATCCCACTATTATTCTTACCAAAAGGTTTCTGGCAAACTTTTGAATTTTCAAGAAGCGTTGAACAGCTGTATGTATGAAATTTCCACTTTTTACCCCGAAATCTTCTTTTCTCACAGATGTAAGGAATAAAACACAATGTTTTTATATGTAAAGATCTCTCAATGTATACAATAGAATAGAATTTGGTCGGTTATCTATTTGACAAGTTTATGTTGCAGAAGGTTGAATTATGTGCAAGTTTTAGCCTAAGTTACATTACATGTTTGATTCCCAACTTCTCGAGATATTGCTAATATTCCCAACTTCTCGAGATATTGCTAATACTTTGAAAATTAAAAAACTATTTAAAGGTGGGTTTCCTTATTTTGTAGTGTCAAATTAAGCAAACTATTTGATTAATTGATGTTTCTTATGAATTATCGTGTATTCTTTATCGCATCATTATCTTCCTATTATAATTAAGAGTTTAAACTAATCACAAATGTCCATGTATGTACTGTCTGGATAAACAAAAGAATACTTTTTGACCTTTCTTGATCGGTCACTCATTGGAATTCTGCTGGTAATTCTCTTCTAATTGAGCTAATTTTGAAGTAAGTATGAACATGTGAGACGAACTGGTATTTTTCAAGTCATTAGAACACTTCTACTAAATATGCATATAAGTATTGGCATTTTCATATTCATAAATGAAAATAAGGGAACCCATCTTTATATTTATGAAAACGGCAATGTTTCAGTATCTTACCATTAGCTTGAAATTAATTTAATACCATTATTTCAATTCAAAAGATTTTCCTTCATTTTTTTTATTTGACCATTGGATCTACATGTTTCATTGTAAAAGGAAAAAAAATGTAAAATAACTTATTCTTCAAAATTTCATTCTAAAAAATGTGAAAATGGCATTAAAAATCATATTCAGCATCACATGAATAACATAATAAAATTCAGATATCTCAATTTTTAAGAAAAATAAAAGAGGTGCGGGCAGTCTTTTGATAACCTCTATAAACAATTTTATCTGTATCATATTCAAGCACCTGTCAATCAAACTTAAGAATACTTGAATTAAAGGTTAAGACGAGAGGCTTAAATATCGTCATTTCACTGTAGCGAGACGAGATTTGGATACAATCTAGTCTAATTAAGGCGGGAGAATGAACGAGCACATGGTTGAAGTAGTTTTAGGTGAATATGATAGGTTTATGTTAGGTACTGATACAGTCGGGATGTAATTTTGACAGAAAATGATTTATTTAGCTCTTGTTTATATAAACTGTTAATTCCATAACATCTCAATTATATCCTGCCGACCATCTGAAAAGAAGGCACCGGTTTTTACATGACGTAAATACACCCTGGCAGTTTTATCTTGAAATAATTTGAATCTTTGTGGCTATCCAATCCATTGGAATAATAGGCTACTGTACAAGTTTATCTGTACTCTATTACACTATGTTTGTTCTGCATCGTTTCTTTGGCGAGTCTTCTTCGATTAACCTATAAGATTATACTTACTTCGAGGAGCTCGACAAAAATCTTCATAGATACTACACTCTGCGACTGGGTTTATCAATCGGGTATCCCTCATAGGAAGCACCCACAGTTTATAATTTAAACAATACTTATTTTCTATAATATCAATTACATCGAATACATAATATAACTGGGTTCAGAAACAAGAACACGCTTATATAAACCCGTCTCCATATAACATATATATAAATATGAAATAAATTTAAATTTAACAAATAACAATCCACACTTAAAGTATATACATTATACAATTGAGTAAAGTGTATAAGGTTTGAGAAAGGGGGTGTTTATATGTAATAATGAATAATAATAATAATAATAGTTGTGATTGCTGAAAGGCAGAGAGTCGGGTAGTTGGTCATCGTCATATATTTCTGTGTCATTCACGTGACAAGCCACAGTCGGATAGAAGTAGAATGTATGAGAACATGTATGTTCAGTTTATAACGTTAACTATTCATTCCTTACGGAGTCAATAAACCCGTGGAATTGAGGCGTCAATACAACATCTGAAATGTATGCCTACATTCTCCAGTGCACATTTTGACTTGGTGGTGTAATTGTGAAAACAATAAACAAGATCACAAATAATCTTTTTTTTCTTACAGCATGGTTATCATACTAGACGGTATCCAGTGATGGTGTTTATACATGGTGGTTCCTATGAGAATGGTATGGGTGCCATGTTGGAGGGTGGTTACCTCGCCTCTCAAGACATCGTAGTGATAACTTTTAACTACCGACTAGGACCTTTAGGTGAGACATTAGGATGCAATATGCAATTACGGTAGAATACAAATTGGTAAAATATTGATGCTGTAATTTTATATACCACTAAATGTTAACTGCATCTCCGTTATCGAATTGGTCTTTGATTGATGGGTTATCATCAACGTCACGTTGTCCAAAGGAAACTTTCTGAAAGTACACACCAAGTTAAATCACATTTCACTCACTTTACGGAGTTCTTGACCAGTGGCGGCGCCGGTGGGGGATATGGTTTGCACCCCCAATTGTACCCCTAGTTCATTTGCTAACAAACTTAAAAATATCATTTTTTATACGTTTTTTCCCCAAATGTGTCAGAATGCACCACATCCAAACTATTTTCCAGAGAACCCTCTCAGACGCTTCTTGGGAGGCTTGCATCTATGGCGCTTCCACGTTTTGTATACTCAACCTGGAGTCTCAGGAGGCTGGAACCGCCAACTGATCTTGACGGTTTGTTTATTGTGAAGAAAGATTCAAGCACTAATGACCCAGACAACAACAAGTTAGACAGCAAAATTCTCTGTTACAGGTTTTCTGACAGCGTATGATAATGATATCCCGGGTAACTATGGAATGCTGGATCAAATTCAAGCATTGAGATGGGTGCAAGAAAATATCCACGTGTTTGGTGGAGATCCAAATCAAGTTACAATTGATGGACACAGTGCTGGAGGATGCTGTGTTGGTTTGTTGATGCTCAGTCCTTTAGCGAAGGGTAGGTACTGGGCCACAGGAAGCCTGTGCGGGTGTTTGTGACACATATGATTGTTTATAAAAAACGTTAACATTTAGGGATATCAATATAGGCGATTCCGTTGCTCTTCAGATTAGGTCTGCCCACAGATCAGAAAGAAGCAAAGATTAAGCTGCTGTCTAATGATGAAGCGGAAGGATAATTATTTCTATGGAGTAATTGATAGTTTCAGCTACGTGCCTGACGATTAAGGTCTCCTCTGTTTCCACTATGGTGGGTCTGAAAGAGCATCGAAGACTTTGTACCATTGTTGGTCCACCAAGTTTCAAATTCAAATAGGCTTACTTTACGTATAGCATTTAGACACCAAATGATTCAAAAACAACATTTGGTTTGGAAAACGACATCTATTCGAAAGGCACCTGAAATCCCCAGTTCACAAGTTTTATGCTGACAAACTATGTGTTGTTCCTGAACAAAATTACCTCTGACCTGTTAACCGTTCCTGCATTGGCTCAACTGAAGGCAGAAAACTACATTTAATTTTAAAAGATTTGCCTGATTCCTTTTTACCAATTATAGGTCTGTTCACCAATGTCATTCAACAAAGTGGTTCTCCGTTTGCCCATTGGGCAGTTCACCATAGCCATAAAACAATGGGATTTTACTCCAAGAGTTTTATAGCTTCAATGGGATGTATGATGAATACATCAAAAGACATCAAGGCATGTCTGAAATCTGTACCACAAAGAACAATTGAAAGAGTGATACTGGAATATGAGGTAAAGTATTATGAATTGTACCCGTCGTATTAGGATTCATCAATGACCCTTTGGAACTTGCACTTGATGACAAACCAATGGGTTCTCTAGTGCCTAATCACTGACCCAGAATTGTTATGATGTGGCAGAAAGAAACACCTATTTCACAAGGATAACATCTTCGGTTCACAAATATTCTTTATTACACCTTATTGGTCCTTGACCAGACCTCTTGGTATTAATCCATCTTGGATTATCAATCAAATGGCATTATATTCATTTTTCAACGCTTTAACTGCCTGTGCTACAAAACAACTCTGGCATTTTCCATGTTTAATATGGATATTGACCTCTTGCTGTAATTGTTCCTAGCATTCGAAATAGATACCAATGATCCCAAAAAGCCCGTTATCAAGAGTGGTGTTGGATTATCTACTCGACAGCATTCCTGCAAAATTGAAAGAAAGGTTGTTATCCTAGTGATATATTGATGGTTTTTACTAAACCTTACACTTATTGTAGATCAGCACATTTTGAGATTTTGTATTTATTGATTGGTTTGTGTGTTGCAGACTCCAATGCCATTAGCGCCTGTATTTCGACCAGTTGTCGATGGAACCTTCTTACCAGACCTTCCAGAAAATCTGGTGAAACGTGGTAAAATCAATGGCAAGAATTTTCTTACTGGTGCCACGAGTGATGAAGGTCTTACTGCGGGTATGTATTGAATCATAGATTCTACCCTTAACTGAGTCAACCGATATGATCGATGTATTCGACTATGCGAACTTGCCTTTTAGGATTCGTTGCCAAAACAACACATGACATTAATTGGAGGTAACTTTAAATGCGTAGTCACATTTAGAAGTAGAACAATTAGACAAACTTACGCACACTCTTCATTATCATAATCTAAGCGTGACAAATAGTATAATACATCAAAAGGAAATATTCCCTGGCTATTTCAGCAAGTTCCCGAATTCAGATGTTTTCTGTAATAAAGAAAGGACCAAGAAAACTGATGGCTTTGATGAACTGTTTCAGAGGAGATTTACCAAAAATAGAAGGCATTATGGGTAAGAATATGTACTTAAGTTTGATACTGGAACACTCGTCATACTCGTATTACGGACTGCAGTGAATTTTGATTCCTTTTATTAATAATCGGACGAAAGTGTCGTATTCAATTAGCATGTAGCTTGTATCTCAGTGGTGTGGGTGTGTTGCCTCTTTTTAATTTCGAACGATCTCCTGTTGCATCCAATAAATTTTTCCTATATAATTGTAGAAACAGTTCTTGGACAGTATTCACAGTGGCTTATTCAGGTCACAGAAGAACAGATGATGTTTCGATTTTCAGAGGTATGTATTGAGTTTAATATTAAATCGGTAATTTATTCAATAATGTATTGAATTGTGTTTTGAATAATTCATTTTAAGAAAAACATTTCCTCCTCGTCTTTGATAAACGAATTCGGTTAATGTGTGGATATAATATTGGATTTTAATAAGAATAAAAAAAAATGTGTCAAAAGCCTAAGTTGTCAATTATTAATAGGACAGAGTTGTTGTTTTTAGGGGTCCGTATATAACACCGACAACTGAGTTTGTCAAATAATGTTTGTTTTCACCCTATTATTCCATTTTCAGATTGTTGGAGATTATTTTATAGTAGCACCGACTTATAAAGCTGCCAAATTGTTATCAAAAACCAATATGACTGTATATGTTTATAATTATGAATATAAATCTATTTGGGATCAATGGAAAGGTAACCAAACAACATTATTCTTGAAGTGCAATTGTACCAAATCTTAGTAAACAAAGCAAGCAGTCCGACTATCGACCGAATAAGAGTCAAGGAGTGGTCAGAGTGAGAGTAGAATTTTTGTATCTCCTAAAGTCTGTAACGGTAGTTGATCTTTTCTGAATGACTTGAACAGACAGCTCTGTTAAATGTAAATATTTGAGTCCTTTGCGCTGTACAACAAAGATATAATAACATGCACATAATTGACTATGGAATATTTTGTGCCTCCTTTCTGTGGGGATAATGATTTTTTCACAATGAATTCAGGATTCCATTGTGCCGTTACGATCACCATACGTTTCATCTTTTTTTCCAATGCCCCAAGACTAACGTGTAATACTTTGGTCACCCTCTCTTTCCATGCTTTTCCTCATTGTTCACTCCTCGATTACTACGTTCTTATTGCAGGAGCCGTACACGGGGCTGAAATATTCTATCTATCTGGTTATCCTATAAGAAGTCACAAGAACTTTAGATACGATTCCAATGATAAAGATATGGCTCGCCAACTGATGAAAATCTGGGCCAATTTCGTAAAAACTGGGTGAGTCAAGGATTCGGTTGGTTTTTTTTCCCGGATGAAACTGTCGTGTATACTATACAACCAAGAAAACTTGCAACCAAAGGACAAAAACCGTAAGATGAGAATAGTATACAGCAGTACACTATCTCTCCAGAATATAACTTATGGAACCTATTGTGATCATAGTATCACACATTCAGGATCGGCATCCTTTGTCTGGGTGGTACTGCAAATCAAATATGATTTATTTTCTTATTTTTAGGACACCATCTTTGCTGCCAGATAATGATTTTCACATGGCCAGATTTACAGAACAATATCCTCTATATACAAGATTTTATTCAGCTAAAGACGGGCCGGATATATCCACAGAGACTAACTTCAAACCAGTTAAATTGAACTTTTGGAATAATAAAATTCCTGAACTTTTTAAGGCACAATTCCATAATTTGGTGAACACCTCTGGGACTGTCAAATACATCAAAGGTGAACGTTACGTTGTTCATCATAGTTCAAATAGCTGGATTTTGATAGCGGCCTGTATTGGATTGTCTGTGATAACAGTTTTATTGTCGGTTTGTTATTGTCAAATGAGACGACAAGTAACAGTTTTGAAACGACAAAGTAGTGTGTCGAGTGGAGAAAGAATACTTTGAGGACGTTTCGCACAAGACGTTTCGAAATTAAGGATGTCAGAATACCTCAAATTAAAACTAAATTGTGAGAGATGTGCATGAGAGCGAGTAGTTGTAAATACGAGTGTGATCCTGAATAGTGGTGGCAAAATATTGTCGCCAACTGAATGATGGTGGGGTGTATGTTTTTGGCTCTAAAATTTGCACAAGACGTATCGAAATAAAAGAAGTCGGAATAATACCTCAATTAAAAAAAGAAATTGTGAGATGTGTGCATGCATGGGAGAGGGATGTTGTAAATACGAATGGGGAACCGAGTTATGTCGGCAAATTGATACCTTTCATTGACAATTGGATACATTTTATAGCCTTCTGTGGATGATATGTTTCATACAACAAGAACGGGCAACATGAGGATGTCCCCGGTATGGTTTCAACGTACAGTCTAGATTTCCGGACAAGAGAAATACTGGTCTTTTCGTCAATTTTGTGTGTCAGTAAGGTTTAAAATATGGTGTATGAATTAAGATTGTTTAACTTGAGTCATGTGAGCTCCAACTTCACAATATCAAGCTTTTATGATCTTCTACTCTGACAAAACATGGTGCAGAAAAGTAGGACGTAAAACTCCATTCATTTCATTTCTACTCGACAATAGTATCGCGGAATTTAACGATTTGCTTGGATTGTATGCCAGCGAATATAGCCAATCAAAGCCCTCGACAGAAAGACTGTCAACATTATGGCTTAGTATTTACAGACTTTTTATCAAGGCATTTGATTGGCGATATTTGCTACTGTACAATCCAATAAAATCGCTGTATTTACAAACTTCCGTGAGAGAGGCGGCTATTTGAGTCAAGGCGAAAGTCGTGTAGATGCAGCTGTTCGAAAGGCAAATATTTGTACGAATTTATGCCTTTATTTCACCTTTATTTATTGCTGGTTATCATCTTTCATCATTGTCTTGAGGTTGGAAGAAATGATATAGTTCTATTATAGAGTTGAGACTGTTGAAATAACGTCAGTAAATAATCATGCCTTGAAACAAAACAACCTCCGATTACATGTCCCTAGGCATGTCTTACTCTTGTTTACCATACTTACTCCATATGTAACTACTTGATACCGGATATCACAGGGCTGTAGAGTTACATGTAATTGCACTCAGATCTCTTTAAGAGTCCACAAAGGTATTTGGTATTGTCTTTACCCTACTATAGATAGGCAATGGATTTCGATGCTGAAAACAGATATGCGGCCTTTTTGGGCCTTAACAATTGGGACTTGCCCCCTCCCCCCTCGGGCCATTAAAAATGTATCCTACTTCTTAAGTCGCAATAAATATATTCCCCCGACTTAGTCAATATGGACTACATCAACAGTTATTAAAAGGTATGGTATGCATTAAGAATATATTTGCGTAGCATATATGTTCAGCAACGTGTAAAACGAGTCATGCAGGCACCTCAAATCGCAAGAAATATGTGCATACGATAATGTGACCACATACTGCAGTAATTGTTTAAACAAGGAGGGTATAAAAGATTCCTGAACGATTAAAGGTGAATGGTAGGAGTTGAGTTTTTGGAGCTGTATGTGCCATAGATATAAATTATTCCATTGTATATTTTATATTATATTTTGTACTTGTATGTTGTATATTAGTATCTGGTTTCAAATTATTACTATTTATATCGGTTTCTACAGTTAAACAAGTCGTATCTAAGTATGCCCCTATGTTATGAGATGGTGTTATAGACATCTGTAAGACATCATGAACACTCGGAGCTAACAATCTGTAACCCTGATTAGTATTGGCCCCTGAAAGTTATTTCGATTGGCACTAGCATCCTCCATCTGTAACTATAGCAATAGACAGACAAAGAGTCGGAATTTATCTGTCTCTAGCTTTTTTGACTTTCTTGCTAATTTCTTAAACACGCTGTATAGGCCGTAGCGCAATCCATGAGGCACAGGAGGGTCTGGTGGATTTTTTATAATTGTAAAAAAAAAAGACAGATATAAAATTTGTACGTCGTTTCAAAACTGAGGCATGTGCTTCGTTACGCTTAGGGTGCTCTTGTTCTGTACGAAGGGAGATAACCCACTTTTTCTGCTGTTGAGACTAACGTTTCTGTGTTAATATTTGTATGTGTTTAATGTTTTGTAATACATTTGTATTTTTATATCTCTGACTATCAATACAGTTATATGTTTAATATTGTCTCCGTTGGTGAATTATGGTTTTATATTGTATATCAAAAGTGAATAAAATATTGAAAATAGAATATAGCATTTTCATAGGGATGTTTTTCTTGTATCCGAAAGTAACTAACAAAATTTCTGTAGTCTTAAATTGCAGAAAGTAGTAGGAGTATATACTATTGTTCGGTAATTATTCTTTGTTCCTGGGTGTGATTAGAAAGTAGAGGTTTTCTAATAACTTGGAAAAATACCAGTTTGTCTCACACGTCCATGATTATTTCATAATGAGCAAAATTAGAAGATAATTACCAGCAGAATTCCAATGAGTGACCGATCAAGAAAGGTCAAAAAGGTTTTTTTGTTTATCCAGACATACTTTGACATTTATTATTGGTTAAAACTCTTAATTACATGTGATAAGAACATAATGATATGATTAAGAATATATGATAATTCAAAAGAAAACACCAATCAATCGAATAGTTTAATTTGAATAATAAGGAAACCCATCTTTAAAATGTATATGCAAATATCACAATTTAAGACAGAATAACAGATATTATTAAAAATACAATGCAAATGGGAGGTAACTACATCATGGTAGGCTTTGAGCAAAAATACCTTTCGCACTAAGTGCCACTAATACTACATGGTGAATGATTTTCTCCGACTAAGACTTACCCGTTCCATAGCCAAGAATCGTAGACTTCTAATGCAAATTGTAAAATTGGTTGCAAAGGAATGTATTAACTAAAAAGACCAATGCTCAATTTACACCAGATCAAGTAAAACACAACTATAAGACAAGTGGAAAATTGTTCTTAAATGAAATTCAAAATTATAGAATTACAGACAACAACATTAATTTCCAAATACTTAACAATGTTTTTGCTTTTATCATACATGTCCATGCTTCAAACCAAAACACACTGAGTTACTGATTGTGCAGTATGAAAAGTTACTAAATTGGGTTCTAAGAAAAAGCCTACAATTGTAAAAGTCGGCTGGCTGGCTTCAATAGCTATGGCATAGTCGCAGATTTTCCGCAGCTCACAGGTCTACCCAACACGAATGAAATTATGTCAGATGTTAAATTTGAAAAAGAAAAAACTACCCTGTATTGGGATTTTATCGCAAAATTAACTTCATACAGCTACTCAAAGACTGTAAACTTATATAGTTATGCTTTGTTATGAATACATGTAATTAAAGATAAAGAGTAAAATAATAATGTGATATGAAATATATGCAATCATACTCTTATAAACACTTAAACTTCCCCACCCCACTTTTCCAAAACCAAGACAATATTAAGTACACATTCCTGAAAACGAGTATCATATAGTTCAAAGAATGGAAGAAACACCTACAAAATCTTAATTGTATAAAGGCTACAATAATGTGTGTATTCTTCCAGATCCAAATCTAAAGTGAGCATAAATTAGAGGGGACAGAAACAAGCAAATGTTGACTGTTACCAAGGGGATGCTTAAAAGGACTTACCAGAGCCAACCAGTCAAATTGGGGGATAAGGTAGAGTGTTAATTAACGATTGCTATGATAGAAAGTTCTCAATTAAAGATATATATTTTGTGACAAGCAATAGATTTATACAATCTGATCTGATTTAAACTACGTGGTAGAAATGAACTCTATCACAGCTACCGTGTGATCAGACAGTCATTATTGCCAAATACTAACTCTACTACTAGAGAATTTATTCGGATTACATTCAATTTCCTTTCGGTAGTTATGCAATTGATCGGTAGTTCGAAGTCAATATGGCTGCCCCCATGAAAGTACTTCCGGTGTTGAAATTATATTGTAAGTTATTGTTTTGAAACAGTAAAAGGAACACACAATCTCCTTCAATAGTCAGTATGTTATATTTGTCATCACCAATGTTTTAAAAGCAAATTTACACGACTATGCCTATAGATTCTACACCATTCAGTATTCAGTACAAACATTGAGCACACAAATGGAAAATATAAGAAATTCGAGGCTACTTCACTTACAGTGGTGTAACCTATTTTCGTGGATATAAGGATTCAACACCGAATTTCGTCAAAGTTAAAAAAACGAAAAAAAATTTTTATGTCTTAGATGTTTCCTCAGATATTCTACAAAATAATAGAAATTGGTTTATTTCGATTTTCTTAATGAATCCTTCACTTTGACCCATATTTCATGAGCAACCAACTCGGGAACGGCGGCAGAATGCGTCACCTATTTTCGTGTACAATGTTTGATCTATAAATAAGTCTAGATAAACACGTTGTATGGATACCGGGTGGTATAATTAACTTCTCTTAGTATTTATCTTTAATATCAATTCATTATAACTAGTGACAATTCATTCAAAGAACCATGATTTAAAAAAAAAATAGCGACTGACAAAATAAGATACATAGCGTGAATTATTGCTAAAAGTCACTGAAACAACATAAGAATATGGTCCACTTTGTGTTCCATAGAAATTTTCTGCTGACACGGAATCCACTAGTTGATCACGTGACTTCATTCGTTGGATTATATTCTAGCAGACGACATTTGGAATTCCGATTACCACTCGGGATTATAATGAATTTCGGCCGATAAAAAATGGTGACGTTTGGTAATAAGTGAAATCCGCCATTTTGTATTTGTCAAAGTATACATTAATACATTTTACCTTGCTTGAAACTACTGGATTCATTCTACTAGCTGATATTGTACAGAAAACTCATGTTTATTAAAACAAACTAATGCGGAGGTCGCGCAAGGTCGCTCACGTAAATTATTAATCCTTTCCGGAAATCCATGAATAATAGGTTTCCACGAAATTAGGTTACTCGACTGTATGTACCTCTTTAAGATTTTAATAATTTTGTATCCACTAAAATATCACATGATGATGGTCTAGAATTAAAATCGTAATGAAGTAGGCTACATATAGAGTGAAATAGCGTCAGAAATTCGACGGGTCAAACCAAATGATGTTCGAACTTGGATTTAGAAGACCTGTTCTAATAAGTCATCTTGCCATCTTGATTTGTATTTTAGGAATAATAAACAGCCATGTCTGTATTTAAAGAATCACAAGAGAATGATGATGAAAGGTATAGTGAGATTTACTAAATTGTTTACGTGTTTCCTTAATCTGCAGTTATTTTAATTCATTATAGTGTGGTATTTCTGGATCATTTGCCAATAGACTGACATCTGACTTTTTTCTTTAAACTTACCTATGTTTACCATTTAATAATAAAACAATCTTATATTTACTTAGGAAAAGGAAAGATATTGAAGAAAGAATACGAAAGAGAATTGAATATGAGAAAAGAGCTTTTAATATTGTACAGGAGTTAATAGAACCTGATATTTCAGTTCAATATTTGTTACAAGTTGTAAGTTCAATCTTATATGTCTAACTAGCTTGAGCCCATGATTTTGCAAATGAAGGATTTTTTGTAATACAATGGCAAGGGGTGCAAGTAATGTTCAATGTTAAAATATTGTAAAAATAGGAATTATGTATTACAGTTCTTTGTTGAATAAACATTATAGATAAATGAGAATTGTTGAGAATTGTTAGTGTCTGAATATATTAATTTTTTCCAGGGAAATATGATAGGACCCAGTCATTATGTTGATATTGTAGAAGAGAGATCTATTACCAAAATTTGTGGTTATCCACTTTGTAATAAATCAGTGAAAACTGTAAGTAGGCCTATTCTAATAGTTTTATTTAATCTTTTGCATTTAAGTGAATTGGTTGTCCTATGGAAGACAAAGGTGTATGAAGCTCCAATTTCGTTTGATAATGAAGTTTAATGATGTTGTTTACTTAGCCCCTAGATCAGTAGTTCCCAACCTTTTTCAGCATTCACACCCCTGGAGCAAACACCTGAACTGTTCACACCCCCAAATTTTTCAGAATGTGTTGATGTGAGGTGCTCTCTCAATTCAAAACCAATTCTACTCCTATACCAGTTGGCCACACCCCTGACATCCTAGTCCCACACCCCCTGGGGGTGAAAACACCCCAGGTTGGGAACCGGGCCCTAGATAGTATATAAGTAAAAAAATTAGTTTTTTGGAACATTATTATTACAACAACTTGAAATACACTAAAATGTCAACATTTGAAATATTTTACATATATTGGCAGGTATTAAAACAGAAGTATCATATTTCTACAAAATCCAACAAAATTTATGACATCTCAGAAAGAAAGGTAAGTTAATTCAAACAGTACCACAGGGGACCCAAAACCTGAGGGTGGCCCTGCCTTTGCTACCCACACTGGGACTGGTGAGAAATGTTGTGACCCCCTATCAGACCTCTCATCTATTAATGCATAGAAATGCCATAGAATTTGATGTTCCATTTCAGAAGTTTTGTAGTAATCAGTGTTTTAAAGCATCGAAGTATTTTGAGAACCAAATATCATCAGCGCCAGTCTGGGCTAGAGAATTGGAGCCTAAAGTTGAATTTCAACTTTTAACTGGATCAAGGTTAGTTGTTTATTTAAAGTACAGAAGCACTTATGCAGGGACATCAAAGTCTTCTTCGAAACATATATTATATCAAATCTGATATACCTCATCACAAGTTGTAACAAAGTTTTAGCTGAAAACATAATTTGATTGTTGAATATTTAACAACTGTTTGAATGAAATGCTCTTAGTTAGGAATAGAGGGAAATGATAGAGAAAGAATGTAAAAAAAATTGCTAATTATTTTGATTTTTCAGTGGATCTATTGGTGATGAGATCATTGTGTCTTCAAAAGAACAGGATGCTCTGAAAGATGAGGTGGAAAGATTAAAGAAGCTAGATAGAGAGGGAAAGGATACTGATAATAAAACCCAGGTTACAGAACAGACTGATAGCTCAATATCTGATGGGCAAGAGTGTTGTAAAGAGAAAGATTTCTACCTAGAAGAGTTTAAAAGCCAAGAACTAGAATCAAATGTGGAGGATGTTGAGAGTCGCTTCAGTCAACTTACTACAGATACTAGTCAAGTCCCTTCAGAGATTCCTAAGTCTCTATATGAGCAAAGTGAACTTAAAAATCCCATACAAACTGTACCTAATCAGCCCACAGAATCTAAAAGTGAATACATGTTAAGACTACTTAATAAACGAAAGAAACATTTATCAAAAATGTCTGTGGATGTCCCTTTAAGTGTTGGTTCGAGTACACAAACTAAAAATACAGCTGTAAATGTTCTGCCAAAAACTCATACTGAACCTCAGAGGAAAACCTCTCCATTGAGACTTCTTAGTGATATTATCAAACAGTGGGTTACTGAAAACACCAAAATGTACCTGAAACAACAGTCATTAAGCGTAGTTTGTGCAAGCATGGAAGAACACTATAATTCACTTTGTCAAAGATTGGAAGAAAAAGAAAGAGAGAAAGAAAAATTAGAGGAATTACTGTTTAAAAAATTACAAATTGAAGATGGTAAATCTAAGATGAAGCCATTACCAGGTTATGAAGATTTGAAAGAGGAAGTACGAAAAGAAGAAATAAAAGTTAGAGAATTTTTACGTGGTAATTTCTGTACTGATAAAGACTTACAGGAAAGTGAGAAGGTAAAATATTTATACTCTCTCTCAATGTGCTCTTTCCAACCTTGTTCTAAACCTAAATTTTCAAATGTAGCCAATAAGAGTATGTACTTACAATTTTAATTTTCTGGTGTCAAAACTATATATTACAATTATATGAGTTTGAGAATTTAAGTTTTAAGAGGTAGTATTCCTTTAATGTGCATTGGTAGATTATTACTAATTGTCTCATGTTGTTGACATTGCACTTGATGCTGTATGACAAGAATAACCAAACTCATTTTTAATTGGATTTTAAGTGGTGTTTGATGATTAAATTATTCGTTATATATTGCCTTGTCAGGACTATATAGAAGATGATAAAGCACCTGTAGTTATGCCTACTGTAGACTCTCTTGACCAGATGGTAATTAGAAGAAGAATTGTATTAGAAAGATTAATGAAAGTGTAAGATTTTTTTTCCTCAGTATTTACTGATCAGACTGATTTTAAGGTGTTTTCACAAGTCCTTGACCAATTTGAAACATCTTTTAAGAAATGTCAAAACTATAAAAAGTGGTAAGATAATAAATGTTTTGTGAATAACCAAGAATTCTTCACATTTTTATTCAACAGAGCATTTGATTATTTAAATATAAAATGACCAAGAACGTTAGATATCCAGTTTTGTATTATAATCAGATTGTATCAAAATCAACTGAGTGGTTGAGAACCTTGTAGAAGATATTTTACATATATCATATTTGATTACAGACTACCTGAAGTTTTATCACCTTTAAGATTATCAATATTAGATGTTACAGAAGAACTCAGAGAATTAGTTCATACCTTCAGGTAAAATTCTGTCAATTTCATGTACAAATCAATCCACGCTTTGTAAGATATTTCAGTCAGGGCTGTAACTACATCAAGGCAAAGGCAAATGCCTCAGACCGATTTTGACAAAAAAAGAAATTTTGTTAAAAAGATTGGAAATATAAATATGATATCGTCCATAGTAATTGCTTACTTGATGACCTGCCGTGGCTCTGTGAGTTAGACGCTTGCTCGCTAACCCCAGCTTAGGTTGAGATTATACATTTAGATTTTTCAACCCAGTTTCCCCTTGTCAGTGATGCAGGTAAGAGGGGCTGACATGGAAAAAACGCCTAGTCGTACGGATGAGACAATAAACCGAGGCCCCGTGTTCTACAGTCTGCGCACGTTAAATATCCCTCGACAGTTGGCAAACGAAAAAGAGCAGGCTCATTGCACTTTCCCTCATTGCACCCTGCATGGCGTTGCATTTCTTCATTAGCCCACATAGTGCAGAAAAGTATGATTTCAAACTCCATTTATTTCATTTATACCATAAAGGTCATCACCTTCTGAATCTCACTGAAAAAAAACTACAGCTACAGCCCTGTCAGTACTAGGTTTATTAGATGGCAAGAAGGTTTGCACATTATATTCTTAATTATATGGTTATGAATTAAAAAGTTTATTTGTATTTCAGGTTTACCAGTTCTAATATTACTTTTAAACCTGCTCAGTGGACAATGGTGGCAATAATTATTTTGAAATTGTAAGTCAATTAAATTTTTGAAGGTGTCAGTATCCTTTAAACAGCAGACAAGTTTCTTTCCTGCTGTTGATAATTGAAAAACTGTTTTTAGGCATAGACTAGCTTAATGTATAGAAATTACAACAATTGTATTTCTTTTGCTGAGAAAATGAATAAATACTCTATAACCTTGTATATTAAGTACATATATCAGTTTTTGGGGTTTTGATCTTTGGATTTCCTAACTTCACAGGGGTTTCTTTGGTGTCCCAGATCTGATACATGTAATATTTGTATAGGATATAACAATGTAAACTTTATAGTAGTAACTTACATTAGATTATTTTGTGTTTTATTTCAGAATCTCCAATAGAAATAAGAAAGTAGAAGAATCTTTCATCAACCAATCAGCTGTTAGATATCTTGATATTATTCTGAAAGCTCTAGGAGAAGATATTGATACATTTCAAATAGTAATTGATAATATTGTTCAATAAAGTATTATGTCTTTCCTAAAGTTTTCTTGGATCTTTAATGAATGTCATCCCATGTTCTGGATGCTTGAAATCCAAACAAGATTTAGTTTTTTGATGAATTTTTGTGTGGTCTGCAAAATTGAATTCAACTGTAGTTACCCCCCTTACTCTATTGAACCTATGGAAATAAAAGATTTCATCATTCCGAGGTCTGTGTTTCAAACCTATGTATCCATTGGTTGATTCGTTTGGTGTTTCATTTTCTCAGAATCAATCCCATTTATTACTATTTGAAGTCAACAGATGTATTACGAAACTTTAAAAGAAGTGCTTTCGAATCAGCACACTTATCAACAGAACCCTTTTTAGACACTGTATGTCGTCAGTCTTCAACAGTAGAAAAAGCATTGACCTGAAGCTCACTGTTGTAAGGCCCCCCGGCAAAGGAAAATGGGTACTCTGTCTATCTTCATAGGTAATGAAATGCAATCGTTTTATGGAAAAATAGAAAGATAGGTGCAACTGAAAATGAAGTGGGGTTTTCTATAATTCTTTGGTCTTGTGAAGACGAGAGACCTTACATGGTGCAAACACTTCTAGTCGGCTCTAGCGGAACTTTCACACTGGATCGTTTCTGTAAAAAACAAAATGTCAAGGAAAACGTTGCCTACCTGCCATCCATCGATAAATGTTTGCAACTGTCAGTGATATAGATGAGAGAACTGTCTTGTGGCCGAAACTGAAAATCAAAAGAGTGCGTAAATTGCCAAGTCCTGACGACACTGTATGTCATCAATAGTGAACTAACATTTCATATCCATCTAAATGAATTACAGTATCCATACGTCTCTTAATTATCTTCAAAGATGCAAAGTTGCTAAAATTTGACGAATAACTTAGTCTACAATGACAGTTTAATTGCAGGTGAACTCAACGTCGGATTTCCATTCAAAGCAATATGTGTAGCTCAAACTATGCTTTTTACATAGTAAATCAGATAACTATGGATTGCATAGACTTTGTTATTTAAATCCCCCCACCTCTCAACAAAAAAACTTATAAACCAAGATAGTGCAGAGATTATTAGCAGCATATGGAATGAAGAAGAATTTTCTATATATCAGTTCCCCTTCCCCCATTTATTTTCTGAAAGTTTCGTATTCCCACCTGCAAGCTGCAATAATTAAAGAATTAATATGGTCGTCCATATTCATTATGCTGTGCACACCTAGCCAATTATGACCAATATTGAACAATACTGGAATAAGTTCTATATTTAGTTATCTCGTATGAAAATTAATTTACATTGTATTGTACATAATGCTCTTGATACATGCCTTTACTGATCCATATCCCTTTTAATAGATACAATATTTTCTGTATTCATCGTAATGATATTCCCTAGTGGGTGCCCCATAGACACAGTCGCTTCTTCCAACCACCATTTAATATGCTAATAGACATTATAACTGAGGAATTCCCTTATCTGTGCGATACACCATTGCCTAGTTCTCTTGTTCGCGTGCCAACTACTTTATATGGTTATTTTTAAAAAGCTTGTGTTACTATGGTTATATATTTTCTGTCATGTCGGAAGGGGTTTTGAATTAGTCGAGTCAGTAGTGAAACATGATAGAAAACACAATGTGACATGTGATAAAATGAGGAAGAGATATTATGTATCGGTGGAACGGTAGTTAAACTGTGGTGTATCAAGACGGGAGTATACCAGTCAATAAATCACTGTCTAGTATAAGCTATTTACTGGAAACAAGTCAACATTGATAGGAACACCGCGACCTTTTAAATATCTTCGTGCAATATATTCCACAGCTTTCAGCAATTTGCATGGATAGCTTATGTTTTATTCACATATTGAGACGACTTTTCATTGCCAGGAATTCAGTCATGCTGTTATTTAACTGTGATCACATGACCAAAGAATTCTCGTTTCAATCAGGCTAATAATGTACTGTAGGGACAACGAGGAGCAAGTTATTTTCTAGCAATGAAGCACGGAGTGGGAACTGCCCTCAAGGGCTGGAAAATACCGTCTCAGTGGTCATGATATTAGAAAATAAGTTTACCATGAGCGATATAGTTCGTGTATCGAAAAATTTCAAAAATAATCTGCTGGTTCAAGATGAAGCGGGGAATACTCCAAGACGAGAGGGAAGAAAGCTAGCTGGTGGAAGTGCTCGCTTATTGCTCAATGTTGGAGGAGTCAGACACGAAACGCACGTGTCAACTTTACGTAATGCTCCACACACACGTTTGGCTAGATTAGCTGAAGCTCATTTAGAATCAGGATGTAAGACTGAGGAATATTTCTTTGATCGTCATCCAGCAGTGTTCAATTCCATCATAGATTACTATCGAACAGGTAAGGTCTCTTCTGTCTTTTCAATCAATTTCGGTTCTTACAGGCGCTTTATTCCTCTGCTAATTAGTTTCACCTGTTTAGTTCTGAAATTGGATGGAAGATCATTGTTTATACTGATTTCTATTGAAGATCTCAAACACGGGCTACAGTCCATGCCTTCATAATGTCAAAACACCAAACACATCGCCCTCGGAAGTGGCTATACGAGGGTCTCTTCTGGAAAAATAGTTAATTAGAAGCCTTAAAGATTAGAAAAATCCATGAGGTGGACTGCCATGTAATATGTTCGCAGTAGCTTATTCGGAGTAGGGAGTAAGTGAATCTTAATGTTTGTGAAAAGATTATTCGCCATGCTCTCAGTTGGTGTCTGTGAACGTAGACTCGATTATTGAATATAATCTATTATCAGTCCAACTACAGGAAGTTCTAGTCAACAGTGGTTTGAAAAGCTACCAATTACTGCGCAATAAGACCTAAATACCAAATTGAATTTCTTAAATATGTCTCCTATAAATGTAACTGGCCTAAAGCAAATGACCGAAATATGGTTATATCATCGTGTCGGCTGAAATTTGTATTCCTTGCTCTGTAAATGACAATGGTTAAATCATACTATAAACGCAATAAAGAAGACACTGGCGAAGTTAATGATAGTCCTACATTCATCTTGCATAACGCAATGGTGAAGTCTTGCTTTTCATGACCCCATCAAGCGTGGTGATGAAGCAAAGCCTTTTGTTTCACGCAACGATGAAGCCGTAAGTTTTTCTATAATACAATGGTGAAGTCTTTGCTTTTCATGACCCCATCAAGCGTGGTGATGAAGCAAAGCCTTTTGTTTCACGCAACGATGAAGCCGTAAGTTTTTCTATAATACAATGGTGAAGTCTTTGCTTTTCATGACCCCATCAAGCGTGGTGATGAAGCAAAGCCTTTTGTTTCACGCAACGATGAAGCCGTAAGTTTTTCTATAATACAATGGTGAAGTCTTTGCTTTTCATGACCCCATCAAGCGTGGTGATGAAGCAAAGCCTTTTGTTTCACGCAACGATGAAGCCGTAAGTTTTTCTATAATACAATGGTGAAGTCTTTGCTTTTCATGACCCCATCAAGCGTGGTGATGAAGCAAAGCCTTTTGTTTCACGCAATGATGAAGCCGCAAGTTTTTCTATAATACAATGGTGAAGTATCGTTGTAAGCAATGATCCCAGAAACCGCGATGATACGCAAAGCATTATATTTATGAAGGACTTTTTATCATAATTCCTGCTTGACGCAATGGTGATGTCTAACTTAGCACTAGTATTATGTTTAGTGAGCAAGTCCTAACTAACACAATGGTGAATTCCTGACTGACGCAATGAATAATACATGCCTAGCACAATCCAGTCACGTTTTGCAACCACAACTCTTTATTAGAAATAATCAAGTCCTAACCGACTCAATTCTTATCTTAAGATACTTTGCGCAGTCTTAAAGGGATTGTTAAGAGGTTTTCTAAATTTTGTATGTGTATCGTAGACACTGATAGC
>NW_008706746.1:9307765-9384701 GCF_000327385.1 Lottia gigantea
AAACGAAGTGTTTTAATGATATCACTAATGGCAAGGTCCTTATGTTGCGACTAGTGGTGTCATCAAATGCTTAGTTTTAGTGGAATTGCAGGTACCACTGACGTCTGATTGAAAATTGGAATGGTGCAAATGGATGCTGTCAGTGTCTACGATACACATACAAAATCCAGAAAACTTCTTTTAAATCTTTTTAACTTAACCCAATTCCTATTTAATGGAATGATCATGTATTACGTAAAGTATTATGAAGTCCTAGAAAATAATTCGTTCCTCAATGGAATTCATCCAGATATAGCTCGTGTAGTCAAGCATCATTAGCTTGAAAACCATTTGTTTGGAATCATTTACGCTTCAAGTAACATTAAAAGAGAGCCTTATGAATAATGAAAATTTCATATCTTAAATTGTTTCTATTGTGTTTTTATTCTGCAGGAACAAAACATAATATTTGCTTCTAATAAGGCAGTTGTTATATTTCTATGAAACTATGCCTTCCCGTGATGAGCGATATTAATTATTGAAGGCTAGATCTATTTCTCATTTCTCTCTCTACTAAAATGTACTGTTGCATAGTTGTAACGCTAGCTTAATCATGTGATATTTCGGGCAATTTTCTTATGCAATCGTATGAAGAATTGTTCAACTTTGTTTTATTATGTAAATCGTTCATATAGGCTCCATAGCGTCGTTGGGAAATCTGCTAAAATCAACTCTCATCCGGTTGGCCTCTGTCAAATTGCTTAAGTCATACTGTACCAAAGACCAACAATGTCAAGTACAAGTATATCCTGGATCACAAATGCTAGGTAAGAGTCAGCAACTTCTATCAGGTGCCTGCATGTTACCAGGACGTCTGTGGTCTATCTAATTAGAAACAAATAAGTAATTAATGAATAAAAGAACTGACGGAATCACAATTGATTTGAAAGAAGATTTAATTTACTGAAAGAATGTTCTTAGGTCACGTATATTCTTTACAGCTCTGTAAGAATTTTATTGCAGAAATTTATTTAATGTTGCAAGAGAATTGATCGGTATTTTTATGGAATAGAGTGCTAAGAGTTGGACTAACATAAGTGCTTAGAGTACACAATGTATCAGTCTATCGCAACAGAATGTTTTTGTCAGGAAGGCAGATTGTAAAGTTTAAGAGAAGAAAATATTTGTATGCCAAACAACTGAAGTAGCCGTTTGCTGATGTAGCAAGTTTATTTATCTGCGTTTTTATGTACATTAATCTAGGGGCTGTTAAGTGTATCATGAGGCTATGTCCTATACAATTTGGAACCTATATTGTTAATATGTTGGAAAAATAACAATCATTTAAGTGAAACTGAAAGGAAAGGAGTTTTACTTCCTGCTTCTCTGCAACTGATTTGATCAATAATGACGGAACGGTGGTTGAAGAGTAGAATATAAAACTCATATAATACTGTATAATTTCACCATATCAAAATGAATTCTAAATAGCTGTTCTGTCATTGGCAGAAAGTCTCGTTTTTCTTTTCAATTATAAAACCAATTTCCAATTTCTAACTCTCTAGACTGTTGTATCAGACGTTTTAGAAAGACCTTCAAATTATTATTTACCTAATTTCATTTTCAATTCGATCGATAATTGTGAGATATATAATATATTGTTTGTGTTAATGGCTAATATACGAACAAAAGCAACTCACGAAAATACACATTGCATGATAGAAAAGCTGTTACATCAATAGGGCCCCTTCACTTTCATAGAGGCGAACTTTTGTTATTTACAGTCTAAGTATATTACAAATAACACAGGGGAAATTATACCATATCATTAAGTTCCATGGAATGCGCAATAGAAAAAGTGCTTTGCAAGAAAATATTCTTATAAGTTTATTGATAAAAATATTATTTTAATATTGAGAAGAGCAGAAAGATACATTTGTTTGCAAATTACATACATAAAAATAAACAAAAAATAGTGAAACTTCCATAAAAAGGTTAAATATTTAAAGTTCCTTCCTGGTAATAGAAGTTCAATATACGATGAATTTTACTACAAAAAAATCAACAATTTTATGTTGCGCATTCAGAGATTTAAGTATATACAGGTCATTGAAGATCGAATTTTTGCAAGTTGGATACAGAATAATCGATGATGCTTTCAGTTCTTCTTAAAAATATATGTTCCTTATAGTTAGATGAAGGGAAGAAGTTCGTTCTTTGGTGAGACAGAGCTAAAGAAAGGTTACAAATTGTTTCATGTTGCAACGTTCTATCGTAGGACTCAGTCGCTCATGTACGTGCGCATTATATTTAAAATATACGTTTAATGGTGACACTCATATTTACGTTTCAGTGAGACGTTAGATATAAAATGTAAGCTTGATTACTTCATATTCACTTTGTAAAAAGGTTTATCTGTACACAAAATAAAAATGTAAAGTTCATCCTATTTCTCTGTGATTTATCATGACGTAAGTTTGTTTACTGTTCAGTACAACGCTAGTTGTTTTACAAATTCAACTAATAAAATTGACTTTTCTAGATTGCTGGAATCTTGTTCAATAAATTGCGTAGGTGAAACAGAAGCCATGATAATTGATGGTGTATTATATAATAATGATTAGGCTGTATTGAAACCAAATTATTGATATAATAATGTCTATTCATAGGCTTACTGAATACATTCTGAATAAATGAGCCATGATCTTATACGTTTAGCTAGCTACCAGATGTGCAACCGCAGCTTTCAGCCACCAGAATGCACTTTATCATGAGATTTATGTGAAAATATTTGGTTTTAAAGCAACTTCAAATAGTTAAAATTCTCCCAGATGTTCACTGCTAGAACCGTGGATCACAATCTTGGTCGTCATAATCCTAAATTAGTCGATTATCCTCAACACAGCTTTGTTTATTGAAATGTTTCCTAAAAGATTTGACAATGGCAGATCTTTCTGACAAGATTTGACAATGGTAGATCTTTCTGACAAGATTTGACAATGGTAGATCTTTCTGACAAGATTTGACAATGGTAGATCTTTCCTAAAAGATTTGACAAAGGAAGATATTTCCTACAAGATTTGTCTCAGAACAAAATAGAAATGATCTTCGTATCTTATAGATAAGCTGGTGGTTAAAATCAGCTCTGGTATCAAAGTATAAGAGGCAATCGATGAAATTGAAACCAGTAGGATGTTTAGTGACTTATTTTAAGATGATTAGATTGATGCAAGTGTTTTGTTGCATGTTCAATAAACATACTACCAATATTATCAGTTCTTGTTAGGTCATGCCCGGGCTTTCATTATTCAATAATAAAGTACTTCCAAAGCTATTTATACCATTTATACAGCACCAAGCATGCTTGGTAATATTTTCTAATAAATGCCGCTAATCTTATCTCTTCTTGGTTGCTCTCTATATCCGTTATCTAAAACTGTCACGTACTTCGGCTTTTTACGTACAATTAGAAGGTATTAAAGTATATTGAGATAGATTGAGAAATATGTACTTAATTCTCCCAAATAAACATCGATACTGTCTTAGGTTATTCACCCCGTTAGCGTTCCATATCAGTATAGCATTTTGTTCTTCGAGTGGGAAGATGGAGATTCCGCTTCATTTTAAATGTTATAGTCTAAACAACGAATAGGACGTCAAAGTTATATGTTCTGACTTCATTGTATGTTCAATGGTCCGTTTCAGAAATTGTATGCACCTCTCAAGTTCCCAATCTTCCTGATACTGGAGGGAATTTAAATCCTACCATTCTATCCAATTTCTGCTAATAATGTTGATAGTGAATTTAAGGTTATGCTCGAGTTATCATTGTAAACGGCATTTAATGTTGATTATTGTACAATAGTTGTTGTAAATGTATAGCTATGTTAGACTTATCATAGTTAACGACTGCCGTTGAACATTGTACAGCAGTTGTAAGTAAATGTATAGCTTTGTTAGAATTATTATGGTTAACGGCTGTCGTTGAACATTGTACAGCAGTTGTTAGTAAATGAATAGCAATGTTAGAATTATTATAGTTGATTGATATAGTCGTTGATAACAACAATTATAAGTAAATACATAGCTATGTTTGAAGTATCATAGGAAACGACTGTCGTTAAGCAGTGTACACACTGTACAGCAGTTGTAAGTAAATGTATAGCGATGTTTGAATTGTCATAGTTAACGACTGCCGTTGATTATTGTACAGTAGTTGTTAATAAATGTATAGCTATGATTGAATCATAGTCAAATTTACTGGTTGATTATTACAACAGATGTTAGTACATGCATTGCTATAAGTTTATCATAGTAACAGCAGTAATTGATAAAGTTATTAATGTATGTACAGCTATCTTAGAATGCTAATAGTAAGCATTACTATTGTACAACAGTTGTTTGTACAATTATATCTATGACAGAACTATGGTAGAAAACGGTACTTGTAGAGTATTGTACAGAAATAACACTTTGTACATAGTATTACATGCATAGCTGTGTTAGGGTCGCACAGATAATAATACTTTTTAAAATTAATTAGTGTACAACAGTTATTAGTACATGTTTAGCTATGTTAAAATATCCTAGTAAACAGCAATCGTTGATTATTGTACACCAGTTATTAGAAATGTATAGTTAGGATTACCCTAGTAATAGTACTTGTTGTTCATTGTTGTACAATAGGTATTCGTACATGTATAGCCATGTTAGTCTAAGTAAATAGTAAATATTTGTTATAAACAGTATGATAAGATTAATATAGTAAATGGTAATATGTGTTGATTATTGTACAACAGTATAGTATAGTTTGAACCGTTAATTATGTATGCATAGATATGCTGGAATTTGCATAGTAAACGGTACTTGTTGTTTACAACTGTTTTAAGAACATGCTTAGTTGTGCTAGAATTATCATAGTTAACGTCAGTTAATGTGTTGATTATTGTACAACATTTATAATAGTTTAAACCGTAAATTGTGTATGCATAGCTATGCTAGAATTGGCAGTACTTGTTTCTTTACAACTGTTATAAAAACATGATTAGAATTATCATAGTTAACGTCAGTTAATGTGTTGATTATTGTACAACAATTATAACACTTAAAACAGTTGTTAGTACATAGCTATGTAAGAATTATCGTGGTTAACGGTACCTAATAGATGGACTAGGGTGGTATAATTACAAGTTATAACTACCTTTTTATCGATCTTACTATAACAATACCTCAATTATCATGTTCTCCATTCATAAACTGATAGTTTGTTTTGTGGTTATCTTTATAATTGCTTATATAAAATAGACCTTTTTTTTCCGAAATTTTTAATATGAACATAATATGTTCATTGTTGTACTTATAGTATTATACGGCAAGTTGTTTTTCCCATTTAGCCCAAAGTCATTTCTACTCGTCTTTCAGCACTTTCTTAATTCTACTCATTATCTCTCGTTTCATCTGAACCTGTCATTCATGCCTTAATCATAAAGCAGTTTGAACGCATATTCTATTATGCAGATGCTTTGACAACACCCCGACTCTCAGCAGGTTCTAAACCTTACTCTGTTACGCGCGTCACGTTCCACCAGAACCAGAACTCTATCATTTATTTCTCATAAAACAGGTTGAATCACAGTGTTAAAGTTACTGTTGGACTTAACCCCTACCCGACTCTGACCTTACTTTCCAACCTAACTTTTCTCACGCCCAATCCTATCTCAGCACTTACGCACGTACGAAATCTGTTATTCGCGTCACGTTTTATGCTTTGTCCTCGTTCTAAAGTCTATTCTGTAGCGCGCGTCACGTTCCAGCAGAATCTGACACCTCATCCTGTATTTCTCATAAAACAGGTTGAACGCAGATTCTTTCTTTTTAGCTGCTTTGGCAAATAATCCCTACCTCACTATGACCTAACCTAACTTGTTTACTCTGTTACTCGCGTCACGTTTTACGCTTAGTCTTCTCTCAGCACGTTCTAAACGCTACTCTGTAACAAGCGTCACGTTTCATCTGAACCTGACACTCTATCATTTATTTCTCATAAAACAGGTTGAATCACAGGCCGTGTTGAAGATGTTTTTGTCTAGGACTAAAAGTCATCTATAATGTACAAGGTTGTAGACTGCAGTAGAGGAGAATATCGTGAGGGGAGAATCTAATGTCGACTATTCAACACCAAGTCTTTAAATATTGATCTCCTACTCTCATCACAATTAAATTGCACAATTTATAACAAACCCAATGTTAGATAGAGTTTGTATCAAACTGGTAGTGTCTAGGTTGATGGTATTACTCATAGAGTGCTTCAAGATTAAAGAAACATAACTGTCGATAACAAGGTTCAAGAAAATAGTATCTTTATGATTTATTTCATGTTAATTCTTTGGATTTTTCCTCAACAAGAAGTTCTTACTATAGTTTTCATTCCGTTTCCAAAATTTGGCTTCATGACTGAAAGTTCGTATACAGTATAAACTATTATCTATATATATATGGAAGGGGGTTTTATGTAGGTAATTGGGATGATACAAAAAGCAGTAAGCCATTACAGCCATTCTCAATGCAGCATTCGCTCATGACCTTCAATATGCAAATATTTAACAGAATCATATCGCCATGTAAATTAAATGAAATAAACCGATTTCACAAATGTTTATCGAATATAACTGGATTTCAGAACTTGTAAATAGGGTCAAATGAAGTGAAGGCAATAAATGGTTCTTTAAGCCATTGGCTGATAACATTAACCATAAGTGCTTTCAGATCATTCCAACTTAGATTCCCCAACATCTATTACATTTAATAACATTAAAGGCTTTTCACAGCTTATAGATGTTATCAAAATGTATTTAAGTTGCTTTCAAAATAGAGTTTTCTTTATTAAAAAATCACAAAGTGGTCGAGTAGTCAGTGAAGTCTATAGTAATTTGACTTTTTACTGCCATAGAAAGGCGAGTTAAAATTGTTATTTTATGAATCATGACCATTATTTCCATTATCTCGAGAACTTGTTTTTAACAATTCTCATCCAATTGGGACCAGATAATGTGTACAGATAAGATTGTTTCCCTTGTGGTTTAACAGTTTACAAATTATTCTTTTCAAGAAATATTTACTGATTTTAGTCAGGTTTCTCTTTACTTCCAGTGTCAGTTGACCTCTTTTAATTTCAGGGGTCAATTTCTCAAAAACATCAACTCAAAGGACAGTCAAGGGAATTCGTCATTCGTTGGAAATTCACATTATTCTGAAAGCAACCATAACACGTGTTTCTTATACAGCGATATAAGATAAAAAATACATGCTACCGGTGCTTAAGGAACATACCACAAACACGAATCAGTGAAAATATGTAATTTTAAAACTAAGATTTATGGCAAAAAATGTGTCAAATATGCTTTTTCACCAAAGGGACAATTTTTAATTTTTTCTTACCCGGAACAAAGTAATAGCAATATGCTTCAGTGCCATTTTTTGCATTGAATAACTTTCTGAAGACCTAAGTATATCTATAGATTGGATGGCAAAGGGATTGGTGTCTAATTATTATTGTTAATTGTTAGTGTTTCTATCATCAAATTTTGAATAAATTAAACTGTTACTGTTACTGTTCATAGAAGGTGTCCTTATTCTAACGTCTAAGTATGGATGACTGTTCGAAAATAGTTTTGTAACAGAAATATAAGCATTTCTTTTATATCAAATTATATTAACTACTTTGTTCCGAAGTCATTGCGTTGTTCGTCTCCATTATCCTAATCAGGAGTAGAAAAGTAAGACGTAAAACGCCATTTCATTCTACTTGAGTAGTCATGTAGAAAGTATTTGTTAAAAAAGTTGGTCATTTCCAGTGAAATTTGGTATAATCTGATAGCTATAAAACGATATCCAGTGTATCAACTGGTGATAAGACACAGTAAGGGATATTGGAAAGAGATAAAGATATTAATTATTAATTGATAATATTAATTAAAACCTTGTGATATGACTAGTGCGGTCCCTAGTGTATATCTTTACAACACGTTTACTACCAATATCATATAGCAATATGTTTTATTTATTAGCAGTCCCTCCATTACTTACGTCTTCGTTTTCTACAGAGATTTTTAATAAAATTTCACAGCGTTTTCTAGACATTCTTTGACATAATATAATAAAGTATTATCAAATTTCAAATTCTTTCACATTTTTAAGAATATTGATTTATTAAATTTTATCAGCAAATTTCTCATATTTGAAGGGACGACACGTAATTTTAAGTTACTCTGTGATATATAGAAAAGACATATATAGAAAGAGTGAGTAAAATTCCTAGATTGAAGTATTTTTTTAAAGGAACTGTGTACATTTCTAGAACTTCTGAAGACTATTTACATATATTCAAGACTGAAATCACCCCCCCCCAGAACTAGTGCTACCATAGACAGAGGGTGAGGTTGTCGACCAAATGTATATAAGTGTAGGTCAGTCCAGATGTGTTAGTCGGTGTAAACAATAAACCTGATATAATATAGAGACTAATCGAACTAAAATATAGAAACATAAATAAAACTCGTCCTCTGCACTGTGTTGACGAGAAATTACCCTTGCAATAAAATAATGACACGGTTTCAAGTTCAAGGGAGGTAATATTATAACATTTACATATCCAACCACGCTTTATAATGTCAGACTGCAAACTGTATCTTGACAGTCAAGGTATCAGACGTAGGTTGACATTGTGAAGATGGATATATCTCCACTGTTAAGAATAAGCCTATATTATAATGAACTTTGATGGAACAAATTACCGTTGGCTAGATAACTTGAAGACTCTAGATGCGAGGTCATCGATCTTGCAACGATTTATGTTTGAATTGTTCTGAACTCAAGAATTTCAAGTTCATCTTGTTAAAAGCATTATTAAAACTAATATGAAAGTAGAGTTGATTGATTTTGAAGTCAATGTTGTGCTTTTGTCTTGTACATTACCTTTTTGTATTGAGGCAAGAGAACACTCAGTTCTTCATCATTGATCAAAAACAAATTACTGGTACTCGAAAATTGATTGCTATTTTTTAAGATGTTTGCAAGGTTCAGTCATGGGCTGTTTAAACAGGTGAAGTGGAGCCGTTGAACCGGTTTGAGATTCTGAGGTTCAGTCTATTTTATAGGTTGAGACTTACACGCCATCGGGTAATTGTAATGTCCTTGTCGGTTGATGCTATGTGGAAGGGCTGACACTCTAACATGGAGGGGTGGACAGATCGTGCCACGAGCGCGGTCCGGGGGCTCAGATGGGTCACAGGAACCTTCGACATCAAATACAAAAACATTTTTGAATGAATGTTTTTTTTCTCTTCGATTTTATTTTAATAAAGGTAATCCGATGAGAAGATAAAATATAGGAAGGAAGTGTTGGGACACGGAACAAGCTGTGAGATCTTAGCTGGGCTCTTGGGTGAGGGTCTAGGAAATCATTGGTCAGAGGCCATAGAGCACCTCGTTCATTCCGCTCCTGCTCTTGACTCATGTTATATCCTGAAAAGTGTACACCTTGAGATCAGATGATAATAAACAATTCGTGACAAGGTTTCTCTCAGTCCACAATCCGGTCACATTGAATTAGTATAACAGGGTGCAGAGAAGCAGTGCTGTCATTGTAAGATTGTTAGGCTCAGAATGGAAATCCGTATCAAATAGATCTTCCTCTTTCTTACTCTAGTCTTGCCCAGTTTGTCGGCTCCCTTAAGATGTCAGATACAAGCCAATGAGTTGTTGACTAAATGTTTGTAATATACGGAACAAATCTCGATCTTACTGATTTAACAATATCCCCCAGTTTACAATGACATGCGACAAGCTCAATCAAATTCTGTCAAACAATGGCTCAGCTATACCGAGTTGATTGATCCGAGTTTAAATCCAATTGAAATCTTCTGTCAATCTCCTCTAGGTGAATAGAACATCGGAAATGGACTGAAACTAGTTTAATATCTATAAACATTACAATTGCCTCGTCTCTACCAGCTCACAATCAGTTTCTACACTTGTATAATCTAATTTGTCTTCATGAGAAAAATCTATATTGCATGAATCGGAATATATAGGTCGGATAATGGTCTTTCTCTAATGAAAGTGGTATTATAAAATAAAGAACATTCTCTGGAGAATCACCTGATGTTTCAGAATGGTAAATAAGTTCTTGCTAGAACTGAGGGCCCAACAACTATAGGTTTTTGTAATAATGATATTTGTCATTCCCAGATTGTATGAATTCATTAAAAGATTTATAGTTTCGTGTAATTCCCCTGTGCTCTTTGATGTACCGGAATTATTTTGAAGATTATAGATAATAGTATAAAATCTAATTGTTTTAGATTATTGGTCAGAACCAGAACTCAGGAGATATGTTTAAATCAAAAGAAAATTTATTAACATGTGTTATTATGGAACGAACCTGTGAATGATAAACAATAATAATAGGCTACAGGGAATGGCTCTTATTGATAAAGTATATCATTCTTATCTTATTTATGTATTAGCTTACCGACAAATCATGTCTGTTGTCGAAACACAAAGCATTCATCATTTATTAGATATGGGAAAAAGTTTTCTCCAACTGGCAATAATTATACAAGTTTTTCGAGGTTATTGAGCTATCGTTAAGTTAATTTGCTATGTTTTTATGCATATTGTCTAGTTATTAGAATACAGTTTATAATTGATTAGCTGTGGTGGAGATATTGACTAGTGGCTAGATTGTAAAGGATTTGTATATGATTTTCTACTGGTCGGGATGACATTCTCTGATGTATTGAGAAAAGACTATACCTAGAGGGGATTACAATGACTGATAGTTCTTATGGAGTAGAATTAAGATGGCTTGTTTAATTATGTATACATTATTCCAACAATTGAGGTCGTTTCTGGTATTATTTTTGTGGGTGGACAACCAGCTACCGGAATAGACTTCGGGGTTTTGAAATTATACTAGTATGATGTTCAAACAATTTATCGGTCGTGACCATTTTGCGAGTGGTTTAAGTTGCATACGTAGGCTACTATTTGTTTTCCCGTCACATGGGAATATTATTTAACAATCATGGCATTATAATGAATAAGCCAATTTACATAGCAATTGATTTATCAATTTATTTCAAAAATATTTTAAAAATCCACAGAATAAGTAGTATATTCTTACATTAGGAACATTGTTGACTTAAAATATTATATAACAATCTGCTATCTAGAGGGAACGATATCTTCGTAATATCTGCAATACAATCAAAGAGAACAATCAAATGCCATTATTTGCACGATTATTCAACGATAATCTGCCTTTATTATGCATGTTATAAAATGACAATGTTTTGTATTCGTAATATCTAGATATTGATTGATTTCATAGCACATATAAAATATAAGTAAAGACCTAGGATAATCAAAATTGTCCTCAAGATATTTATATATTTAAATAGAATTGTCTATATCCAATAGAAATTTTAATGATGGGTCTGATTTGAGCACAGACGATAGACTTGGCAAGGTAAAATTAGAATGTCTATAACATCAATACTTAATACATGTACTTCCTTTATTCTCCAACACAATAAACACCAGTCTACGTCGTCTTTTGACTTTACATATCACTGAGATTAGAGATTGCCTTTGAAATTTAAACTTATTCTGTCTGTCTTACCGGAAGTCTTTCATGGTCTCCTCAACATTTAGATTTAACGTTTCAGATCTGTTAAGATTGGTAACAAATGGTTTACAGCTTTTTCGACATTCACATAATGAATGTATACATGAAATATATCATATACATTGCATGTCCCATGTTTCCACGATGATATTCTTCATATTTCGTTTCCTTTTTTTTTTGCTTTTTTGGAATAGGTCAATCAAAATATTGGATTTGTATCACGAAACGAAACGTGGGTGAAAGGTTTTCGGCAATATACTGATACCTGATACATGTTTGTACTTTCAGAGACCTTGCAATGATTATGGCGGATACAATATGAAACTCTTAATATCAGACTGTTGCGTATTCATTGGAAATGGATACTGTAAGACAATCTGTAATAATTCAGTGTTTTTCGACAATTAAGTAAGCCAACTTGTCTTGTCAATGTTTTTTGATTGGTCAATAATTTCGTCTTCAGAAAAGTTACTGAAGGACATTTGTGCTTTCTTAAATTATTGTTGTCTATCTAGTAAATCAGAATTTGTATTGTTTCCGGACAGGAAACGAAACATTTATCTGTCTGTCCGAACAATGAATCTTTCAAACTTTTATATTTTTGTAACTACCAAATATACCCTAAGGTTGTTATTCCAAGATGGAAACCAAAAAAGTCAAAAAGTTTTTACTAAAACACGGTCGAACATATTTTCTTGCTTGACCTAAAAAATCCTTGCAAGAAATTAAACCCTACCTTAATTAAATAAGAGGGGTTTCACAGCATTTTCCGGGCTAATAAAGCCTATTAATTTACAAATCATTTCAGTCAGCGAGCTTTAAGTCAAATCTAACCAACCATTTTATAAATATTATACTTTATAGAGTACTGACTTGAATTGAGCATTGTTCACAATCGAGTATGTTTACAACGACAATATACTCAGACAATAGTCTAGTTTATACCAGTCTTTATATCGTCTATTTCTGTCTACAATATTCAATTCATGCTACTTCAGACAATAGCAGGACAGAACACTAGTATCTATCCAAGCACGGTTATTGCTCTTGATACATTAAATACACGATGAAATAAAATGACTGGTAATTTCGGGACATGATTTTCTGATCTATGTCTGCAAACCTTTTGTCAATGAAAACTATGTAAATACTTCATTTTAACAAAAAAAAATGTATGTATCGATGATCATGAAATTATATACAAATGTAATTATCAGCTCATAATCAACTCAATATTCCAAAAGGTGGAGTTATCAGGGGGAATACATTCTCTAATATCCACAATAACCCATTAATCAAAATATTCTGGGGAAAGGTGCCACGTTTGAAGCATAAGGAAGAATAGAATATCCCCCTCACATATTTTTGAACCTATACGCAAATAACAGCCACTATTATGTTTGTATGGTACAAAGGGGTGATAAAATACAGCGACCCTAACTCATAATGTCATATTGCTGCAAAGGATATTTATTTCTTGCTCATTGGTAATTTTCACTATATTATTACATCCAGACAAAGTACATTAGTTACTCATAATGTTATAATTCTAGCTCATTGGTAATTTTCAATATAAATCCAGGCAGACTACACTAGATACTAATAATGACTATTCATTGGAAAGTACATTTCTATCTAGCTCATAAGTAATGTTCAATATATATACGATATACAATTCTATCCGACAGATATTATTCCATTAATGATATGTGTTAAACTGGACTAGCCGGCGTGTAATATGAGCATCAATGTTGATTTATTATTCAGATTACATTGTTCACAGCGTCTAGTTATTAAATACATTCCATCATAACAGATCAAATCTTGTATAATACAACAGGAATAAAACTGAGTTTTACGCCCTACATTTCTATGCCTGATTAAGCTACAGACGAAGAACAACGCCATGCAATCTCCTTAGAGGGAAATTGTTGCCAGATCAGCGAATTTATCTTAATTTATTCGAGTTCCCAACCGTCGTGGGAACTTTAAAGTTAACAACTTTCTTCATGTCACCCCCTATAGCCTGCATCACTTTGCTACAGAAACTTGGTTACAACGATATAATTTTGACTTGTGCCAATATTAGAGCCATGATACCATACAAAACTTATTTACCAGTTTCATTTATTGAATGGCATTTGTCCATGGTCAGAGTGCTCTGGGCCTCTTGGTTAGCAATCAAGCCGAGTCATAGCGACTTCTTACAGTAATAGAATAGTCCTTTGTTACTGACAGAGTATTAGATGATGTATTACATCAGATATAAGATACCATCTAAAGAGTTCTAATTCAATTATACTTCTACCAAAATGGCACAAGGCTTTATATCTTGTATCAAATTTCTGTATTCTGCTGAATTGATACAGGCATCTGCAAACACATGTTCTAATAAGAGCGTTGAATTAAATTTCAATTCCCTTTAGGGGGCTGTGTGTTGTATTCCCTTTTGTATAATTATCCTATATTGGGAACGCACAGACGAGTCTCTGGATGTCGGCCAAACGGTATTGGATAACACGTCTTGAAATGCACAATAATGTGACCTGAAGTTCAAACCGCCTTTGCCGTAAGGTACAGATTGAAAAAAATCTATCTCTTTTGACAATTAGCTTTAAGGTTTAATCGTTCTATGTTCCAGAGATGAAACACAATGAATCAATTGTGAGTGGCAACTCTGAAACTTGGAAAACACAATAGATAGCCTACATTCCAGTCTAAGTATTCTTTTGACTATACCTTTTTCACCACCAGAATCAAATGAACCAAACAAAGCTTTAAAATGAACAGGTCGCTTTCTTTAAGGATTGGGACCAAACCGATTCTTTCCATTTTATTGAATAGTTTCAATTTTCTATTGTTATTGCGATTATTATTTAAAGGAACGGATAAGCTATTTTGTTTTTGACCAATAATACTTTAGTCTCAGAAATTGGACTTTTTTAGCTGAGCTTATCAGTAATAGTGTTCACAGCTCACCGTCGAAATTTGAGCCTTCAAATCCATGTATGTCCAGAATTATTTGCGTTTGAATGTTAAAATGACGACTCGTCAATTTAAGATACTCTGTGATATATAGACATGTATAGAAATAGTGAGTAAAATTTCTAGTGATTTTCGTAAATTTTTCGTATATATTCAAGACTAAAATTAAACAAAAAAAACGGCACATCTGTCCCTTTAAATATACAGTATATCCTGCTCATGGACCCACCATTATTAAACGATCACCTTTGATATGCGACCACAATAAAGTACCCCCTACTACTTTTTAACGTATATACCTCGTTCACCAGCGGAACTAAAGGGTAAACTAATTATAATAATGTTACAATAAATTTACAAACTTGTCTCTCCAGCTTGTAACACAATGTATTATTAGGGTTGACTAGCAATGAGTGTCAGAACAGGTAACGAATAGAATATTTAAAGAGTCAATTAACACCTCGGCTACTTGAAATTAAATATCTGTTGTCATTGCTAATGTAGCATCTTCATCTAAGGGTAGTATATTAGATAATACTACGTAGCCTTTTAACACCTTTAGTCCTTGAAAATAATACCTCTTTGTTCTGAGTCTACTTATACTTATGAAGTATTATAAAAGATTATGCATTGTGTTCCTGTGCCAACAAATGTCAACATTCTCATGGTCAGTCCCTTGACCAATCAACGCCCTTCTTGCATTAGCTTTATCCAATCAGGTCTCAAGGATATGGACGCTTAGGTTTCAACCAATCAGAATATAGTTCATATCTTTGAGCCTGACAACAAGGAATAGGACCTGATTTTAGAAGGAAGAGAGATCTAGGGAGATCAGGTATAACTCTAGTTAAAGGGTCATGTAGTTTGGGAGTCCAGTTTCTCGCTCCCACTGGGCCCCTGCCCTTTTGGTCTCGGGATGATAGATGTTCCTGTATTTTACCTGTATTGATGTTCCTGTATTTTACCCGTATTGATGTTCCTGCATTTTACCCGTATTGATGTTCCTCTGTTGTACCTGTATTGATGCTTATTGTTCCTGGTGTTGTCCTTCCCGAATAAATGTTATTCAAACCTTCAAAGCCGTTACGTTATTATTATGTTTTGTAACAAGCTTCGTAGCCCCGCTCTATTTAGCTCACACAGATACCCTGAGGAGGCATTTAGTTTATGTCAATAAAATCTATTCCCATATACAAAAAACATAGACTTCAGATTTATTGATGTTTGTACTATAAGAATATAAAAGAACAACAATCGATTTGAAAGCAATGAAGCATTGAGCTTACTATAGATTTACTCATTATTCTTTAATATTACATGATGTCAAGTACAGAAAAACCGTTACGGCAATGGCGAGACACAGAAACAAGTAGATCCATTAGAACATCTTTAAATTTTAATATAGGTTTGACTAATAGCCGCAAATTGAAACTTTTGAAGACGAAACGTTACATGTTGAACAAATGGTATCAATTGGTTCTATTCTTAGTTTGTGTTTGAAAGTCTAGCGACCACGAATACACTATATATTCCTCAGTATTCCAGTCTATCCATTTGTACAGATCAACCAGAAAAGATGAAACAAAAAGGATTAGCAAAGAACCATCTCGTAGACTGGATCCAGGTGACCCCAAGTTGTTATCCTTGTAATCGATACTTCGTTCTTTCTTTCCAGTGGGGAAAACACAATACATTACATCATGGCAACATAGTGTAGCAGGGATAACCTTTTCCATCACATTAATATAAGTACATGATCTGGACTACAGAACAAACTTGAAGATAAAGAGTGGCATGTACTTCACGTTTTAGAATTGAGTTGATAAGAGTCTGACTGATAACCACATTTTTCCACAAATACAAAAAACCAACGGGGAACTAACCAGTGAGATACCGTACATCAAAGACTTGTCGATTACTTTTAGTACTACATTATCAAGTAGGAATCAATGCCATTGCCATTTATATATATGTATCAAATACCATAGAAATTAGTGAAAAAGACGATGTGTTTCTGTAATCTCTGAACTCAACTTGTTTTCAGAATGAAATTGGTTGTATTTTTTATACGCCCACACATAAATGTGGGCTTATATAGCCGTCGCCCCTATCTGCTTGTCTGTCCACAATTGTTGTATTGTTGTGGACACGATAGAGAGCTGGTTTCTTGGTGGATTTTGAAGAAACTTGGTGTGAATGTTCTTGTTCTCGAAAAATTGTTCAATTTTTAACTTGTGAAAGATCTAGAAGGCACAATTCTTGACAGATTTAGACGAAATGTGGTGAAATTGTTCATTATTTCCCAATGATGTAACCTATATAAAAAAAATCCTTAAAAGTATTTAATATGAATTATTGCCCTTGTACTAAAAATCACATTCAAGGCACAATTTTCAACTTGGTTGAATCTTCCGGACCAAATTTTAAAAGGAGAACATCGGAAATACTTAATATGGATTATTGCCCTTGTTCTTAAAAATGATGATACTGCAGCACGAGGTACAATTTGCCAGGAAAGTGTACCAATATATTTTTGAACAATTTCCAACTGTCCCTTCCGCTCAGGTACTATTTCGAGTGCAGCACCCCTGTACCAAGCACAATTACAAAATGACATAATCATCCAGAGATATCCTTCATGGTAGTTAAAGAGCATTGAGCGAAACACAAACACTAGGCTCTGTCTTTAATTTTCATCTTGCATGATCAAGTATGGCTGTTTGATTCATGTAGTGCCGATTTTATCGGATTGAGGTCTTTCAGTTGTGTGATTTGGATTTTTCAGTCCATCTATTCCTTCTGGTACCAAATACAATGTACCGAACAACCCGTCACTTGCCATGAAATAGTACTTATTTACAAATTACTGATAGTGAATATGGTACCTGTAAACAACATTTGTCCTCAAATTAAAAACACATTGTCGATTGACTTGACTCACTTAGATAACTAGTGATGGAAGAATTGCTTTTAACTACCACACAAAACCATTAACTAAATCACAAAATCATTTGACTGCTAGACTTCAAATAAATCTATTTGAACAAATTTGGCTAAGATAGAGTGAGATAGGACTGACTATAGACAGCCAGGACAGACCAAGTCGTATTTCAAACAGTTTATGGGATAAAAAAACATTTTAAACACATTATGTTTCCCAACCAAGAGATTGTTGACTGGATTCTGTATTTTAACTCACATAATGAATTATTATTAAGGAATTTAAAGCTATGTAAAAGGTGTTCTTTATAAATGCAAGTGCATCTGGGAGACTTTCAGCTCGATATAAAATTGCAATATTTCCACAGAGATTGAAATCCTAGCCTTAAATCCAAGGCTTAAATTTTAAGAATGGACTGCTATAGATCTTTTTTTTTTTTTTGTTTCCTATTGATAAAGAACAAAGTCTGTAGTTTAAATTACGGACTAGATTACAATTACGAATTGAGGGATGGCGAAACCCAAAGAAGAGCTATGTGACAGTCTCTTGTGGTTTCACAATGCCCCTATTTGGGCATTGTTATTAAAAATCTGTCCCCACATAACACGCTTTGATTGCCAATAGAAAAAACTTACCACAAAATTACTGACACAGAAGCGGATTAACCTATATTCAAACTAGGCAACTGCCTTTCGGCCCATGGAAAATTTGACCCATGACTAATTTGTAACAGTAAAAATAAAACAGATAATAAATTTCCGCAGGCCCATCTAAAATTGTCCTACTAGGAGCGTGATGTGTGAGAATCGACTCAATTGTTTGAGCATAATGGAGATGAATACCGATATCGTGCATACGATTGATGCTGATGAGCTGACTGATCAGTTCCTGAAAAAAGAAGATCGCAAACTTCCTGCCATAAAATTGTAATCACACCATGCCCCCTCCCTAAAATGAGAAATTAGGCCCTCGACCGTTCGTTTGCTTACGGCTCAACAAGTCCAAAATCCGCCACTTTACTGACAGTTGAAATGCACACAAGAATGAATGTAGCGTGATGTTTGAAACGATGTCACTCTCTTGTCATCCAATTTACAGTCGGAATCAAAACTAAACCGCAAAAGCAAAATGATATACGACAAACTTATATCGGCCCTATAATAGACACGGGAGAAAAAACGAAATGGAATCTTTGAAGTGTATAATTGAGTCGGTCTAACAGCCATAGTTCAAACATTTTGATGCTGACACGAAAATTGCTATATAAAATAAACTCAAAGGAAATTAAAATGAGAAGTTTTTAAGAGAGAAAGAAGTCTAGCGATTGAAATATTGCGTGTACAACGAATGTTATGGTTACGTTTCATATTTTTATAATATAAGGTCATTAAAGAATCAGAAATTTCACGACATTTTATATCTAAGATTTCCGATTGATAAATCCAAACAATATCAAAAATGTCTCGAATATATCAATTAGGCCAAGTTCAGAATAGAAAACAATAAATATCAGAAAATGGCATGGATAATTTTGTAAGACAAATGAAATATTTGTTTGAAACTAGTGGGCGATTCCGATAGTTCATATAGTTATGTCTGCAATTATAAGACCCAATTATTTTTTCCGTCACATTATTGGACAAGACAATGGGTCGAAGGCAAGATTCTGTAAAAACTGACGACCATAGACAAAATGGGTTAAATGCCATTAATAATTAATTGATTATTTGCACGATGAGGTAATTGTATCATAATTGAAATATTTTCATTGATATTTTCACCTTCAGCATTTTGATAGAAAAGAATTTATTAATTAACTGTTACAATAATTGTAATGAGTTTGAAAATGAAATGTTATGTATTCGGACGATGGAGTAAAATTTAATGAAAATTTCTGGGAAATCATCCTTATAATATTGATGATTTATTAGTAACGGTTTCATTGACTCCTACTACAGGATTTTACATACGGATGTAAACACGACATATTCGGTCTTGAGTGATGAAACATATTCAACATTGTCATCCAAACAATACACGAATTTAAAACAAATGGTATGTTAGTCCTTAAGGCTCCCCGCACATGGAGAGAATTAGGAGTGCGCCACTACTTCCCGTACACGGATTTTAAAGAGGTTTTCTAAATGTGTTATTGGGGACACTGATAGCATCAATTTGCACCATTCTAATGGCGTCACCCCCGCAAAATTTTCTTGTATCACATAAGACCTTTGAGGGGGTGACGTCATATTACACTTAGTTTTAGTAGAATTGCTAGAACCATGTCGTATTGATAGCATCAATTTAGAATGGTGCAAATTGATGCTATCATTGTCCCCGATACACATACACAAACCTCTTCACAATCCCTTTCAGTTCACCTGTATCATTGACAAATGTAAGATAGGGCATATATATTACTTTTCGTATATTTAGATTAGATACTGTGGTTCTCTAGTCCTTTCACACCATCTGGTTGTGCTCGTTGATTTCCAATTTCCATTTCCAATTTGGCAACCAAATTCTACATTAGGAAAGTAGTCCATAGTATAATTATTAAAACCAAATAGTATTTTGTACAAAGTTCCTTACACGTACTATTTGGCATAACATCATCAATATTGACAGATCATGTAATATACAGAAACGGGATCTGACGTTACACAAAAGTCTCATGATTTATAAAATACTTATTGTATATTAAATGTTAATTCATAAAATTATGTCGAAACCTGAATTTCAAACTGAGATTACTAAGAACACGTACATTCATTTGCCTGTAGGCGTTCTGATTGATGTTAAATAGGGAATGTCGCACATATTCTTGAAGGTCGAAATTTCCTCTCACATCACAGTTTTCAACTTTGAATTAGTGACATTTCAAAATTTATAACTTCGGGTCATGTCATATAGGCAATCGGTCACGAAGCCTTTTGTATTAACTGCGAGCAGTTTTTTTTAGTTCTGGTGATTGATTCACGTAAGAGGTGACACTAGTACAACCCCCTCCCCCAACTGTACCTCCATTCGCGCCGCAACTGCGTAAGATTTGGATTGTTCCAAACCATTTGAATATTTGGTATAAGCATTTGAGATAAAACATTGTGTCAATTACTTGTGCGCAGAAAGATCATATGTTAAATGTTAAGTGCTAACTGACATTCTCCAATTATAAATTTGGCAAATGTGAACGACCGTTGATGACCGACTTCTGTTAAATCAGAAGCCAAAAAAAAGTCAGCAAGTCGCAGACTCATCAAGCTTAACGCAAATCTGAACTTCTCCATGTTCTTTGTCATTCGACCACAATCAAAGAAATCCCCACTGCAGACGGTTGTGGCATTATTCATCCATTTGTAACGAAAACGGATTTATCACCCAGATTTTATTAGACACTGTGAGAACGGGAAGATATATGTGTGACAGATTAATGCTTCTGTCTACATCATTTAATGCATGATAGTGTGGCGTTTCTGTTGGTATTAAAAATGAATCTATCACAAATTCTTTCTTTCTAATAAACTTCGTTCTAGCAATGAAATTGAAATTAGTACGATTGTCAATGAGAAATGAAAGCTCATTGAAAAGAATAACCTTGACAGATATACGACGTTGAATATTCCCTTGTCGAAGGATTTTTTTTTTATGGCGAATCAATGTGGATGACTATTGCTTGTATTCCAGGAACACATAGTACGTAGTCTTATGTACTCTGTAAAGGTGATGGATACTAGTATGCCATTACTGTATTGGTGATAATTTTGTGCTGCTACAAGTTGTGCTCAGGTAGAAAAATAATCTAGAAAAGAGAAATGAAATGATCTGCAAAATTCATTTAAAATCAAGTCAGTCTTTATCAAAAGTTTCGCTTGATGCTTAGATTGATTTTTCACTTTTACAGTACAATGCTGTTATAAGATTATTAGCTCATCTCATTCTGTCGACGCGTGTTTCAGATAAACAATATTCACCAGGCCAGCTTTATTGGAAATATGAGTTGCCTTTAAAAATTGGACTCAAAGCGTATGAGCAAAGAAAGGGAGCTCCAGGAACATGTAATGAATACTATATTAGGCTAATATATTAGAATGATTATTGATTGCTATTTGTATAAGATGACAATAGTCTGTAATGATATATCATGATGCAACAGTCACAGGAAAAAGTTACGTTGGTGATCGATATGTTGTGAGTCAGAGTTCCTGATTCATCCTACAGGAATCAAAATACCAAATGTTAAAGAAAGGTTAGCTGACAAACAATTGGCTGTCTTTTTTAAATGCACCATATTCCAAATGAAATGAAGGTAATTGAGTTACATGTTTAAACTTCTCTGCTCTTCTAATTGGGCTCATTAAGACTGATATACGCATGTCAAAAGAGAAGAGCTGCTCCAATATGTTGACTTTTTTCTATTGGTGTTTTTCCGAACTTGAAGAATTCGTTATTCATAGAATCTCTATTTTCTATCACTCTCTAGTCTAGAAGATTAGAATATTTATGCAAAATGCTGACACATGGAAATATTGATACAAAATGTTGAAAGGTTGTTTAATACGATAATGGCTGAGTTGTTTACGATCGTTTCGCGCGAATTCATTCTAAAACAGACCCCAGTGTAGGTGTTATTTGTCGAAAAGTTACCTTTTAGTTTTCAGTCATTTCAATCACCCTAATTTCGCTTAATTTCGCAAATAATATACGTAGTCTTTGACCGATGCTCGTTGCTGTAGGCTTTGCTACTATGTGGACTGTAAATGGTCAATTCACAAAAGAGTCATTTAGATCCTGCACCTTACTCAAAAGAGTTCAATCAGCTGTAGTAATAATGTTATAGTAAGTCAGGAAATGAACAGCTTGACAGGACAAATATTACGTGAACGAATCACGTTTGTTACAACATATCTACCATACATGACAAATTCTGTCATTATCCCCTTACTGTCCAATTGATACGGCTAGACTCAATGGGCTAGACGTGGTCTTCATTACCTACCGTCCGTTATTCAATCATCTTGGCTATTTTTAAAGCTGTAATTAGCCCTTCCAGTAACATCAAACGTTTAGTTTAGTCTTATGACTTACTGTTTCTTGGACGAATTTGAATTGGTTTTATTTAGTTAATTTGGTTGAACGTGTGAACTTTCAATAGTCGATACCTTGCACTTTTAGACAGAAAGAAGCTATTGTCGAATATCGGTCTACCCCTGAAAGAACTGTCCGTGGAATAGTATATGGTTCTTTTATTATGTATTATCATTGAGTCGATTGTCATTGTTTAGCTCTAGCTAGTTTCTGAAATTTGACCCAAGTGACCAAAATCCCTGATGCTCCTGGCAATTATCCTATTAATCTACTTATGCCAGCGATGTTTTGTTGCCCCACCCTTTCTCATGTCGATGAAAATATCTTTTTAAAATGGCTGAGATTAGAGAAAACAAACAACGTAAAGATTCTTAAAATCATTTTTTTTTTCATTCTGTCAATTTTTATTTGATTAACTTTGTTTTTTAATGTATTTTGTGATTTAATTTTTTTGTTTTTAAAATGACTTCATTATTTTTACACGAAGAAAATAGATTTTTTAAATTTAAGGAGGAAGTTTAACTCTATATGACCAAGAACATTAATTGGATTTGTTTTATCCTTGGCAAAGTCAAGAAAATCGAATTGAAATTCGTGCTGAATTTAATCTAGAAATTTAATAGTTTGATAAGAATTCTGATCAAAGTAATACTCAAGACGAGACGTCAGATCTGACATTACAGCCATAGTAGAATAATATTCTAATTATCAATGAAATGATCGCAGAATAAATTCTAATGGATGATATATTCTATCATAGATATCAGATAAGGTCAGGCCCAATTGCATAAAGATTTAGTTGTCAGTTTCTTTTTTAGACATTATTGATGTAGAATGCAAATGCGCAAGGATAACCGATTCTCAGAAATGCCTTCGCTTGAAGTTTAAATCAGAAAAAGCCCACACAGCACAAACCTACCGACCGGAAGTACAAACAACATTTCACGCTTCCGGCTTTGGCAAATTGGTTAGTTTGGATTCAACACCCACCCACTGATGTATAAACCTGCCACTTATTATACTCCGTCATCCCAGATCTTGTATATCTCTTTAACATGACTGTGCATGGTAATTAGGTCTATTAGATTCAAGATGTTTCGATCCAACCAATCGAACAGAGACAGTGTCTAAACAGATTATGAATTTACAGAATAGGGTTTAAAGACTAATGAATGTCAAGTTCACGACGTACAGTAAATTTACTGAAGTAGAAATAACAAATTAATGTCAATTTTGGAATTAAAGGATATAATAATCGAATCAATCCATCAGGGTGTATTCGATTGACAGCGTGGCTACTGTGAATAACATCTTGTAGCTATTCTAAGATAAATGTGTACATGGAAGGACGAACACAGATAGTGATTAATGACAATAAAATGGACCGAAACAGTTTCTAAATTGATAACAAATCATTTCAAAACATTATGTTGTCTTCACATTAATATATTAGTTCTGTTTGCTCCTTCCGTATCATTATAACCTATCTATTGATAGCATCATAGTGGACACTATTTGCTGCTTCTGCAGGTCGTAGGACCCTATGCGGGAAAACGCTCGGTCGTTCGAGAAGGGAAATTTATTGAGTGCTACAGTCAGTGTACATTAAAGATTCATCGACGTTTTAAAATCAAAAGAATCGCACGTCCTAATTAGCTCAATCTCGGTAAAAAAAAAACCGGAAATTCATCACGTAGAGGAATTCTGTGGCTTTGGCATAATATTACATTCATGAACGTTGCAATTAACATAGCATAATATGCTATGACTGAATATGGACATGGAAAAGAAAGATATCGGCTAGTTTCGGACTAGGTCACATAGTTTCAATCATATTCATGTCACAAACACTGGATAATGACGATGTAGAATACCGGTGACAGAAACATTGTGATTGTAATACAAGATGTTAACCAGACCAGCAATCTTATAAATAACAAGAAACTTTGATTGATTCCAAACTTAGCCAAAGAACATTACGAGAAAAATAACTAAATCAAATAAGAATGTAAATCGGATATAAAATTCTATTCGATTTTTCTTGACATGACCGAGTAAATTATAAATTGAATTATAGCTTGACTCGTATTTCGTATTTAATAGTCAGAACAGTGATTTGTATGTTGTCACAATCGTCCTTGTCATGATGTACGGGTAAAAGTTTGTTCCAAACATAAGCGTATAACACTTATAAAAACAGGGGTGACGTCGGTATGTGGGTATGTGGAGAAGGGCTTTTAGATATTCTTTGTTACAAAATGTGTGACGTGGTTGGTTGGATGTTTTTGAACCATCTGTCACACTTGTGGCAAAACATGTGTGATATTGTTGGTGATTGTGTTATTTCAAACATTAAATGCACACTGGTGATAAAAACAGGTATGACGTGGGTGCTGGGATTTTTTTGTGGGTGCTTAGACGATGGTTTTGAAACGGGTGACGTGGGTGATGATGTTTTTTAAGGACAAAAACAAACAGCGTCACGTTCGTGACAATCGTTTCTGAATAAGTTGGAAAGCCAACAGAATCTAAGGGATGTCTATAAGAGTATTTCAGAATAATATAGAAAGCCAGTATAATTTATGAGGCGTCCAAGGCATCCAACTGCTATTCGGAATAAGTTAGGAAGCCAACATAATCTAAGGGGCGTCTTAGAGAATTGCGGTTGGAATTAGATAGAAAGTCAACATAATCTAAGAGATGTCCAAGAGCATTGCGATTAGGAATTAGATGGGAAGCCAACAGAATCTATGAGCGTCCAAGAACATTGCGATTAGGAATTAGATGGGAAGCCAACAGAATCTATGGGACGGCCAAGAACATTGCGATCAAAAGCATGAAAGATACTAACTAAACACTGATGGACGAGTCTCCAGACTGTTGATTACGTGACCTGCCATCTCGTTGAGTTTTTAAACAACTAGAAGAAGCTAACCGTGTATAACCTGTATTTCAAGTCAATAAAAATCATTGATTTTTGTCTACTAATTGTTTCAAGAGAATATAATATGGTATTTGTAACAAGTTTTGAACTGTATTGGTAAAACAGTCTAGTCTATGGGTTATCAATAATATCCTCACTTTAAGCTCCCAATAGTTACGCATATGGCTTGAAACACTGTGGGTAATGTTTTAAAAATGTTATTTTAACAGAAGCGTCCTTGCCATTGGGTCTATAATCAATTACAATTGGTCTGTAAAATAACAGAAAATAATTGGCAGATACATCAGAGACATGCCCAACGCAAAGTTCTTGAAATCAGTTATTTCATTCATGTCTCTATAAAGGCAACAACTTATAGTCCTTGTTGAGTAATTTTTATAGTATATGGTTTCACTGGAACCTCTAAGACATTTGCAATAAAGCTCTGTTAGATACAATGATATAAAGTTTATTGCATGGTGCAGAATTAAGTTGTATTTAGTTTCTTGCGTGTATCGTACAAATAAATGAAATTTTATGTATATCAGTTTTTTGAATCTGTTTTTCTATAAGTTGCAAGAATCATTCGTTCTTTGAGTACATTTGTCATAATGGTATCGGCATTTCATTTCATTGTAAATAAGAATTCTAGCCTGATAAATTGCTGATGATGTTAAGTCGACCTGTTTTTGTTGCGACATCAGGAGAATTCTTATTTCATAGTCCATTAACTCTTAACAATTATGCCGTGTTCGGGGAGTTTAATCAACTATACTTGACTCCAGCCAACAAAATTCTAATTATTTAGACAGCTATTCTGCTGTTGAAGTAGTTTGCAGATAAAGAGTTTGATAAAAACTCATCTAAGGGTTATTTCGAGCTTAGAAATAAAATGAAAGAAGTGTATTAAATTCATCGAATCAAAGCAAGATTTCGCTTCAGAAAAAAAAAACAATCATAAATTTGAATTTTACCGGCAACGTACAAAGCAACAACAAAACGGAAAATGATTACGTACTTTTAGGTCACATTTTTTTGTCAAATGCAATGGCGAACATTTCAAGTGACGTATTCGATAAAAAAAAAATGATTGGTTTTCTACTACTTGACGTTGGTCTTCGTTAATTTTCTTAAATTACTTAAACAGGATTATTTGTTGTAATTTGAACGATCAACTACTGTATATTATTCCTGGTATTATAATTCAAGTATGATCTGTTATGTTTATTGTGTGAATTTATTCATAGCATCAAAGTGCACCAAAAAAACAAAAATGCCAAGTTCATTCCTCAAAGAGTTTTTGACACTGTTTATTCATACGACTATAATTGAACCGTTTGTGTTTTATGGTAGGTTGATTATCATGGTATAATTTCACACAAAAACACCTCTATAAAAACTCGTTATTGTTGGCTGGTGTAAACTGACGTGCGAAAAAAACATCTCTCAGTCGATGATAAATAAACCTTATTGCTAGGTTCCCATTGTCTTTCGCGATTGGCCATTCGTAACTGATCGCTGGATTTGATCCTTTGAAAAAGATTTATAAAAGGATTGCTACGACTGACCTCAAGATCTGATATGAACATCGGACCACAATTTCAATATTAACGCTAATCGTGATTGGAACCAAGAATTAAGTACATAAGAATGGGACATATACTCAGATATACTTTGTATTTGTACAGGAAGTTTGAAATTTTAAATTGATCTGTATCTTATTAATTGAAACTGGATGCTTGGTTGATGTTAAAACTACAATGTCCAAGAACTTTAAGAATAAGAACTTGATCATGGATGAGGGGCAGCCTACAATGACGTTTCCTAGATTTTTCCGCAGTTAAGTCTGACACTGCTTCTAACTAAACTATATTAACAAACGTTCTTCACCAACCGTGCGAGAAATTTGAGATCGTTTATTCATGAGATGAGCATCAATTTGAGTGTAAAAATACTGTAAAAGATTATTTAACACGTTCTTTAGTTTAAAAGCCAGAATGAAATCTCGAGGGTTTTATCAATACAATTTGACAGATATCAAATCTAGCCTCTAGAGAATAGAATCTGTTGCTATACAACCAACTTCAATAACACGTTTATAAATCATAGGCGACGTTAAGACGTTACAAAGTTTTAACATTCCCTAAAAAACACAGAGTAGGCTAATTGAATTCATTTTGGTGCTTCTTGGGTTTGATAAATAATAAATATCGACTATCAAGGTTTACGTTGATGAAGAAGTAATTTAAACATAATCTTTAGGAAATACGTTTTGTGTTTTCCAACGTATACGAATACGATTATTGAACTTTTTACACCAAGTTTACGTTTTCCACCTCCTACGATGTTCTTAAATTTGTGATTTTAAATGACTACATGTATAACGTTAAGATTTTACGAGGGATTCTGAAGGTTTGGGGCCTGGGTACCTTTCCCCGTTGATCTCCTTGATGAGGATATAAAATCGTAGAGGGATTATTGTCAAGGGGGTCGGTTAAAGGGCCAACTGGTGTAACCTGGAAGGAACCCAGATGTAACCGTGGGTCAGTACGTTCCCTCGTTCATTTTTAGATTAGCACTCAATTTGTAGATTAAAAGGTCTGGAATAAATAAATGTGGCGGTAAAAAATCATCCAAGTGGTATAATAATTGAGTTGTGTCGTGGGACCATTATTACTTATTGTAACAATAGTAAAAACTAAAAGACACTAGAAGTAGACACTAAATCACCTAATATGTGTTAATGTTTCTACCATGCGTTAACAAATTCCATTTTTCTCTTAATAATTGATAGAGGAACTGTGATCAACCACCATTTAGCCTCGACACTGATTTCGATATTCACTTAAAACTCGGTTAATTTACTTGCCGGAACATTCTGGATATTTTTCCACTTGATAGGAATTGAAATTCCGATAGCGATGCATTCTAGGAAATGCCAAGTCTGATTTCAGATATTAATAGCTAACTGAACAACACGGGGGGAATTTAGGTACAAATCTTGTCATTCTCATTCACAACTGACGAGTTTGCACTTAAAGTTCGTTTTAATATCAGCTGGCAAATACTGTTTCACCATGTCATAGTCCAAATGTTGGCAAACTTAGTCAAATACCTATTCTTGGAGTATTCAAGATATAATAACATTCACACAACCAGTTGTCCACGGGAGAGAATGGTCAATGGGTGCTGTCCAGTTCTACTAGTTCTACAACCTGAAACCAGCAAGATACCATCACTGACTTGGCACCAAAATGAAAAACGAACGTTATATTAAACTTTAAAAGTTGGCACTACGTCTGCATACAACCTCTGATGTCAATTATTGCTAAAATAACGGTTGGACTGCTGAGAACTGAACCTTATTGAGAGAAAAATGTTCCAAGTACAAGGGACACCAACCAACCCGCAGTACAATGGATGTCCAACCACGACCTCACTAACAAAAGACAGTTTAATTTAAAGCAATTTTGGACATTCCGTCGAAGGGTAAAAATGAGCCCGCCTTCGACAGAATCGAATTCAATAATAATCAACTACTGAGACATTAATACCATGTGATGTGGTCTCTGCGATCGATCTTCAGATGTAGAATGGTACATGGTATTTCCAATGTTCAAGGTTTATGTGCCTCATTGCATAAGATAAACTTTATTTAAGATATTTTCAAATCATTCGGTTTATGCCAAGCCAAAATGATGCCAATAAATATTGCTTACTCAGATTGATTGAATACTTCAAGTACAGATGTTAAGAAATCAATCAGTCCAGTAAGCAATACATAATAACAACATACATAACCATATTCCCATATCGAGTTTTATTAGATGTTATTAGTGGGTTTTGTGATCATCAAGGGAACTTCGTGTATTGTTAATTACCTAGTCTATAGTGTGCCTACTATATATATAATTGATAAATAATCTTAATTAAGACCAATAGATCCTCAATACAATCTTTTATCACTGGATAATCTAGATTAACCTAGTTATTTCATAAAGGTATCTATAGACTGAGATTAAAATAAAAATAAATAATGTCAAGATAATGTCACAATTTAATGAGAGATAAAACTGGGTATCACAATAAAGTTACATCTACGAAACAAATGGCATCTTCAATCCCTGATTTAGTTCCTTTTCTGAGGGTTCTCTGTTGTTATATGGGAGCCTTATTTCTAAATTAACCATTTTCATTTTGACACTCTTAATAACTACCGAACTATTAAATTATATATGACACTATGTTATATATATAAAACCCTGTTTCAGCCGTTAATTTGGTCGCAGTAGGTCACAAAATTTACGACTGGACCCGTCATCTTGATTTAAACAATAGTGTGATCGCAATGGAACTTCCTATATATTGCATGGTGTAACTATAATAAATGATATTACGTTATTCTGATGGCTTTCTAAAAACTATTCAGGCTATACATGATGATTGATTGTTCTTGTAACAGTCCCACGAGTGTGTCGATCTCATATTTGCATGCTTTTAGTAAATAAATGTATATAGATATTCAATTGTTCTCGGTAGATATGGAACGGGATAATCAATATTGTAAACCGTTACATGTATTTGTATAGTAATGGGAATGGTAGACTGAAAAAGTACACTGAGGTAGTCATAGAACAACATTAAAACATGGCATGCATTTATTGTTCCATGTCTCATTCTATATTCAAATTATCTGAAATAAACCTAAGCTAATGGAAGAAAGTTGGCGGTGGCCCTTCCAAATTCACTGCTGCACGACCTTTCGTTGATGCAAGAGGGAAAGTGATTGCTCTTTCCGACTGGGGACCGATATTTAAGGTTAAACGCTTAGAAACACCGAATAGTCTTAATCTCTGTAAAAGTCATGTAAATGTATGATTATTGTATTAGTTTAGGATGTAGGACAAGCCTTTGAAAAGAAGGCATTATTTTATGTACAGCAATATGTTACGATTATGCAAATACAAGACAGATGATTCATATATAGAGAAGTCAACTGCTTATTCTAAGGCGACATGTTTTCTCATTTTTGACTTGATGACAGCAATTTATATTGTTGAAACGTTGTTCAGCATACTAAATAGATACACTGTGTTCGTTATATAATACCGACACTTTCTTTGTGTGCGTTTCGATCCATTCTTTAGCTTAGATTAATGATGAAGTCTGGGTAAAATCTAAAATTGGCTTAATCTCTTAAATCATTCTCTAGCTTCATTCTATAAGTTATATACATGTATTTTTTATATACGTACATCTTAGAATAGAAGATAATATAAACGGGAAGCATAAGCATAGACACAACTCCACCTGCTAAACCTATGCATTTGTTCGTACTTGTAGTTTCGCATTTGGTTCATTACATGAATCCGTTACAAAATGGAAAACTATTGTACAGAAGAAAAATGTCTTCCGTTTTTTAATGCCATATCTACTCCTTAATGATGTTTAAGACTTAAAGCAATAATGATTCGTTTATTATTATAATTTTGAATTTTCTAACCTCCCATCTTCCCCGGCCTTATCCCTCCCCGTATCTTCACATCCTTGAGCCAGTATTGAATATGTATTTACTAAACGAAATAACTAAAAACATAATATATTCAGTATTGAAATAGTGAATAAGATTAAAACGGTACGAACTTGTGAAAATTGATTATTTAAGTCTGATTAAAAATCAGTTGAATTCTCGTATTTCAGCTTGAATATCATTTAAATAACGAGAATTGAATATTAGATAAAAACTATATATCATTCCCCTAGAGGATCGACCAGCAGACTTCAAACAACTGCGGGAGAATATCTCCCAAAATGAACGCGGTTGGAATATTTACTAATCATTTAAGCAACGTTTTGAAATTAATTCTTCAAGCATGAGCTAGTTGTGATAACGATCATTATTTAGGAACCTGATTGAACAAACTTGTTACATATATCATATCAATACTACTCTGGTTGAAATTTATAATCGTTAAAACCCGACGCTTCAACTGAAGAGGTTATTTGGTGGAAGTGACCATACTTCCAGACCTTAATCGAACCTTTCTCCTCGATCTGTGTTTTCGTAATTGCAATTATTTATTTTTTTAACAACCACTTCCGTCTAACTAAAAATCAGATGGTTTGATGGTACCTTGAAATAAATGAAATGAATGGAATTTTACGTCCTACTTTTCTGCACCATGTGGGCTAATGAAGACGGGCAGCGACATGCAGGGTGCAATGAGGGAAATTATGCCAGGACGGCTGCACTAGCCTGCTCTTTTTCGATTTCCAACTGTCGAGGGATTTTTAACGTGCACAGCCTGTAGCACATTGGACCTCGGTTTATTGTCCCATCCGAACGACCAGAAGCTTTTTCCATGTCAGCCCCTCTTACATGCATCACTGACATGGGGAAACCGGGTTGAAAAATCCGAAGGTATTATATGGTACCTTGAAATGTTATGTCTTCTAGTAAATGTACTTGCACATGATATAATTTGACAATAGAATAATTGAATGCAATTTAAACGTGCCCTTTTCTTTACCTATTTTTATCAAGTGTTCCAGAAGGGCGCTTATAATTACACAATGTGATCTCTATAACCAATTTTTGCATTGTTCTTTTCAGGGGAACTTCATGTGCCATTAGAAGTTTGTGGTGCTGTAGTGAAAAGAGAGTTAGATTTCTGGCAGATTAACCAATTTCAGATAAAAGCGTGTTGTTGGCGACATTACAGATCTTATATAGACAATCAGCGAATATTGGAGTCCTTCAATAACAGTTTATTAAAGGAGAATGTTATCGTTAATCTCACTGGATTAGACGGCTGGCAGAAATGGCGGACGAAGATCTGGTTAATTTTAGAACATCCTCGAACATCAACAGCTGCCATGGTTTGTATATTTACTATACAGTATATATAGAAAGGATTAATATCTATCCACTCTCGAAATCACTTACAGTAGCATAAAAAAGTAATTAGCATTCGATCACTTTGTATCGATTAAAATCTGGAATGATCAAATTGATACTATCAGTGTCCCTAGTATACATAAAATTTTCAGACAAATCTCTTGTCAATTCCTTTTGGTGGACGCAAAAATTCAATGAGGCAAGACAGTATAGTGCCTTTTAGCAACTTTAAAAAGTTTTTTGATAATAATCTTCTGATCATAAATCACTGTTGCAAGCCATTATAAAAAGCTTTCTTTTAGACATCTTGTCTAAGTTTTGTTCTGAAACACGTAATGAGACGAGGTCAAGAAATTCTAACACCGGAAGTCTAATGGACTGTTGGAGTCTAACAGCTGCTAACGTGACAATTTGTAGATCCTTTACTTTAGCGACTGTCTTCAATTAAACTCATTAAGAAAGGTGACAAGGTATCCAACTGTATGATTCAGAGGAGAGTTAAACTATATATATTACTTACTAATTTCTTTATAAATTAACATTCTCATGAGATATAACCTTTTCAAATATAATCATTCAATTTCACAAATAATTCTTAATTTGTAACATCGTTTTCTAGGGACGAAATAAGCTTATGTTAGAGTGATAAATGCTTTTTAAACCACTATATTTGTCAAGTTATAATATTTTTTTATTTTTGAGACTAGAGAACATCTTATATGCTGTTTCAAGAAATATAATTGCCATTCCAGGCAATTTGACAAATTGACAAATATTAAAGAGCAGAAACGAAAGGGCGTCAATAATTAAAGTTTGCAAATATACAATGGGGAAAATAGGAGTCCCAGACTAATTAGGCATATCATCAGTAACCGCTTAGCTTAGTTGAAGGATATAATACCCGAGATCAGTAAAAATAACCAAATTCCAGTTGAAAGTCTTGACAAAATATATTTTACTGAATAAATCGAAGAAAAAAACTAGTTTAAAGACGGGTTTCTTTCTTTTTAGTGTCAAATTAAGCAAACTATTTCATATCATATCATTATTTTCTTATTGCATATAAATAAGAGTTTTAACCAGTCATAATGTCCAAGTATGTACAGTCTTGATAAACTAAAAAAAAAACTTTTGACCTTTCTTGATCGGTCACTCATTGGAATTCTGCAGGTAATTCTCTTGTAATGTAGCTAATTATGAATTAATTATGGACATGCGAGACGAACTGGTATCTGTCTTAAGTCATTAAAACGCCTCTACTTTCTATTCATATAAGTATTGGCATTTCATTTTCTTACGCGAAAATTACGGAACCCATCTTAAATTGTGGGTGTATTCGCAAATTTCCATTTGCATAGACAATATCAAAACATCATATTCATTGCCTCGGAGTATGTCTTTCCACGAAATCGACAAATGGTGTAATCTTCACAAATATCACATATAGACTAATTGCAGCTAGAAACATGTCGGATCGTACAGAATGTACATTATTACTCATATTGAATAAATACCAGACTTATATTTCAAAGCGTTCCAATATGTTCAGAATGATTAACTTCAAACAATTGGCAATTTAGACAGAGAAATTATCTCCCTTTTGAAACACGATGAAGTTGATGTTGGACAAAAGAAGATGAAGAGACGATTTGAATGTTTTAACGCATCATCGATAAAATTACAAAGAACTATTTCTGATGTAATTTCTGTGAGATTTAAGAGAAAAATTAATGATAATATTAGATTTATTCATATTCTCGGTTATTGTGACATTACGAATTGTAGAGACTAGCCTATATTTAAATGTTGTTTTTGCAATTTCGAGAACTGTCGCAACAAGACAACTCGTCCAGTAGATGATACCGAAACATTCCCTAACCTTTTCCAAACTGAACTACTCGTTCGTTATATTATTATGTCATTTTCCTTTCTTAGCTCATTGCCAAACCATTTAGTGCTTACAAATTTTGATTGTTTTACATAGGTTTTTGTTTTTTTTTTAGATATGTTTGATTTGTATATATGAATGGGCTTTGTTAACTATAGATTTGATTTGTTTTAAAGGTCTAATTTATTTACCGTAGATTTGATTTGTTTACAATATTTGATATGTTTACAATATTTGATTTATTTACAATATTTGATTTATTTACTGTAGATTGGATTTGTTTACAATATTTGATTCATATACTGTATTTGATTTTTTTAGTGTAGATTTGATTTGTTTACAATATTTGGTTTGTTACAATATTTGATTTGTTTACAATATTTGATTCATTTACTGTATTTGATTTATTTACTGTAAATTGAATTTGTTTACAATATTTGATTTATTTACTGTAGATTTGATTTGTTTACAATAGTTGATTTATTTACTATAGATTGGTTTTGTTAACACTATTTGATTTGTTTACAAGATCTGATTTATTTACTGTAGATTTGATTTGTTTACAATATTTGATTTATTTACTATAGATTGGTTTTGTTAACACTATTTGATTTGTTTACAAGATCTGATTTATTTACTGTAGATTTGATTTGTTTACAATATTTGATTTGTTTACTATTTGATTTGTTTACTGTGTCTACTATTGTTTTTATGTGTTTATGAGTTTTGAGTTCTTTACATGAATAGTATTTTATTTGTTTACTATAGATTCGATTTATTTACTCTTGAAATTGTTTACAAAATTGCATTTGTTTACAATATTTGATTTGTTTACAATATTTGATTAGTTTACAATATTTGGTTTGTTTATTGTAGATTTGATTTGTTTACAATGTTAAGTAGATACTTCAAAAACTAAAGGAAATTGAACTCAAAGTTCTTGGTACTTTGCCAGGAATCAAAGAATCAAAAGCCTTTTGGTCTTTAATTCAATCCCATCAATTAGTCTAGTATGTAATTTATTGAACGAAGGTCATCTATTCAGGCATTGATGTTCGAGAATGAAATCATTATGTGACTAACAATGAGTCTATTACAATCTATAGTTCAACATAAAATATCAATACAAATAACAACTACACTGTAAAAATCTTTTGAAAACTTGTATCTTTATTGCTGCCAACTGAAACGAGAAATACAGAGTGTATTCTGCTGAATTTGTAACAGCATGAACCATTTGTGTTCTCTGAATACATCAACATTTATCATATGCAGTCAATTTCTTTTTTCTTATTAAAATAAAATTGTTTATCACCAGAACAATGAAATCATTATAAACGTTGAACGTATTCCATATAAACATATTCAAGGCAAAAGGTAGTAGGATGCAAAATTCCTTAACATCAAGAATTCCTCCAAAATTATAAAGATGAATCATTTATTTCATAAATTGTATTATTATGTTTTGTTGCTTCAAAAGACATCTTTATTTTGGGTTTTTTTGTAAGCAATTAGACAATATTGTTGCTACCTTCTATAAATTCGATTTTTCATAGAAAATTTCTTACAGTGTAAGGCTCAATCAATAAAACTATACATCTTAATTTCCTGTGGTACATGTACATGTTTTTACTTTTAATCACATTAATCGTTTTAAAGATCGAAATGTTGAGTTCTAATGACTCTAGATGATAAATGACTGTATTATGTGGTCTGTAACATACAGTGGAACATACTGACAAGTGTTGCAAATACAATGGATACACTAGTCACCGGTTAATTTCGATATTGAACCCTAATACTTCATGCTACTTCTAATGATCTATAGATCGATGAAGCAATTGCAGGGAAACGACGTGAATGATATAATCATTAACAACCGTCTGGAAACAGGTAAATAAACCAGTCAATCGATACGATTTTAAAGATCCATAGTCTATACATACTCATACATATTCATACATATTCATGAACAGTGTCAGCCAGTTATTAATGGTAAAAGATCAGCGTGTCTTACGTAATACATCAGTGTTGTATACTGATAAATAGGTCTTTAGCGCACAAATACCGAGTACACCCATCCATGATATTAATAACACGAACACAATTATATGGATAACAATTACTTTAATAAATAACTTGCGACGAAGACGAAAGAATCATCGTCGAAACGTCGCAAGTTATTTATTAAAGTAATTGTTATCCATATAATTGTGTTCGTGTTAATATCATCAATTACTAAATGCCACTCAAGGAAGTCATGATATTAATAAATAGGACAATCCATTATATTGATAAATAGGTCGTTAGATTATACTGATATATAGGTCAATCCATTATAATGATAAATAGGTTAAAGAAAAATTATAATGGTTAATATGTCATTAAAGTATATTGATAAACATGTCATCAAATTAAATTGATAAATACGTCAATACATTTCTTTGATAAATAGTTCAAATATAGTTAGTAGTTAGACTACAATTATAATGATAAATAGGTCAATCCATTATATTGATAGGTCGATGCATTGATAAATGAATTGATATATTTGTAATGATAAAGAAGTCAATACATTTAGAATGATAAATAAGTCGATGAATTATATTGATGAATATGCCGATAAATTATTTTGATAAAGAGATCAGTGCAGAATAATGATTAAAAAAGCTCAATCCAATATATAAGTAGGTCAATGCATTGATAAATAATTCAAATATTTATTTTGATAAATAGTTCCACACATTTATAATGATAAATAGGCCAATACAATTATAATAATAAATAGGTCAACGGATTTATAATGATAAATGGTTTTCATAAATAGATAATAACATTGATAAAAAGGTTCATTCAAGCCAGTGCATTAAAAAGGTCAATATATCAGATTAAGATAAAAACTTATATTGATAAATAGGTCAATAAATTATATTGATTAATAGGTCAAAAATTGTATTGATAAATAGGTCAATAAATTATATTGATTAATAGGTCAAAAATTGTATTGATAAATACATAAAACTATAATGATGAGTAGGTCTATATAGTTTATATTGATGAATAGTCTAAAATGTTTTATCATTGAATAAATATTATATCGATAATCAAGAATGAACAGAACAAGATATTTGGATTTTATTCGATTTATCCAACGTATCTGTTTTACCATCTATTCAAATTATAACCGATGTTCTCAAGGACAATATAAATAAGTAAATGTACATATACCTTTAATCACTAATGGATGGAAAATGATTGATTCTAAGCATTTGAATGCCACCATATGTGCCGTTCTCAATGTAGAGAAAATCATTAGGTAGGAAATGTATTGTGATGTAAGATTTGTAAGATTCAATCAATGGTGAATTATTGTTGTAAGAATTCTGGTATTAATTAATCTATAGATCAAATCATTACAATATGATTACCATAAATGTCAGCCAGAATTTTTTGTTTTATCTCGGCACGTTTCTAGATCTACATTTTCTCTCTAAGTAATCTCCTGCTACTGTCTGATGTCTACAAGTAATGACATGGAACTATTTACATTGATGGAGGAGGATGGAAGATTGGGGAAGGCGTCTCGAGACAATATATTGCGGAACCTTTACTTTTAAAAGAGACTTTATTAGCCCAATCAAGTGCAGAAAAGTAGAAGGTGAAGGATAAAAACTTCTAAGAATTTGGAATAGTACAAGTGTCCGTGTAAACATAAAACATGTTGTTGAAGAAAGAACAGCCATGAATTTTATTTTATTTTGTTAAACGTATTATGAATACTTAAATATGTATGGCTATGACGACAAGTCCATTCTTCCCAAATAACTGATACTAATTCGATATTTTTTCAGAGAGCCAACAAATCTGAAAGAATAACATTCGCATAGCGTGAAACTCTGAATAACATGTTTCTATATCGCTCTACAATTCATGTATTGAGCACTATTTCAACAGTGAATGTAAATATATATAGTTTTTAATGAATTAATTTATTTTCTATTTCTTCCAGGTATATGGTATAACTTCCTTCCTATTTGTCATGTTATCTATAGCTGGGTTTTGTTTAGAAACTTTACCAACAGATGATAATATCACATCGTCCTCTTCTTGTGAAGGGAATAATGAAGCTATGGGCACTAACACAATGAGCGCTGATAATGCTTTGGATATCCTTGATATTATTTGTTCAATATTTTTTACTTTAGAACTTATATTTCGTTTCATATTTTCGCCAAATCGTCTTAAATTTGTTCGTTCAATGATGAACATCATAGACTTGCTGGCTTTAGTGCCGCTGTATGTAGAGGTTTTCTTTACTCAAGCTAAGTTAGGGGGATGTTACTTGAATGAAAGATTTGTGATTGAGATTATGTTTATTTTGCGAATCATTAGAATGTTTCGTATCTTCCACCTAGTGAAACATTACCAAGCATTAAAAGTATTAGTTTATGCTATCAAGGCCAGTATTCAGGAATTATTGATGTTGTTTATATTCTTAATGATTGGTATGCTTGTTTTTGCCACAATGATTTACTATGCAGAGCGTACAGATGCCGTTACTCCCGGTGAAAAGTTTAATACTATACCTATGGGATTTTGGTGGGCAATTATTACAATGACTACGGTAGGATATGGTGATGTGTATCCTACTAAACCTGTCGGATACATCGTAGGAACTGCTTGTGCCGTTAGCGGTGTCCTCCTAGTTGCTTTGACTATTCCAGTCATTTCAAACAATTTTTCATTATTTTATACTCACGTTCGATCTAGATCAGGCGTACCTATTGGCTCAAACGCGGCTTCAAATGGCGTTGATACCGGGAGACTATTATTAGAAGAGAGACGAGCTTCTAATGCGTCTACAATTCCAGAAACCTTAATGAATGGCAAAACATGTGATAATGGGACAAAACACCACGTGTATGTTCCTATAGCAAGATTCTCAGAATCCAATTCCATGACTGACATAGTGTTACAAAGGACCAACTCTGATTATCAGTTTAAACGTGGTCGCTCTGGAAAAGCTTACTCTGATGATGGTGTTCGTTATCAGGGCGATGTCATATGAAACGCCCAATACTCGGTGCTCCGGTTAAACTAACTGTTATAATAACCCACGACAATCGGAATATTCCTCGTGCAAATGTATATAGCTTGTAACCTACTTGCTCCACTTGAGAAGCTGGAGATGAAATAGAGAGATTACCATATTGTGGTAGAGGAGTGCTAACTAGGATTTATCCGTTAAAGTACTGGACATAAAACTATTTGTGCTACTAGTATTTTTAAATTGAAATGTGAAATTGATTAATGGACTTTGGCAATAACTGAACATTTAAGTTGTCACAACGTTTATCGAAGTTGCTATGTTGCCAGAATATATAAAGTTGGATACACGGTGATACCCATATCGAGTTTTTTTCTGTGATGAACCGCGTGACTGCTGATTAAAGTTTTTGAGATTATGGCGGTGGAAATGATATTCATGTGATATTTTAGAAACTGGGACCAATCATTACGATATAAAATGGTCCACTTTCAATAAATTATAAAAGCCATTTGGCGAATTGACAATTTTCTTTGATTTTATAAATCATTTTTCTTGCATTTTCAATTTTTAACTTATTAATATGCATTTCAGTCTTTCTATTTAAAGGACATTCGACAATTTGATAATAAAGATACGAGTGTCGTCACCCTTTTTAAATGCTATGCAATATGAACATGTTATAATTTAAATGTTATTTGACTTGTTGTTTTCATTGTTAAATTATTGTGCACTATAAGTGTTTTTTATCACTGGTTGCTTCCATATAAACCTTGTATTTTGATTGTGTGTTAGTGATATTATGGAAGCCAAAACCGGCCGTTTTATTAATCGTTATTTAAGGCAACAACAAAATAATAAAAAAGTTGATGTTGTAGCGGTGATTATTTTGACCAGTACAACAACAACTGACGAAAGATAAATAAAAATACTACTGTCTTAGATAAGACAGTGCAATAACTAATTTGTTCAAAAAGACAAAAAAAAAAAAAAAAAAACAGAAACAAAAAACAGCGATAGCACAGGTTGATGATGAACTTGGAGGTTCTAGGTTGTAGTTGCTATAAGACTGCAGGCATTTGACTTCCATAATGTCGCTTTGTGTCAACCCTTTTTGTAATATGCCTGCCTTCAAAAGCAAATAAGAAAATTGTGTATAGAGTTGTACAGAAACATTATCTTATGATAATAGCTTTTTGAACTCTACATGTCCATTGTAAAAGCAATTCTGGACGGCAGTTGACATTGATTTTGTATTTTGTACAGAAGAGATCACAATTTATTGTATATTATATTATAATTATTATTCATGCCTTTTACCCATCTTCACAATGTCAAGCTATTACGAACTTTTTCTTATACCTTGACTACAATAGCCACCGTTCTTTCATCGCTAATGTAGCGATTTATTGGATTATACGCCAGAGAATACAGCCAATCAGAGCCTCCGACAAAAAAGAATATAATCTTTATGGCTTATTGTTGCATTGCCTGGTTGTTTTCGCTTAAGTACAATCAATCAACTAACAAACTTGTATGACACGCGATAGGTCATCTTGCAGTAAAGGAATAAGACGTATTTTGTAATAGCTTGACATATTTCTAAAGATGACCTTACCTTGCGCTATGTTATCATATATTCTGCCCACAGCTTTCAATAAACTAGGTTGTATCTTTTTACCCTTACCCACTCAGATCTATATTATTCATGCAATTTTTATCATATTTTAATCATATGTATTTATAGTAAACATATTACATCAGAGCTAATGTTTGCTAGAATAGGTGCTTTAAATTCCATTGTCATTTACAATGTATTTATATGATCCAATTATTAAAATATATTGTCGCCGCCAGTGTTCGTCTGTCCGTTAATTCACATGTTCTTCTTTGAAAGAGAAACTTAGAATATAATTCACATGAGTGGCGTCAGAGTGGCGCCAGAGTGGCGTCAGGTGTTGTGTAACTTACTGGAAAATTGGCATTCAGTCAGAATTCAGAATTTGGTCGACTTGACCACAGTTTAAAATAGTAATTTAAGTCGAAAAGCTTATTTTTTGTTATCGTTTCCAGACTCATTTGTTAGAAGTAATAGGCCTCTTCCAGGATCAACTGGAATATTATGTGACAAGAAGTCGTTTAAAACTTGGCGTTCGTACAAAACTTGTTTCAATCTAAAGTCTAGCCACATTTTGATGGTTCTGTTTGAAATCAAGAGTGAATTAAAATTAAGATAAATTCAAATAGAAGACAGCAATATTAATGAGTATTTAAAGTCAAACAATAGACGGTTAGACAAAAAACATTCTACAATACGATATTTATTGAATTTCGTTTCATTTCGAACAACCGTGGTCGTCTAGTTTCAATAATTGACTTATTGTAACCTTATGACATTATTTTGTGACTGGTCTGGTTATGGAAACACTTATTAATGAGAACTGCTCCAACGGAATTTGTGGCAGATATATCTTTGTAATTGATGTTATCTTATGAATATGTGATTCAAACCCCGTCTTTTCAAGGGCAATGGTAGAATGGGTGAGATCACTTTAACAATCACCATTAAAACCGTATCTGTCACTTTCACTACACTAACATCGAATTCCCGGTTGAAATAGTTATAATTTCGTGCAATTTGAGCACTGTTTCCGACTGGTGCAGTTGAATGGTTGAAAGTTAATAACAACCCAGTCACTGCGACCATGTTGATTTTATATAGAAATAAAGTACTTTACATTGAGTAGACGGGTCATCTGTAGTCATGCATAATAATATGCTAATGATTATTCTTCAAAAAACCGATTATACAAACGCTGATCTAATAGCTCCAAAGAAATACATTATTATTCAATTCATTTTCAATACGACTGAACGTGACAGTTTCCAGAGCCTGTCATTAGTCACTAGTTTATTCTTGAATTTTGTCTTACCTTACTGTTTCGAGCGAAGATTTTAACCGAATCAATGGTATTTTGGGGTATCGATGTCTTTTGGGGGTGGACAACTATCCGCGGAACCAAATTCCCAAATGATTTCGGTTTCTTTGCACACAGCTATACCTCATACCATTCGAAATCTGATTGGTTATCATTTGATGAGATATCGCATTTAGTCAGTCTTGAGTCTTGGCACATAGAAATTATTCACTATAGCATGATATTTATATTATTTCATATTTGAAGAGAAAAAAACTTAATGTAACTTAATACGCTTTTTCTGAGAGATCTTTAGGCTTTTCTTTTAGCCCATCTTTCTACAACTGGTATAGTAGATCAAGGATATCGTATGGGATGATTAATATATGGAGATAACGACATTGACTCTAAGAAAGTAACAAGTTTTTCTTTTATATAGCCCTCAATGTATAGGCTATTTTGAATATTCAAATGTACCCCTTTAAATAATTTTCCAGGCTTTTCACCTGTTTGTCTTTCTATGAAAGAATTGTTTAATGATTATCTTGAACTTATTGGATTATTATTGATTACCTTTGCTAATGAATGCATTTTGAAAATAAAACGCTATAACTACTTTAAGTGTAGTGATTTTTCCAGAACCCCGATTTACATGATTACATCTCTTTTACGCCTACTTTACAATATGATTATCGATCATTGTCCAGGAATGATTCAAAACCTACCTAAGCTAAGAAAACAAAACGTTCTCACTGTTAAAACGGTGCTCTGGTAGAGCGATATAGGAATATTAAAACAACCTTAAACATGTCTCTACCTATTTACAATGTATTTATATAGATAAGTTTACCCCAAATTGTTATCCATAAGTCAACCACCACCCCAATCAATGAGGTTGACATGAATTGAGTTCAATTGAAATCCTGAATCGCTCGCAATGTACAATAAACTAAGAGTCTTGACCTGTGGTCTTGGGTCTACATGAATATATTGATTACTGCTCACCTCTGCCAGACACTAAGGTTAAACTTATTAGCCAACTTAACGGTAGATATCTACCAATCACTGGTCACAATCGCACTGCAAGGTTGCATGTACCACGTACTTGATAAATTCGAGTTTCAAATTTTCTCATATTAAACATATACTCTTGCAAAAACTATAAAAAGAGCGCTTAAAAAGTAGGAGTTGTGTTTCAAGATCAAGAGAAATAATTTTTTGAAATTTATTTCTTAAATTGAATTAATTTAAAGACCAATTTGAGGAGAGGCGACATAAGACCAATATTTAGACAAAATGAAATTACTAACATGCTGTAGTTAAGAAAAGATGTCCTTGAGATATCATCTATTCTAATCGCCTCCTGAAAAAAGGGGGAGAGAACTCTATTTCAGGTTTTCACTGTAGTAGATCATTTCGGATTATATTATTTCGCCAGAAAGTGTGGTTGTCTGAATCCATTATACCGGAAGTAAATATTGACGTGTAAACAAAAAAATGTAACTTGTTTCTAAACAAGAAAAAGTGTTCTTTCAATATATTCAGGATGATTTCTGACTTAATTTTATTCGGGTAAAGTATGAATTGATTTCTGTGTCATTGTGACTCGTATTTCATGAACAGTCAAACTGAAAAGAAAATTAATTGCATCATGATAAATAAATGAACCCGGAATCCCAGAGCTCTTTTTTTGCATAAAAATACTTCTTTTGCGCAGTTTCAAGCAGAAATGTAACCACTCGGGTTTTAATAAATTGTGGATTGTAAATGTAACTATAATATAAAGTGAAATTCAGTAGATCTTCATTTTTACCCTTTTAACATTTTCCAGAACACTTCTTGTCAATGCAGGAGCAATACTCAACTTCAAACTGTAAGTTAAGCTTATTGTTTTATTATTATTATTATTACACACCAGCATATCAAAATCATGCATGCCTTTCACTCTCTACATTTTAGAATAAAGTTACCACTATGAGTTATCTTTATAATATTGTCACCTGGCCATATTTAACTTTTGTTGTTTCAGTAAGAAATCTGCAGAAGAAGGATTTGGAATGGTCAATGTTACCACTGGAGATAAAATACGTGAATTTCTTTTGAGTCTTCGTCATCTGAGAATATTTATAGCTCTGTGGAATATATTTGTTATGTTCTTAATGTTAACGTAAGTATTCCTTTCAGTAAAGGTGGTGTCCATTTGAATGGATTGCATCTATTTTCAACACACTGTATATCAAATATTTTAGCTCTTGATAAGATCACAATATATTCTACATTCCAATATAATTGTAATTAAAGAAAATTGTACAAAATGATGAGGTGATTTCGTGGAGATTTCTTGATTGAATTTTCTGTTATTTTGTATTTTTCAGGTTTTTTGGTCACTGATAGAGGAACTAAAAAATGTGTGTAAATAGTCATATTATGTATAATAGATATCATTCATCTACTATTTTCACCTGTATTGAATCCTGAATTGGTGATCAGCATAGCTGACGTTACAGCCAATTCACTTATATCTAACCAGGGTCATTAAAAAGTAAAAACCAATGCAAGTATATGTATACTATATTATGGCCTACAGAATATGACAGCAATACTGGCAATCCAATAGCATACAATAAAATATCACGTGTAGTGGATTTCTAACTGCTTGGAGAGTTAAGTTATGAATCATCAATTCAAAAAAATGTTTAAATTTTGGAAAGGATCTACTAATTGCGTCAACAGGGCAACAGGGCAAATGGTTTCTGCAAGTTGAATATTTTTATATGTATTCTATATTATTAAATGGGTATAGACACTATTAGCTGGTCATTATAATGTATGTATTTATAAAATAAACTAATAAAGTCCTTTATTGTTTTATTTCTTTCACAAGATACAAATCTATACAATACAATCGATACAAATCATGATGCAAGTTTTCTAGAATCCCAGATTATCTGTGGACAGTCACTATGTTAATTCTGATCATCTAAAGTTTTAATTGGCACACTGGCTGAACTTTTTATCAAAGGAATTCACTAGATCTTAAAATAATTCTGAATCTAAAACCCACAGGGCATGTAATTTTGGTTATCAACAGAGAATAATATAGATAATTTTCAGATGATAATATTGTCTAATTTTTTTGCCCTCTAAATTAACAAATTCATCATTTCTGTAACCTTGTCTTCTGGCAAGCTTTGATTGGCAAAATGGTATTAGCAGGTAATGTAATAAGGTTGTAGTACCTGTAGTCAAAATGTAACTGGTGAACCCAAGATATACATGGTTTACACACGTTACAAAAAACTCATAGATTTATTTTGGCATGTCCAGAATTGTTCATAATTAAAAAGAACTGACATTTTGCAAGTTTTTCCTTTACAAATTATTCTTTCTGAACTACACTAATGGGTATAAGCTTATGGCAAAAAAAAACTTAGAATGACAATCCAGAGTATATTTACTTTTAGAAAAATGTTGATTTGATTGAGCATTATTGAGCGATGATAAATGACTAATAACAAAACTACACAACCTAAAGTGAAAAACTTCTCGGAAATTGGAAATAAATGATAATATAGCATTACCTAATCCAATTTCTTTTAATTCTTCCTATCTAATTATATAATTAGGATAATATACCCTGTTATATATATAAGTAAATTCTAGATATTAAAGAAAGACTATAATGGCAACAATCAACATTTTTTGGGGGTGAAAAACAATTACTGATTAGAATAGCAGAACAATTCTGATTTCTGAGAGGTATGAATGAAGGAATGAATGATGAATATGCCCCTTTGGCATAATATTAAAATTCATAAACATCCACTGTGGCAGTAGTAGGTGTAATAGCACACCAGGGAGGCAGTTGTTGTAATAATGTTGAGAATGCTGGTGAGACTTGAAGCTTGCCATGTAAATAATGGCCGACAACTGAATAATCTAACAATGGTATATTATCATCTCTTCCTTTGTTTACCTGTCAATATATATAAGAAAAAAAAACTATAATGTTTAGCCGATGTACCAGCGTTTTGGGGGATACCCTTATTAATTATTCTCCCTCCCTGCTAAATTTCTCCTTATTTTCTAACTAGCTGGTCTAAAAATGAACATTGTATCCAAAAACACGCTGCATCAGCAAGATAATCAACTTACATGTAAAATAATAGAGAACTGCCAAGGTACTACTGGTTTAGTTTCATAACTATAGTAAATGAAGTATGTAGGTTGTTGAAATATAGGAAGTGAAATAATGGGTAGAGGTTCTCCATCTTCTAAACTCCATCTTTGTACACTGACACCTTCTCTTGGCATGATAAAATTGGTAATATGATCTGGACCTAAAATAGTTGAATTAAATACACTGATAAATGAAAAGTGGTTTGGAAAGTACCTTGATTGTGCACAAAGCCAGGATTTATAGACCTCAAGGAAGATCTAAGGATTTTCCTCAGTATCCACAAATCCATTAACTAAGAAGTTAACCAGTACATACCAAGGACCACCTAGTCAGCAGATATAACAATGATAATTTTTTGTAGGTAGAATGTTTTGTCATCCCATTAAACTATGGTTATTATTATTTTCTATTTCATTCAACAATAGCTAGCAGATAAAACACTTAATGTGTACAAAACCTTAATAATTCTCTGTTTCATAATGGGTTATGACCAAAAAGCTGAAGGGCTGTCTTTAAGGCATGGTCTAATATAGCAAATATATTGTAGAATGGTCTGATGTAAAATGCATCATTAATGGGTTACAATAACAAATATTTTCTAATGGATGGGTTCTGACTTACCAGTTACTTGAAATGTTAATCTAATTGTATCCATTGATAATTTTGTTCTGTCTATTAACTGTACATCAGCCCGTTTATAACCTAATAAACGAGGTGCTGGCATCTGTACAGATTTTCTGAAATGTGAAAAAAAATATGAAATGTTAATTAGAATGGAAAATTGAATTATTAAGGACACACTTACAGTTATATATGCACCATTACTAAATTTTACTTTTATTTTTATAAGGCACTTCAAAAAGAATAAAAATAACAGAATTACTCCTCACCCAAAATTTAGAACAAGAAGTTTGATAAACACCAAGAAAATGACAAGTTTACAGTGGATGTTGATAGGTTTGTACAACTAAAATGCTCATAAAAGTGTCTCCAGATTATTCCACCTTTTGCAGATTAAGGAGATAATTTGTTTGACTCAGCAACATTAAAAATCAATTTCTTGGGGTACATACCTAGGATCTAGCAACCTAATTAGTGGTAACAAGAAAGGCATGCTGCAGAACGGTCCATTACATTCAACAAATGATGCGTTTTTAAATATATGTGAGTATTCTGGTGTTTGAAATACTTTGGGTCCTTTATAATCTAGCTGTACATGCCAGAAATAAGAATTATCAAATGTTGGTTCACTGTTTAGTTTATGATCAATTCTGTCATAATGCTATAGAAAATAAAATTGTAAGAATACATTAAAATATACAGTATTATAAAGATCAAGATGTTCTGCTTCATGTATGACAAATATAACCAAAACATCTTGATGTGAAGAATTTTTTTTAAATAATTTTATTCAAGAATGTTGTATTTGTAAAGTTGTATCAGAAATGACTCCATATGTCAGACATAGTTCACAGACAGTAAGTTTAAGGGACCAATCATATGACTCGAAAAACAAGAAAATTATTAGCCATGATCCATAGATTTCATCTTATTTAACATCTTATAGTCTAATATTTAACATTAAGTCATGTAACTTACAGTAAAGTAAGCTCTCTGCATCGATCCATCTTCTACATTCGATGAGAATGGGAATCCATGGGAGGTAAAAACAAAAGCTGCTATTCCAGTTAATGAGATAACTGATAATAATATTATACATTTTCCTATATTAGAACAAACATATACTACACCACACTGAAAATAAAAACAGTATATCTATTGAAGGTTTCCCTGTTGAAACTATCTTCAAGTCAATCTACAAATCGTTTTCCATATGATCCTTAAGCAACATTTAGGGGTAGAGATCACATTAAATAACGGAACACAATTTTATAGTATACTACTCCTTAATACTTTTCAATATCGTATTTTCTTATTTATAATTCATACCAATTACTAAATATCAATTAAAGAATATCTTTAAGCAGTTACACTTACATTATAAGATAGAATAAGGAGTAAAGGAACAGATAATAGAATTGCTACAGTTTGGTCTGGAATTATATCAGTACCACTGCGTCCCATTATGGGTATTACTAAACCAATTAGATTATTGAATAAATATATAATATAAAGAGTTGGTATCAATAGAGAAGATATATGTATTGGGGTATACCATTCATTCTTCTCTGAAATAGAATAAATATATCATCAGTCAAAACACAGGCTGAAATAGCTCAGTTGTCTTGAAGTGGAGTGAACACATTTTATTATTGTATAAGAACCAAACTAAAAGTTTTGGTAATGGGCAAAGCATCAAAATTGTTTGTTTCAGCTCAATATCAATGTTAAATTATTTATTTTCAATTATACCAGAAATGAGATGAATGGAGTTTTATGTCCTACTTTTCTGCACCTAATTGGGCTAATGAAGATGGGTAATGACATGCACTGGCAAATTTATAATGGTTATGAATAAATTTGAATAATATTGAATAAATTAAGCCTTCATTATCCTTACCTTTAAAATGAAAATTAAAGACTTGATTTCGAATCAATAATGGAAATACGATTATAAACAGTAAAACACTGGCTGAGGCTATATTACAATAAGTTAATATTAATAAAATTATACACCATAATAACATATTGGCCTCATGAAACAAACTCTCTATATACCATACATTACTTGTCTGAAATAGAGATCAAGTAACACATTTCGTCTGTGTAGATCATTCTACTAGAGGACAAGACTGTACCATTTGCAGACACGTTCAAAAACTTTACTTCATCGAATTTGTGCTTCCAGCACAAGGGGACACTTCTAAATCACCTGATACCACTCTGCCATGTCAGTGAAAAAAAAATTCTGATTCCATTCACCAACTTATAAAATCCCCACTTTCTTTATGGAATGACAGGTATTGTCAATTATCTGTATACACCAATTAACATGTCGTGGCATGTCCTATTGTGATATATATATATCGTGCCAGCACTATTACTTACCCTATAAAAAGTGTTTTTTAGGCAGTAATGTAAAGATAACACAGAAACTATAGGAGGTAGAATATATAACCATATAATATTACTAATATTGGTAAACCATGACATATCTTTATCTAATACAGTAACTAGTCTAGCCAGACCAATATTAGTGGCTATTATAACCACCCAGGTTAAAAACACCAGTACTGTAGATACTACTAGGTCTTTTATATACCGTATACCATTTTCACCTGAAACATTTGATACAATTCCAATATTCAATGCAATAGAAGACCCCTTGAACCAAACAATAGATGCTTTGGGACCATGGGTCTGTTTCTACTGCCAGTTGAGCAGTGTTTAAAATAATTTATGATTTTTGTGTTCCAATCTGATTATAATAGTCAATTTCAAATTTTGCTCTACCATCCAATCAGATGACTACATTTCTTAAAAAGACTTAAAAGACTTACCAATATGATTATGTCCCTTGACCTTTCTGATTATAACCAACAGAAACAGACTTGCGATTCCAACATTCAATATAACAGCCATTCTCATTGGATAAGATATCATAAAATAACCAATAAAATCATAGAATACCACAGTGCCATGTTTCTGGGGTCCTGGATCTACTAATTCATCACCAGATATTAACGATGTAATCAAACTATATAAATTCTCCCCTGAAAAACATTTCAAAGAGAAATTGAAGTATGTAAAACATACCTTATCTCTCTCGATACAATAACCTACCTCCTCTCTAAATACAGCCTAGTTGTATATATCTAGATCAATACAATAACCTACCTCCTGTCTAAATACAGCCTAGTTGTATATATCTAGATCAATACATTAACCTACCTCCTGTCTAAATACAGCCTAGTTGTATATATCTAGATCAATACATTAACCTACCTCCTCTCTAAATACAGCCTAGTTGTATATATCTAGATCAATACAATAACCTACCTCCTGTCTAAATACAGCCTAGTTGTATATATCTAGATCAATACATTAACCTACCTCCTCTCTAAATACAGCCTGGTTGTATATATCTAGATCAATACAATAACCTACCTCCTGTCTAAATACAGCCTAGTTGTATATATCTAGATCAATACAATAACCTACCTCCTCTCTAAATACAGCCTGGTTGTATATATCTAGATCAATACAATAACCTACCTCCTCTCTAAATACAGCCGGATTGAATATATCTAGATTAATACAATAACCTACCTCCTCTCTGAATACAGCCTGGTTGTATATATCTGGGTAAATCATTGGGTGTATGGTAGACGTAACCATATTTAATATGAGCAATGTCAATACCTGGAATTGAAATAACAAAAAAGCCTATGGTAGAAATACTGCAATAGGGAAGCACTTAAAATGCTCCTATAAAGGTGAATAAAAAGCATTTTTTGCAGTTTGATTTGCAAATTTTTATAACATAGATTGCTAAATAGTTTGTTAGAAATCTGCCATTAGGACATAAGTACTGATCAAGAATCAATTGTGGCATCAGATTTCTGATTAAAAATTGATCCAGTTGTTCTAAGATGCTGTCATGGGTGATCCCCCTTTAAAATGCCAACTAACCTGGTATGTTACCATAGTCTCGAAATATTCTAAAATCTGTATCACCAGGAATTTTTCCAGTTTGAAATATTTCCTGACTAAATATACTAGCTGAGGGATATTTTACAGAATCAATGTATTTTCGTATCAACCAAGGGTTCTCGGGACCTGCAAAATTCAGAAAATCAATATCAAATATTTTTTCAACCAAAATTATCTCTGTCAAACTATTCCACTCGACCATGTAAGTAGACATGGGTATTAGCCTCAAAATGATGAAAGGTGCAGGTTAATCCTTTCTACATCTAAACTCAATACTCAAGGTTTTGTTCACAGATTAGGCTTTTCAAATAATATCAATGGTGATCCTTGTATAATTAACATTATATAAAATTTATTTGCTCACAATTTATTGAAAATAGTCTAATTTGTTTTAATTTTAATGCAATTGAAGTTAAGGAATGTTTGTAACTTGATTTTCATGTAATTGATAACTGGACACAGTTACAGAGAAAACAATTACTTAAATAAATTTGCCAATTTCTACAATGGTACTGATATAAATATTGCTGAAATCAAAAGGCAATGTTTACCTGTCTGAAACACCATCTCCCAGCCACCAGCTCCTGTAGCCTCTAAATTAACAAATGCACGAATTGAACTTCCCCATTTATGTTTAGTAATAAAACCATGACTAGCCTGAAATATTTAGATATTCAAATAAGCTTATGAGATTTACAGATTTACAATGTGACCAAATTGAAAAATCCATCTTAGTAGGTACTTTGGTATTTTAAACTTTATCTTCACTTGATTCTATTTTTAAGAGATTACATCATTAATCTCACATAATTAATATATATATATTGTTGAATGGATATGTATATATAATTGTAAAATAACCTGAAGAACATTCTCCTCTGCTCCATTAAAAAGAAAGATGACATTATGGCGAAATGCCTGATTGTGTTGAGAAAAGGAACGAAGTAATTCTAACATGACACAACAACTAACAGCATCATCACTTGCTCCTGAAATAATATTACATTCATAAAACGCAGTTTCTACTTTAAGGATCAGTCTAAACATAACTGCATGCAACATTTGTAGAATTTTAATATGAAATGCAGTTTATACAATCATTATACTGGTATCAAACATGCTTTTGCGCCTGGCTACTAACAACTTTCTATTTCCTTATTTGTATCCAGGCTCTTTAAGTCATATAAATTGTTTTTAGAATCAATGAAAACAGACATCTGGCAATAAAGAGGGAAACTTTTTGTTAACAATACTGGCAGTACAGCTGATAAATATAATAATAAAAGTTATTGGGCAAAATTGGTAGACAAATTTTCTTGTGAATTCATTTGCATGAAAAAAACTATGTCTACAAATATTATTATCTGTCTCAACAAGAAATTGAAATTTCTATCTTATTTACCTGGACTGGCATGAACTGAATCATAGTGACAATTTACCAATAAACTGTGATTAGAAGGCTTGTCCTTTGCTGTCAACTTGACCATAATATTATGGATATTTTTATAGGCACTGGTAAAATGACCAGCTTCTAGAAAATCTATTGCAAAGTCTCCATCAACTGTTTGCTGATTTATAGATATTTGATGCACATTATTTGAATTTCTCTGGACATCTTCAATAACTCCAAGAATGACATCTCTTGCTTTAATATTGGCATCACTGCCAGTTACTCTGGGTCCTAGACTGACCAGAGAATCCAAGGTAACTCTAACTCTTTCTTCCACAAAGTCTGATGGTTCTGATCCCCTGATTGTCAGAGGTTGTGGAAAACTATTCAATCTATTATGAACAAAAAATGTCAAAATGGCATGTAACAAAAGTAGCAGAGGAATCAAAGTAAGTCCATTCACATGATTTTGGTAAAAAATTTTGCCTTTCCTCTTGGAATGTTCATCTTCGTAATTGCCAGAGTTGAACTGACGGATGTGGTCAGTAACTTCATTGGCAGCTGAACGCTGTCGAAGTGATGAATCCATTTCTATCCCTCAGTAAATGAGATAATTCAAAGAATGCAAATGTTTATTAGAATTTATTTATCTTCCTTATTTTCAGTGCAAATCTAAGCGTGGTCTGATCGTAACCTTCGATCTACTTTCGTTTTAGTCCTTCTTCCCTGGATAATCTCGACTACCTAACTGTAGCGCCACCATTCTCACATTTATAATCTGGAAATATGTCGACGAAGGAAAGTGCAGGCGGAGGCCGATTCAAACAAAGTGAAGGTGACTGGACCTGCTCAGATCCAAGGTATTTAAATTACAGAAGAAAACTTTGATTTTGAATTATTTAAAGCCCATAGAATTCAATATTTAGGTGCTAAAACGCCTGGCGGAATATCTCATTCATTTGAAAAGGAAAGGTAACTTTGTCCTTGTTGCAACGATGTATCAGTTACAGACTACAACAACAATTTGATTACTGTTTTGGTTTTCATTTTAGCTGTGGAAATGTGAACTTTGCTAGAAGAAGTGAATGTAATAAATGTGGAGCAAGTAAAAATAACACTCCTAGCATAAGTAAGCATTTAATTTAATAAAGTGCTTATTAATATTAAGCCTTCCAAACGGGTACCTCTATCACTCTATATCTGCCCTTTCCCTTTAGGCCTAATTATGGATACAGCTGCATTGCATTTGTAAGAACTGTAAAGATATTAGTTAAGATATCCAAGATTTTACCGCATAGTAAAGATATTTAGACAAACTTGATGCATTGTACTTCCGTCTCTAAGCTAAAGATTGTTATACAATTCACCATGCTTGTGACATGCTTACTAGGCTAGTATGATGAGAAGGAAAATTACACCTTATCCAGGTAGGCCTATCTTCCAAAGTCTACAATGTGAATGACTTGCCCTACTTTGAGAGTAGTACTCTCCATTTTATATGTTTCTTCAATATCTTACCTTTCTAGTAAAGAAAGATGGAACCTTGGTTAAAAAAGGTGGGCATGAAATAGGGAAGCAGATGGCGGAGAAGAGTAAAGGTCTGTTCAGTGCTGATGATTGGCAGTGTAAAAGGTAAACAAAGATCCTATTCCTCCATGTTAAAACTAGTGACCTCTATTAAAACTGGGGTGGAGGATATCTATGAGTTTTGCTTTAAGTAACATCCCTTATGTGATAACAAACAAATGTTCTAAATGACCTTGTCATTTGAATGGGACAAAGCCTCCTGAACATCTGCATTGGATTTTTGTTTATCTATAGCAAATTCAGGAGCAAAATATTCGACGAAAAAGAACATTTCATTTGTGCCCTGAAGAATTTTAAAGAGCATACAGTACCTACAGTGTGCAATAGAAGTTCTTGTACTATTTCACATGCACAATGTTTTTTATTTAGTTGTGGCAATGTTAACTGGGCAAGAAGAATGACCTGCAATGTTTGTAATGCACCAAAATATGGTAAAGTTGAACAAAGGACAGGTACTAATATTTTATACTTTCTCAATAGACAATATGCATAGAATCTAGTTTCAAGGTAGTCTAAAACATGGGAAAATTAGTCTACTGTTAGAGTTAGTCAAACTCAGACAGGTAAACCAGAGATCTGTTAGTTGATCAATCAGATATTTTCAGAATTCCTGAATCTTATATAAATTCTATTTGAATCGGACATAGTGGCAGTAACCCATGTTGGATAGATTCTTTTTCACCATGAACTATTAATGGGCCGATTGTCACAAATTATCGGTTGTCGATCAATTATATCTTACCGATTGCAACAATCGATTTAGAATATTTTCATTTTCAAACACACCTTTCAAGGTTATTTTCACACGAACGTACCTCAAGTGAGGCCTCTCTACTGTCTAGCTTTCTAAAAGTTAATGAGGACCCATCAAATCCAATCTAAACATTGCATCTACTAGGCCTACTGTTGTTGAAAATATTATCCCCTTTTGAAATGGTCTGAACATCCAATATCATTAATAGAATTTCTCAAATTATCCATAATGTAAAATGATACATGCCTTTCTTTTTAATTACTCTTACAAAGCACAAGGTTATCAGGCGTGTTATGAGTTAAGTGATGGATTACAGCAGTTATATTATTGTTGTGATCACAATAAAAATAAAAATTCATTCTTCACTGGGTCAACTGGGTGAATCATTCTTCTGTTAAGCACCTCCCTCCAGGAAGCTACCTATTTTGAGCATTCCCTGACCTAAAAACTGTTTAAATACTATGAAATTATCAGTTTCCATGATTTTCAACGATTTCCCATCACTACTATGAACAGTAGGCTTTGGTAGGTTGGTTGGTAAATAACCAACAGCTAAATTTCTGATATTGCAGACTAAACAGAACACCTGTTAGGTATCTATTTTTAAGTATAACCTGTGAACATCTGCCGAAGCCAAGTCATGTTATATGTATATGTATTAATATTAGACTAGAGATTTTGACTAAGTTTAAGCCCTATTTCAACAGGTTATGGTGGTGGGTTTATGGAAAGAGATGAAGTTGTAGAATATAAAGACAGAATTGACAACGATGATGATGATGACTATGATGAGGTATAGCTTTAATATTAGTTAATTCACTTTTGAATATTAACATTCTAATAATAAGCTAAAATCAAAATCTTGGTTTGACGATTTGCCCAGCTGCTGCATAAGAAATATTTACACTTGCTCTAACTTAGAGTGAGACTCTACTGTAGCTGAATGGATGAGTCCATACTACCTGCTACTTTAAACTAGCTTCTATGCTAATAGTGTAGACACAATATTTGTTCTTGCTTGTCTGTATTCTAGTTTGTCTGTATTCTAGTTTGGCCGATTAAAGAAAGGTAGAAGGGGTAAATTACCAATAGTTCAGTCAGTAAAAGAGATATCACCCGCTCCTCCTCCTGATGATGATGATGAAGAAGATGATGAGGATGGAGATGTGTCAAAATATCAGTTGGAATCAGATGATGATGTAAGGGAACATCTTACTTTTGACCAATATAAAATTATTTAACATAGCAATAAATACACCTGATGAAAAATATTACTTACTCTGTGGACTCTCTTAAATGGTACATGGATAAATATCAGCATTTTGCAAACATGTCTCCCATCTGTGCTTAAGTAAGCTTAAATTCAGTAATGATTTGGACTTGAACTCAAGAGATAAAGGCTATTATATGATGAAAAATGTCTATCTTTGAAGTTAATCTGATATTTGTTGTTGAAAATATATGATGGATAATGGAAATTTGCTATACCAGCCTGTTATAACTGACAAAGTGATCTCTGTTTAAATGTTCCAACAAGTGGGCTTTAATGCTGCATTTAAAAACTGAAATTATTTGTATTATGATATGTTTGTGATTCATATTTCAGGAAGATGCTGATCTATCTAAATATGCATTAAGTGATGACAGTGAGAATGAGTCAAAGTCGAAATCTGAACAGAAAAGTACCAATAACACCAAGAAATCATCCAGATCAAGTTCCCGATCTTATTCAAGTTCTTCTTCAAGCTCAAGGTCGTCTAGTCCCAGGAGGAGGAGGAGTTACTCTAGGTCAAGGTAACTGGTAATGGGTACAAGTCAAAGGTCGCTATCAACTTCCAACCAATTTTGGGTGTTGGTCTTTTGTTACCTCTTGCAGTATTTTTAAGTTAATTCCTTACCTTATTACTTAAATCTTCTGATTGAAATATTGTTAAAACCAGGACCTTGTTTCTCAAAAAATATATGCATAAAGTTTGTTTCAATTCAATATGATACAAATTAAAATTGCGACAAAATTAAATCGTACGATTTTGGAGAAACATGGCCAATGTTTTTCTGTATAGGTTGAATATTTACAAAATTTGCTACACCTAGTGTCATGAGCTGATAAGAAAAAACTCATTTTTCAGGTCAAGGTCGAAATCAAGAGACAGACATCACAAGCGGAGACGAAGTTCATCTTATTCACGGTCACGATCAAGATCCCCAAAGAGAAGGCAGTCAGACTCCAATAGGTCCAGGTTTGATATAGGGTAGAAGAGTTGTAGGACAGTCTTATGACTCTTCATTTTTCTGACTTTCATTGAGTTTCTGTGTGCAAGATATTATCAATGTGCGCATTTATGAATATAATAGTTAAACATTTTTCTTACAAATGTTTTGCCAGTTGGACCACAGAACGTAAATGTACCTCAATTGATAAATTTTCTGCTATGTTGAAGCGACTAAAGCTCATCTTATGCAGAAGATAATTACATTATCTCATCAGCACTTTATGCCAGGCAGGAGACCAATTGTGGTACGATGGCAGTTTCTGTCGTCAGATTGCTTATGCTTATCAATGAGGTTTGTCAACTCAACATTCCATTCATTCTAGTCCACATAACTGATTTATTTGATATATTTATTTATGGTATTTATATTGAAATCCTTGTTTCATTTCAGGCATTGATCACATCTTGTGAGGATAAGATATAACTATAAACCAAGATACAACTTCTGATATTTGTCTGATATAATATCTTAAATTTCTTAGTGGATTGGTAACCCACTAGAATCTCTTTAGATGAATTGAACAAATTAAATTAAATAAAATATCATCTCAAATCAATCAAGTAATTCTTCTCTGAAACACATGTAGTTATTGAATATTAACATAAGTTTGACAAAATTTCAAATTAAACAATTTCCCTTTCCTGCTTTATTTTACATTAAGATTTCAATTGCTATTAACTAGTTATTTGATTATGAAATTAGAAATCATACATAAAAATTATATTACATGATCTAAGGCACAAAACAATATCCCATTTCAGGTTCAATTAATACTATGTTGAAGTTTAAGGTGTATACAAAATTCAGTTTTCTCACCCATATTAGTGTGCTATAAATGAATTCTGTGAATTAATTGATTAGTCTTATAGCTTTCATGATTTATCTTTATGACATATCTAATCAATATAATACTGTCCACATTTGTTACCTTAAATTCAGAATAATAGTTCATTAGGAAATTAGAGGTTAATTTATTATGGCATTAATTAATAATTTAAGGAATGGATTAAAAATTGAAATTGGATAATAAATAAATTGATAATAAATTAGCCTCTGATGCCCAGACTATTCCTTTCTATGACAAGATCGTTCATCAAACCTGCAGTAGACAAGAGTGAGTGGGTGATAGAGGCAATTATTAAGTATGAAATTTAAAGCTATTGGAATAATATGCTTCATAATACAAACAGTTTATATAAAAGTTGATATTGATAACAAATTGAATGTTTTAATCAAGTTATTTTGTTGTTATTTCTGTTGCATGAAATAAACTGTTTTTGTTCAGTGTTTCTGTTTAGACTTGAAGCCAGCTTCAACATGTTTTCAACTTCAAATTGCTCTGAGTTTTTAGCTTCAACAGATGTCAATATTTATCTGCCTTGAAGGTTGAGACTACTTACAGATGATAGCTTTAATACCACTGAAAATATTACATATGGCTTACAAATGGCGGCTGGGGTCAGTGGGACCAGCATCATGACATTAATATGATTAAGAACTCCATTCAGTACATGTGTTGTTCAAGTATTCATCACAAAACTTGGTAATCTATCACATATCAAGCTGTGCACGTTAAAGATGCCTTGAGGGTTGGAATGCATTTAGGCTAATGCCACTGTCCTGGCAAAATGTCTCACGAACTGCATGGCATTGCCCATCTTCATTAGCCTAATCAGGTGTAGGAAGTAAGAATCCATTCATTTCATATATAATATATCCAACTATATACCTACAGCCAAACACCCTGCATCACCAAGAATCCATTAGATCTGACAATGTAACCTTACTAGTTTTAGTTTTAACATTGCCATACATCTCTTTCAGTTCATAGTTTTCTATATCTAATGACTTTAAAGGTGATTTATGGACAGTTTCTACAGGAATATCACAATCTGTGACTTGTGTTGACTTGACAAATATCAATCTGGATGTCTTCCTAGGTTTAATATCTGAAACTGATGATGCTTTCTCAGGTTTAAGAGTCCTTTGGTCTGAAAAAATATCTTTATTACTCGAATTTGACATTTTGATGCCATATGTTAGAATTGATACAATGACAACCAAAATATTGTTTATTTTGTTGAAACTTATCTTGTCCTATCAACCACGTCAATTCTGATTATTTGTCAGCTGTACTGTTTTTTTGCCAATCAAGCTACAATAAGATGCAAATATATATTGCGGTATGGGTTCATGTTACTTTAACTTTTTCATCAATTTGGACCAGTTCACCAATACAGCACTAGTTCTGATAACCAACTCCTGATGCAAAACAAACATACTTACAGAAGTTTCTGTTGAACAATTTACTTGGTTTATCAGGTGGTTGTAATGTGAGTTGTTTCCATGTTTCTACAGTAAGAGTTGTCCACCCTTTATTTTTAATAGTAAATACATCTGGTATATCATCTTCCTTATACAAGACTAGATTCATTGATTTTAATGTTTCTCTTACTCTAGTCTGAAAACAACAAATTATCAAGAGCTTTTAGCAGAGCGAACACAGTGTATTTAGAAGGTGTATTTTAATTTAATTTGATTTTGGGAAGAAATTGAAATTTAGGCATAAATTTTGGTCAAAAGTATGTTGAAAATCCTTGTAAACAGGTCTTCATTGTTTAAATATATCAAGCCAAGCAAAGGACAAGTATAAAGCTGGACAATTAGACATAAATGGTATGGTACAAAACGCACTGAAAACTACAACACCTTGGTCAAAGGGTCTAAACCAATATAGACAGCTCCTCTGTCAATTATTAAGAAAAGAACTGAAAACTTACCTCTCTAACTGATGTGTTTGAAACATCTAAAATCTCTAGGAATTGGAAACATTTTAAATATCTTAAAACTGATGATGAAATACTAGAATTCTCTACAAAAACAGAAATATATAAAGGTAGGGTTTCAATCCTACATTCAACAAATTTAACTATAGATCTCATACATCTTTAAAAACAGAAATGATGGTAACAATTTAATTGCTGAGTAGGTTGATCCTTTATGCAGATCATGTTTAAGTTTCAAGAACACTTTTCAGTTCTTTCAGAGTAAGTGAAGAACTCATTATTCACAAGTACATGTATATTTTTTACTATTCTACAATTTATTCCATTTAAGAATCAGATCTAAAAACCACTAAGATAAAGGCATCTGACTCACTAATACCAATTATATTACCTGACAAGCCAAGATGAAGTAATTCTAGAGGCCCCTTCTTTAACATCCTGATAGGTGAGGTTAGCTTTCTGATCCCATCATCACTCAAACCATTATTTCTTAAACATAATGTCTCTAATCTGAAATATACATTAGGTTGATTTAACATTACATCATACTTTCAACACAAATACATGTACCATATTAGTCATGTACACTTACACAACCAATCACAAAATGTATGGATACTTCTGACATTGTTGTAACCTCACGCGTTCATAAAGGCATCATTGTAAGGAGGAAGGAGGAAGGAGGAATGTAAACTGTAATTATAGGACTTTGGAGAGATAATAAGCATCTGAAAGTTATCTTTGAATAATGTAGATTAGCAGGAATACCAGTTAAAACGGTAACACCTCCAAACGGTAACAAATTTTGATAGTCAAAACCAAATTTCTGTTACCGATTTTGGCAGAGATGTTAACGTTTTGACTATTAAATTTTGCTACCGTTTTGACGTGTTACCGGTACTGTTTAAACTGGATACCGATCACAGCATATTAAGCAGACTCAACAAACAGAAGAGAGAAATCTAGTAATTACCTATCCAGATTAGATATATGATGTAGAATATCATGATCATCTCCAATACCATTACCAGATATATCTAACTGTTTTAAATATTGAAACACTAATATCTGGTCGTAATAATTATTTAAACACAGATGGTTGTTACACACAGATAAACTTGATAAAACATCGCCTTCATACGAGTCACAGAATAGTCTTAATGCAGCCTGCGATTCTGGAGATGACAATTTAAACTTTCCTAATTCTTCAGTTTTTTGGAAGATTTTGATTCCCACAATATCAGGAAATCCAAATAATGAATCAACCAAATTGATATTTAAAGCTATGTAATATATACAGATGTCAGACAATGAACATGGGCTTTGGAGTTGTTGGATATTGGAATGGTCTTCATCGACTGCATCAGAGTTAATTGAGACGTTATTTGTTTTAATCTTCTTCATTTTATCAGCTACAGGACAGGCCTACTACTTGAGTGTGCCACATTAATTCATCTACAAAGATTTAAAAAAAAGATACAAGTAAAAAAGATGGACTCGTTGTTCCGCTAAAACTCATTTCATGTTGCCTAAATGTCTATGTTTCCAAAGCAAAGAGCAAGGATAGCTTGACTAGTGTCTCAGATATAAAAATCTCATCATTATGAGGGCAGCCAGCCATAGAAATGTGGGTGTACCTTCTTGTTCTAACATGACACTGAATATACATGCAGTAACAATTTAAACCTGATCAAGAATATGTATTGTTATTGACTGAGCAATTTTAATCAGTATATCGTTTATTGCCAATTTTATCTTATTTATTTTTAATAATTTAAAAGCTTTAAAAGTGTATTGTAAACTTAGAATGACTTTGCTTTGATAAATGCATAAATTTTTATAAATCAACATCGAAAAGAAAAACACTTTCTACTTAGATCTATTGTGTTTTTATATTTTCATTAACACAAGTCACAATGTTTTTTAAGAATTATCAGTAGGCTACTGTTTTGAAGCTTTTCATCAAATTCACTTAAATAATAAGGCCTGCCAATGAATTTTCTCAGAAAAAAAGCGTTAACCAGTGAAACTTCATATTCTATTAGTTAACAATATCATCATTTATTACACACAAAAACACATCACAATCTGAGGGTTTGGTTGAAAATTGATATGTCATAAATTAAATATAAATGGCTTTCTTCTATTGAGGTGTGTAGCTGCTTTTCATCTGACACCAATTCTAAATGATTTGATTCAATTGGACACAGTCTCTTGTATTGAAAACAATGTTTCAAATTACATTTGCGATAAAAAATGAAAAACTACTCAGTTTTCCGCGTTTGAAATTTCGCGGAAAAATTATACACAGGAAACGGAAGTTACAATGTTTACTCTAGTTACTCATGCGCACTGCCCAGCATTTTTTAGCAGACACTTGACAACAATTGATATTTTTGCTTTTCTAACAGTATAAGGATGTTTGACCTTGCACTTTCGGAAGCTGGTGCTCAGATTATTCTAGCTACATCAAGTGATGATAAATATCCACCGGAACATATGATTGATGGGTAAATATACTCCGAAATAGGGCCTTGTCGAGGCTTTTAAAATAGTGTCTTGGTTTTCCAAACTTAACAAAGATTATAATTATTATAATTTATAGCCTACATAATAATAGGAATAAGGGATTTGATTGAGAACAATCACCCTGATAATGAATTCTAAGCTATGATTTTAGTCTACAAATTATCATTCTGACTACAGCAGATGTTGGTTGGTAGACGACAAGTTAACGTTCGCTACCAGCGGATGCTGATATCGCAAACTACAACAGACGTTAGTCACTTAGGCTTATATTCCTGCTCTAAGGTAGACTTAATCACTATTATGTAATTAGATAAAGTATAAAGTAGATCTAGTGCCTCATCTTAAAATCCATCATGAACAAACTATCAAATTAAAGTCGTTGTCATTTATGTCATTGTGCTATTAAGTATTATGCCTGTTGATTAATTCTTATTTTTTAGGAAAGATGAAACATTCTGGGCAACCTGTGGTTTATATCCTCAAGAATTTGTCATACGATTTACATCTTTAGTTAATATCAACTCCGTTTCAATAACATGTTATAATAGTAAGTATGGTAATAGTAAACTGACACGATCATTAAATCATCATTAGTAGCCAAATCATCAAATCTTCATAAGTAATCATTTGATCGGCATAATCACTTAATTGTTGAAAGTCGGCCCTATGAGACCAGTCTACTTCCTAAAGCACTTTTCCAGTGGCAGAGCCAAAAGTGGGGCAGAGGTGGCACTAGCCACACCCTCGTAGCCTCAAAAGCAAAAATCTCATAACTAGGTTAGCAATTTGGGCAATCTCAGATATTTCGAGCCCCCCTCAGATGCAAACCTGGCTCCGCCACTGCACTTTCACAAAGAAGATGTAAGCTTATACAAATAGAAGTAAGGGAGATTAGTTGAGTTAATAAATAGATTTTAAAGAAAGTAATGTTCTTTTCAGTTCGTGACATAAAATTAGAAGTAAATTCAGATGATTCTCAGAATTTTAAAACAATTGAACAAAAAGGTATGTTTTATACTTATTGTTTGTTTGATCTGTTTCAATATAACATGTCTTATATAGTGATGTGTATACATGTATATGCATATGGGATTTTAATTTTAAAGTCAACTGATCATGGGCCAATTGGCTAGTTGTGTGGAGTTTCTTGAAGGATTCAGATGCAAATAAAACTCTGTAAGAGCATAATAAAAAGTCTGATGTGAACCACAAAACTGCAATTACTGTAAATTTATTTCATTTTTCGTTTCAGAATTCCAGTCATCAGATTCTGCTCCTCAAATAGAAGATTTTTCATTTGGAAATGTTAAAGCTCAGAACTTAAGAGTGGTGATAGAATCTGGTTATGATCATTTCTGTGCTGTATATAAGATCACAGTTAATGGAACAGCTGTACATTGACAACTTTATTGTCAGTTTCTGTTCATTTTTATTTCCACCCAATGTCATCTTAAGATACATTAAAAATGACTAACATTATCTATGATTTTTATATACAACACATCATATTTCTAAAAAAAAAAAATAAATAACCCAGGAATATAAATTGATTCTAAAGAAGGTTCTCAATGATTGTTTTTTCATAAGAAATTTAACTTCATAATTTAAAAATTTATTTTAAAGGACTTTGTCTTAAGGCAATATCTGACTTGATATTATTTGTGTCATTTGGCCTCAGATTAACTCATAACTGTGGTTATAAACTACAACTTTTATCACTGTTCAGTAAACTCTTTATGATTCATCTACAATAAATGAGTGAATTTGAATATGTATTTATTATCAGCTGTCAACCAAAACTTTAGATTTGTGGTTTATCTTCTCGTTTAGATGTAGAGATTAGTAGTTTATTATTATATATCTCTTTAATTTGTATAAATGCAGCTCAATTATTTGTATGTAACATACCTGAAGGTTGAAGCCACTATTATTGCTCAGCAAAATAATTGTGCAGATCTGGTAATATTCACAAACATAATCAAGTTCATTTTTATTTTTTTCAATATAGAAATAACATGTGTTAAACTATTTTAATTTTCATTGGCACCTAACTTAATTTGTTAAATCAGATATACACATATGTCTGCTGGACTGTAGCACTAAGCTTAATTTGTTTGCAAATAATTTGCTTAAAGCTGGTTTACCAAATATGGATATAAATTTACACAGTGTCTCCCACGTCTCTAATTTCAGACATTATAATTGTAGAATATAGAATTTGTCAATTCTCTCAAAATATTGGTATTTGAAGAATTAATGTCCTCAAGCATTACAAATTCAAAACTTTATTAGGTTTTCATTCATTGGAAATGGCTTATATGGGATAGGCTACTTCTTGATGGTAGAGTGTAATGCTAGTCTCGAACTCCAATATTTTAGGCAAATTAAGTGATGTGGCTATATTAGAAATAAAAACTAATAAATAAGATGGGAACGAAAGTTAGATTTAATTTTAATTAATAACTAAATAAATACATAAATAAATAAAAATAATATTATTGTTTATCCTTATTTCCAAGACTGTCATAATAATTATTTTGTATCCATTACATGTATCAAGACCATGGGTTTAGCCTGTATCTGTTATTGGAAGATTAATCAGAGAACCCATCATTAATCTGTTATTCCATCCATGTTATATTGTGATATTTTTTTATTTATTTGTAAATAGCATTGAGGATGAATTAAAAACTTATATCTGACAATTTTGTTGCTTTTTCAATTTATTTATTGACAAATGTCAAATGAACACAGACATAAAATCTTCTTAAATGATGACTAATATTCCGAGGAAGTGTAAATTTTTGTAGGCCCTTTATAAATGTGTATAAGTGAGTGGTACTTATTCATTACAATGAAAAGGTTTATTCATCAAAAGGCAATCTTGAAATCTTTAAACATCAATAAGGGTTATGTTGTGCAGAACATCTCTACAATGACATCTTATGGTTAATATAACAAGTTGGATAAAAGGGAAATAGATAGACAACATCATCCGTTTATGAGATGATTAATCAAATTCTGAAATTGAAAGAGGATATTTTGTTATGATATTGTTTACTTTCAAAAACAGGGCGTCATGCTCCCTGCATCTGTTTTATCACTATGTAACATGTACTATTCAATGATATTAAAGGGATTGTAAAGAGGTTTTTTTTAGATTTTATGTGTATGGGGACACTGTTTATCAATTTGCACCATTCCAATTTTCAATCAGACGTTTGTGGTTACTGCTATTCTACAAAATAAGTTTTTGATGATGTCAGAAATCGCTAAATTTGCTTTGCCACATAAGGCCCTTCGCGATTAGTGACGTCTTAAAAAGGTTATTTTTAGTGGAATTTCAGGAATCACAGACATGGGATTGAAAATTGGAATGGTGAAATTGATGCTACCAGTGTCCCCGATACACATGAAAAATTGAGAAAACATCTTTGCAACCCCTTTAAGTAGGCCTAATAGTGAATGGTCTGTTGAGTTTTAAGAATAGATATTTGTAAACTTTGTAAATTATGCAGAGTAGTTATCAGTTATCATTGATGAAAGAACGTGGAAGGAATACTTAATGTATTTAGTTGAATCTTGATTGAAGGTAAGAATTACATATTGATTGATTTCGAAGATGGATTGATTTGACGTCAAGTTGCAATGAAGAGTATAAGTTCACATAACATGTTTAATATCATTGAAGACACGCCCTAGTTGCACCCTGTTCTATATTTTGTTTTCAATTCATGTTTACCCTTTATTTATATATACTTAGTACTTTTTTTCATGTTTCTTGAATTTACCCTTGATCTACCTCGAAATATTTCTTAGTTGGGGCATAAAAACATTGTAGTGATGACGATTGTTCAATTTTTTGAACTACGCATCGATGTTATTACGCAATTTACTCGCTCTACTTGTTCAGGTGAAAATATAATTCACTTTCTATTAAAGTGGATATACATTAGACTACAAACATTTTTAAATTTATGGAGCTTTCCGACTAAACAGCAGACGCTGGAAATTTTCCAATACATCCAATCGATTACATAAACGATGATTATTCCCGGGAAAATATTTTCAGTCCTCTAAGTTTGGGCCTGTGCCCTCATTGTATCAACCTGACAAAGATAGAGTCAGCAGCGCAGAAACCATTATACATTATATTGACGTATATGATAGTGACTACAACTCTTACCTTTTTAGGGGGGTACAGCAGATACATAATAGTGCGAATATAAGATTTAAGTGTCCCCGCTTTCCAACTTTTTGCAGATTCAGCTTAACTGTCGAGAGTTGCCAAATGATCACTCTATTCACTGATTGATACAGTCCGCCCAACATCCTATGTGCACCAAATGGTCAGCATGGCCTAGCTCAATCACAATTTTTTCGCAAAGAATTATTGTAGTAATATGAGCCTATATTGATATAAGAGATGGGCGAGTGTTACCTGATAACCATTTCCTTATTTTAGTTACAGGTATTGTTCAAAACATCATTTAAGGATGATATGAAAGAATGAGAATATGATACGCCTATTAATCTTGTGTAAGTTGTCATCTTTATCTTACCCTTCGATAGAAAGATATAGGTTGGCTTATCCCAGAGAATTGTCACAATTTCATGGTATAACGAGACTGTTTTTTAATCATGGCACCTATTAAGTCCAACTAGTTAAATATATAAATGATTTTCGTTGCGCATATACTTTTTAAACTTTATCTTATGTCGCACCAAAATGAACCATAACTTGAAAATCGAACCTTCTGTGGCATTTTTCCATTCTTTTTCAGATTCCATAGTGTTGTGTTTCCTGAATATTGATCTAACGAGATCAACTAGTTCTAACGACTATCAGTCTTGCAATGTTTCCTGCTCGACCCAAGATGAAACATGCAAGTAAGTATTTTTTTTACATGAAGTGCTGTTGCATCTTCACTAGACCGAATCACCTGCCCCTATTCAAGTCTCTGATAGCTAATTTGACGAGATCAACTAGTTCTAACGACTATCAAAGCAACGGAGGTGCCCAACAATAATTAACATTATATGTTAAAAAGAACACACTTTTGGAGGTGTGAAAAATTCCCATAATACAGGTCCTAGATTTACTTACCCTACTTCTATCGACAACTGTCAAAATAGATATTAAAGGCTGGTATAGATGGAGATGTTTCGGAATATAAGGTTCACGTTATTTTCGGATAATTTTTCACCGTTATTTATAGTAAAATTTATCAAAGGAGTAATGATTCTACTTTTTAGATCTAAAATCGAGTACCATTACTGTTTAAAGACTAAGACTGGTGGAACAGATATTGATTGTGGTCAAGAACTGAACGAAACGGAGGAATATATTTGTGAGAACTGTGACTGGTCGAATTCTGAGGGCTTGAAACCAGATGGTAAGACGAAAATGTTTATTGTTATATTCCAACATAAATTTGTCAACAAAAAACAAAACAAAATTTTCGGAAGGGGGGTGGGAGGATTGCGAATACTTTCCCGTTACTCTAATCCCCTGAAAAATGTAAAACAACCTCCCTCCACACACACACCTGCACATAGGCACATTAATATGCTAGCAACACGAACCTTACTCAGCATCATTTTACTTCTTCCGCTACCCCTTCTTCAGTGTTAAACGGTTGCTAGTAGACAAATTCTTTACTGACTCTTATAGTAATCATATAAATCTAAAAAGACCACTGTCCGTTAATGTTTTAGAATTGGATGCAGTTTTAGAATGTTCACAGCCATTTTTGAATCACGGTTTAGGAATGGCAACTCCAAAGGAGAATTGTGGGTAAGGGAGACTTTCTATTCTGAAATATATCTCTAAATTCAATTTCGTCTGTTTTGGTAAAACATGTTTACCATTTCAAGCAATTTCATCAATTTTCCTCCAGATATAGCAGAGGCGTATCTAGAACATGCTTGAAGAGGGGACCGAAATCAGAGGTGTGGCCCGAAGTGACAAAGACCATGAGACAAATGAGATCACAAGTAAATATAACTTTGCTTTTCTGCCTTTTGTCTCAGGTACATTCTCGATTATTTAGAATGTAGAAGTGAAACCGAAGTAAATATTGAGTGTAAAAACACACAAGGTATTGGCAGCCCACCAAGTTATAAAGACTTAAATAGAATGGCTTTCAGTCTATGCTCAGGTAAAGTTTGGATTCATTTGTCCTATTCTTTGCTTCTACGGTCTCCAATGTCCAGTTTCTTCACATTCTGTGGTTTCATTGTATGGGAACCGGGAATAAAAAAACTCATCGCCGGCCTTCTTAGTTAAAGTGATTTCCAACCCTTTACTTCATGCATCGTATTCTTTACGAATGGAGATTTCTTTTCCAATGAAATTTCATACAGAAATGAAATAGTGCATAGTGTAGGGTATTCTCAATAATTATCTAGTTTTGTATTTTACACATATAACTTTACCATTTCCAGCTCTGAATCATTCAAGAATCATTGAAATAAATCCACCATCTTACTCTTTAGGTAAAGGTGCTCTCACACCATTGAATGAAGTATGAGGACTGGAGGTGCGGTTTGAACACTCCGTAGCCGTTATACCAGTTATACGTATGGTTGCATAGTATCTATCGTCTATCCCTTCTTGTCTTTGTGATATACACTAACTGTGTCTGATAATCTTGTTTATAGGAGCTAATGGTTCTTTATATACAACATGTGACCGATTTCTGGAAGAGTATAAAAAGATATTTGTGGTCGAAGAAGTGGAATTCGTGATGAAATTATCAGACGGACGTTGGTGGTGCCAGTAAGTTCGATTTATTCACATCGGGAAATAGAATAAATATAGAGACTCTTGGCTGGTTGAATGGTGGTCCTGTTACTGAACGGGCTATTGAAGTCAAGGTGTAGGATGCAGTTCGCAGGGATAATGAATCATATTCAAACATCACTTGTATGAGGAAATGTATAGAAATTATAATTTTTATTGAAAATAGGGTTTCGGCACATATACTATATCGCTGAACATCAAGATCAGATCCTGAGTACCCACTGGTTGGACTGTCTTCCATTTTGATAAATACTATAATTTAATATAAAGGGACAAGTTCGCCATTTTCGAGGTTTGATTTGGGTCTTGAATGTATTATATGTAAATAGTATTCAAAAGTTCTAGAAATTTACGAAAATTGCATATTGAATTAAAAAATATCTCGAACTTGGAATTTCAATTTCTATATAATTCTTACCTTATATACATTCTTACACACATGGATTTCGATGGTACGGAGCCCCTAAGGCGCAATTGTAAACATATTTATTTATTATTTCGTTTAAACGAAATAATTATTTCGTTTAAACGAAATAATTAATTCGTTTAAACGAAATAACACCATTTATTTAAACGAAATAATTATTTCGATTAAACGAATTAGTTATTTCGTTTAAACGAAATGTTATTTCGTTTAAACGAGATAAATTATTATTTCGTTAAAACGAAATAAAAAGATGGGTTAATTATTTCGTTTAAACGAAATAAAAAGATGGGTTAATTATTTCGTTTAAACGAAATAGACGAAAAAATTAATTCGTTTAAACGAAATAAACATAGGGTATTTCGTTAAAACGAAATAATTATTTCGTTTAAACGAAATAAACATAGGGTATTTCGTTAAAACGAAATAATTTATTCGTTTAAACGAAATAATTATTTCGTTTAAACGAAATAATAAATAAATATGTTTACAATTGCGCCTTAGGGGCTCCGTACGATGGAGATCTTTGAACCATATTATTGTTTAGCTTAGCTAAAGTGTTTCCTGTTTCTGAGACTAAGGTACGATTGGTCAAACGGATATCGATTCTCTCCCTTTAATGTTTCTCCTATGTGTCGTAATTGTCATTTTTAATTGCAGTAGTTTTATGAAAGTACTAGAAGCTGCTGGTATAGTTACACAAGGATCTGATTGTGAAATCTTAGATTATGATTCGCTAAGTAGAAATTTATCATTGAAATATCAAGGCAACTGGACAGAATACTGCTACATTCCTCAGGGTAAACTTTTAACTTTTCTGGTATTTTTTTTGTTGGCATTTTGCAAGTAATGACATAGCAAAATAACGTTTTGCATTCATATTAATGATGTATAATACTGCCATGAGGACTTTCTTAAACTCAGTCTCAAAGGGGTATCGGGTTGGGTAGATGTGAACAAAAACGGATTGAACGCGAATTTTTTGTTTGTTCGAATTTTAGGGGGTTGCAGGGACGCCTTTTACTGTTTTTTCAATATCACTTTGCATTTACATGCCCGGTTATGCTAATTTATATCTATTATATTTAATCATAAGACGATTCCATCAATCAAAAATCTCGTCCGAAGAATGTCAAAATCTAGAAACTGTACTGCAGATAGGACAGGATGGTTACACAGTTTATTTATATGGTTTATTATTTATTTATAGAATCATCGCCTTCTACAACAGCAGCATCATCACCAACTCATACATCATCAACCTATACACCATCAACTTTCAGATCAACGGCTTTACCTTCTACTAACTTGACCAATTCAACCACTTCTGATCACACTGGTAAGCACAGAGATATGAGTTGTTCAAGTGATCACCCCAAACTTCATGTTGCAATTTCAAACGTTGTAGTGGAAAAAGTAGCCTTGAACTTTCCATTGCGCATTGAAATGCTACAAAATTGTTCAAATTGTCCCAAATTGTTAAAACTTGTTTTACTTTTGAAAATGATCATCCAATGTGGACCAAGTCCCATGCCGCAAAACGAAATCCAAACAACATATTGACGAAACAATTGTAGCATCTAATGAATGTTTCACACGAGGAAGTATATGAATCGTAAGTGAGTAAGTAATTTATAATGCAAAGTATAATGTATTTCAGAAATTACAACGCCCAAGAAGATGAAAGAACGAAACGATGGGAAACCAAGTACTTCCTCTGGATATGTCTGTCTACTAGCTTATGTTCTTGTCGCTGTGATATCAAAATGATGCTATATGTCTACACACGCCGCTGTACATAGCTTTTATATATATTTATACAATGTTTATATTTTATACTATAGAGATAGTAAAAGATAAAGTGTATTGAATGATTCAGTGACATTGCTAGTAAAGGTTGTCAAATAGTTACATTGCTATTAAATTCCATGTTCTTTGTAACAATCATACCCTTCCTGCATGTTTCTAAACATGGTATACCTTACCTTCAGTAACCTCCTGAGGTAGTAAAACTCGTACATTATGTTTTAAATAACAAGAAGATATCTTTCTTTCATTGGTTAAGAGTGTACATCGCCTCCACGAGGGAACATAATCAATGAGCGAATATAATATACAAAGGGAAGAAGTATTTGCTTTGGTATACCTTCAGCTTTTATATCGATAAATCCTCATGCCAACTTCACCAAAAGTTATGAATGTATATGAAAAAAAACAGGACAGCTTGCATTTAAAGTTAGTAAATAATATAATCAAATAGGCCTATGCTTGATAGGAATGGGAATATTGAGTCGACATAAAAACATTTTAAATCGCAATAGATTAACTTTGTACCCATTTGGTAACAACGACTGTAAATTTTATATACTGCTGCGTTTTGTCACTCACGAATCCGTTCATTGATAGGGCACTTTTATTACGCTGATATGTCGGTTTTCCTTGTTGGGAATTAACTTTTGACATCAGACTGAAATATGAGAAACGTCTTTGCTGAACGATATATATATTTGCTTGAAAGACGACCAGGCCCTGCACCGAACTGCTTACAGAACAGCAGACATACTGTCTTACTTCTTGTCGTCCATTGAATTAAGGTCTAGATGAGGGTGTGGTTTATTTCTGAATGGCAGCCAAGGCAATCTGAGTAAACCCGAACACGCAAATCCTGCAAAAAGAAATATTAAATGGAGTTCGTTAAACATCATTTTGCCTCAGCTTCAAATCATTATCGAGTGTCACTGGTGATATCAAATCATCTGTCGAGAACACCCAAGAGAATAAGTTTGTCATTTCACTGTCGATATGTTAGTCCTAAAATTTCTATCCATTTTTTTGTCAATTCTTTGTATATGCAAATGCAATTTAATCGTAGTTGTACCGCAACAATTAGATTTTGAATATTAGCTCGGGTTTGCCTAATGTTTGATAAAGTTTTGATGAGAGATTGAGCTTACCGAGAGTAGAAAGTCCAGCAAGTATAAAAATTGTATTCTCCCAGCCTATATCTTTCAATAAGCCAATAATTAATGGGAAAATAAACCCGACTATACCCTGGAATATAAAATTATTGCCGATTTTACTTCGTCTTGGGCAGATAACATCTTTGTTTTACCAGCTGATCGAGATCGATTGGCTCTCCATAGCAATTTTCGGAAACAAAATCCGGCGTTTAACTAGGTTAAGGCAAATAATTGAGACGAATCAGGACAAAATTACTTTTTTTTAAAGAGGAAATGGTCTTGAGATAAGAACCTCTTAGTTCACAAGGCCATAGTTAAGGTCCATCAGTCCATGTAGACTCTGCAAATTACAAAAACTCAACATAATGAGTATACCCACCGTTCCAGACCAAATAAGTCCAAAGTTAGCAGAAAAATGTTCGGAACCGTACATAAAGCGAACCATACTTGGAATAAGAACAAAAGGTATGGATACTACACAAAATAGAAATGTTATCCAAATAAAATACCAGGTTTTATCAAGATGGCGGATTTCATACAAAGTAAAGAGGAATACAGAACACAGCAGCATGTTTATTGAATACATCAACTGAAATAGAACAGAATTGATTAGTTTAGTCTTGATGGACGTTTCCAGCATACTTTTTTTCATTTGGTTACCCAAGAAAATCATGGGTTTGTCAGGGAAAGCAAAGTGACCGGGATGTCAAACACCTACCGAAATGAGAAAAAACGAAGTATTTGACATCATGTGAGAATTCCAACATTCTGACCTACAACCCAAATATGCAGCAGTATCTTAACAATATAAAAAGAGATCAAGACATGCAGAAACTCGTGGATTTTTTTTAGAATCGGCTCAATATGTGAAATATGTTTTATGAATTTAGTTTATTACCTTCGTCCCTATTTTATCTGCTAGCAGTGAAAGAATAACTCTATAAACAGCCGACACAACACATCCTGAAGTTCCAATCGCCGATAGAAAATGGTCATCAGATATAAATGTCTGACCAAAATTCTGAAAAAAATGTGAGATATTCCATCATCAATAATATGCTGAACTGGGCTTGGTTTGGTGATAAGTATGATGTAGATGACAGAATATCCCATGTGAGTTCCCTTCGAAGATCATTAGATCTGTAGTATTGGTAGTATAAAAAGTTTATAACGTTGTAATTGAGGGACTTCTTGGTTCGTCTTATACCTCGACGCCTTTGGGCACTTTTCTTGTTCCACGTGAGTTTTTTTAATGCAGCTATTTCATTGGATTGTACGCAATTGGCCGTGACATTTGAAGATGCTTTAGCTGTGATAATTCCTTCGCACTGGATGTCTGATTTGCTCAATATAAAATTTATTTTATATTTGTCAGTTAGTGACCTACGACTTCGATTTTGGTAAATGGTTTGGATAGACTTCATCTTAATTATTCTATATATAGGTGCCTTTACATCATAGCATTTACCATGGTCATGAGTACCAAACGGAACCCACAACGCAGTTTTATGAAATTTGCTTTCGAAACTTATGACCGCTATTCTTATTCACAACCACACACAACTGGTGATCTCTATGCAGTGAGAGCCCATTGAAGTATGAACTTCTCATGTAAATAAAAACTATAGAAAAGACACTTTTAATATGGAACAAAGACATAGATCATCAAACGTAAGCCTACCTTATAAATCAACTGAACACCCCAAAATATTAGTATAGTAAGAAATGTTACAGACCACAATAATATTCCACCTGGGTCTTTTATTATCTCTAGTGGTTTCTTATTGTCAGCTTCTTTACGGCTGAAATATTGAGTTTATAATATGGCATTGAAATTTTATAATTGTCCTTAAACGTCGAATAAACTTTAATGTTTCTGAGGTAATATTATAGCACCCATGGTAGTTTTATTTTAGAAAATACGCCATTGTATTACGGAAAATACTCGTCACGCTGGGATTAAGTTCAATAAGACTCATCTGTTCGGGGCACCCTGTAATGTGTAAAATCTATGCTGCAATATCCAAATTCTGCACATCTTCCAGTTTTTACAGTTGGGTTAAAGTATAGACCACGTACCTGGACGAATTTGTTACTAAATCCAAATCTTCCTGAAATGTAAATTGTTTATTGAAGTTTCCAACCTCTCCAAATTAAGCATATTCTGTAGGAACACAGAAAGTTTGAGCGACAACCTTGACCACAACAAATTAAACCAGGAATTACTCCGAGAAAGTTTAGTGCTTTAACTACTATAGTAGCTTGGAACACACACTCCGCGATTGGGTTTTTCAACTCGACATGCTTTTCGGAGAATCCAATAATATTCATTTCATTCGTCAGAGGCCAGCAACAAACAATATGTTTTTGGTATATCTGAAAGGTTTATTTGAAATCAGTTTTAATTCTTACATAGTCAATCATTGGTGGTGGAAACGTCAAAATAATTCCAATAACTTGAAGAACAAACACAATTCCACCGAGGATCAAGAATGTGTTGGGTACTCTGACTAAAACATTCGTCTGGTTGAATATCCTGAAATAAAACACCAATGTAAAAGCTAGATGAAAGATTTTTCAATAACATTCTATGGTCACTAAGAGTTGAGAGATGTAAAAAGCGTCAAAAGCACCAAACATATATTCCCAGTTTCGACTGACCGGTACTTGCAAGTATCGGATTTGGTTAAAAAAGTAAGAGAACTGAAATTTTTCAGTCGTCGGCTCGCTTAGTGTAACTTTATCTAGCAATTAATGCCACCAGTTTCTAGTGGCAGTGGCTATTTACCACTAACGTGGTAAGCGTGGTAAATAATCATAAGTACCCTTACAGCTATATACCACGGCGTGGTAACTTGTTAAATTAGGCCAATGTCACCATGTTAGTCTATGGAGAAAAAACGTGGTACATGTATTTAAATTTTACCAGGTTTTTTTTTTTCATTTGTTGGATTTCATCCAATTTTATTTAATATTTCAAAAAATCACACTTTTTAAGTTTCAAAAATATAAATTATATTATATATATAATATTATATTGTGCGCATTTCACATTGTTAGCTCACTAAAATAAGCATTTTAATATCCCTAACGAAGGAAAATATCCGCCATATATTTAATATCGGTTTTCAGGCATTTTGGCGGCCTATGATTATCGTAAGATTTGTCGACACTGTTCTTATATTTGGACTGTTGTTGCAAGGAAAACAACAAAATCTTCCTACGGAGCATCTAATTTGATTAGTATATTATCATATAAGTGATTATTATGAATGAAAAATCATAAGATTTACAATGTTTTGATTGTTATGGAAATGCGTTCAGTCTGTAGCTTGTAAATACTCAAGAAGGCACAATTCTTAACGATTTGGACAAAACTTGGTGAAATTGTTTATCACCGAACGATGAACCCTAACACAATATAACTTGTTCTTTAGCTAGTAAATGTAAAAGGCACAATTATTGATAAATTTACATAAATTTACATAAAACTTCATAAAAATCATTTAGAAACCTCATTAAAAGTGTTGAAAAATATGTAATTAGTTATTTTCCTTGTTTTTTTTAAAAGCGTTCTATTTCTAGTGTATTTCTAATGTATGTATCATTACTGACCTCTACTACATACTACAATCAAACACTATCAATATCTGTATTATTACTGACCTTGACTACGTACTACAGTCAGACACTATCAATATCTGTATCATTACTAAACTCTACTACATACTACAGTCAAACACTATCAATATCTGTATCATTATTAAACTCTACTACATACTACAGTCAAACACTATCAATATCTGTATTATTACTGACCTAGACAACATACTACAGTCAAATACTATCAATATCTGTATCATTACTGACCTAGACTACATACTACAATCATACACTATCAATATCTATATTATTACTGACCTAGACAACATACTACAGTCAGACACTGTCAATATCTGTATCATTACTGACCTAGACTACATGCTACAGTCAAACACTATCAATATCTGTATCATTATTAACCTCTACTACAAACTACAGTTAAACACTATCAATGTATGTATCATTACTGACCTCTACTACATACTACAATCAAAAAGTATCAATATATGTATCATTATTAAACTCTACTATATACTACAGTCAAACACTATAAATATCTGTATCATTACTGATCTCTACTACATACTACAATCATACACTATCAATATCTATATTATTACTGACCTAGACAACATACTACAGTCAAACACTATCAATATCTGTATCATTATAAACTG
>NW_008706746.1:9384751-9386848 GCF_000327385.1 Lottia gigantea
TTATATATAACATATTTTTTTTTTTTAATCAGGCAATATTAGTAACAATATAATTTCCTATACCAGTATTTATCATGATAGCGGTATATTGCCCAGTTCTAAGTTTATCTTAATCATTTTGGTATTGGGGACAGAAAATTTAGAATTGGATCTTGCGTAATTCTTTCAAAAACATTACTCAAAATACAATGTGATGGAGTCATGCCCAATGGATCATTTAAACAGAATTTTTTTTGATCACGATGGAAGTTTTGATCAGTAAATATTATTTTTTTTAACTCTAACTAACTAAGAAATGTCTTAAACACAACTTTTCAGGAAGATTTTCTGATAAACCTAAACCATATCTTTAAATGGCAATATTCCAGATTATTCTATGAATGAAGTTAGAAGTGTAATATATTGGTCACAAGGTTGGTTAATACCAACATTGACTTTAAACTAGTATTATGAAAGTGGAATACTTTTCCATTTAAATTCCTCACACCCTTCGGTACTTAAATCAAAATTCAATCAAAATTTCCAATAATTTCATTTTTATCTGAAATATCTGAAAGTAACTTTGCTTTGCTAATGTTCACATTCCATTTTATTCAATTCTAAATTTGCTCGCAAAAACTTAATACCATATGAAATATTATAATTATAACTTACTATAATGCCAAGTGAAATATGAAATACCAGTATTATAGCTATACATTTACATATGAAGTATTATTATAACTAATTATAACTTTTCATATTCATTTGAAATATTAAATACTATAACTAATTATAACTATTCCTGTTCATAAGGAATTGGGAAAATCATAACATACATATTTAATATGGAATATTATAACTGTTCATGTACACGAAAAAACAATTATAGAATATTAAAATCATACATATTGAATATGGAATATAGAATATTATAACCGTACATGTATATGTGTAATATTATCAATACAATGTATCAAGTATTTAATATGGAATATTATAACCGTACATGTATATGTGTAATATTATCAATACAATGTATCAAGTATTGAATATGCAATGTTGTAACTGTATATGTATATGTGTAATATTATCAATACAATGTATTAAGTATTTAATATACAAGGTTATAACTGTATATGTGTATGTGTAATGTTATCAATACAGTGTATCAAGTATTGAATATGCAATGTTATAACTGTATATGTATATGTGTAATATTATCAATACAATGTATCAAGTATTTAATATGGAATATTATAACCGTACATGTATAAGTGTAATATTATCAATACAATGTATCAAGTATTGAATATGCAATGTTATAACTGTATATGTATATGTGTAATATTATCAATACAATGTATTAAGTATTTAATATACAAGGTTATAACTGTATATGTGTATATGTAATATTATCAATACAATGTATTAAGTATTTAATATGGAATATTATAACTGTACATGTCCATGTGTAATATTATCAATAGAATGTATCAAGTATTGAATATGCAATGTTATAACTGTACATGTATATGTGTAATATTATCAATACAATGTATCAAGTATTTTAATATGGAATATTATAACTGTACATGTATATGTGTAATATTATCAATACAATGTATCAAGTACTGAATATGCAATGTTATAACTGTACATGTCCATGTGTAATATTATCAATACAATGTATCAAGTATTTAATATGGAATATTAATATGACTATTATAACTAGTCGAGAATGACATTAATATTGATAGATTATTATACACACACCTTAAATAACTTTTTTATTAATTACTCATCGTGAACACGTCTGGCAAAAATGACAACATAGTTTATAATAAAGAATACTTGTACCTTTTACAAATCATGTTCACCTTATATGGACCAAAAATTACCATCGAAATAAACCACTGTTTCTCAAATCTTTGCCACATAATTTTATAGATATAATGGTAGACAGTGCCACTTTAACCCTCCTGAGCCTGTGCTTTCTTAACATAGTTTTCAATGAAAATGTTACAACCTTTATTCCTTACGTTTGCATTCTGTTAATTCAAATGATTTGTAGCATTTTGTCTGTTACAAAGTAAGACACATTATTTTTAAATTAGA
>NW_008706747.1:0-9465 GCF_000327385.1 Lottia gigantea
TAGTTTGAAAACTTAGAGATTTTGATTTGATTTCTTGTGCTTTTTTGAAGTCCTTGGGGTCTAATTAGGAGGAAAAGATCAAAACTTGAGCCAAAAGTTTGTATTTGAAAAAGTTGTCTATAGGCCATATTTGCCTCTATGGCCAATATGCATTAAAAATGTAAAAAATTATTTTCTGTTCTATGGCAGATATTTGAGTTCTGTTTTTTCTGACATGTCCAGATAGTCCATGTGAATATTGGTGCAAAATTTCAGCATTGTAGCTTCCTAAGTTTTGACGCAAAAAATTTATTTGTCTTTGAGCAATTCATGTGCACCAATATGCAGACTGCATATAGCTAGTTTGAAAACTTAGAGATTTTGATTTGATTTCTTGTGTTTTTTGAAGTCCTTGGGGTCTAATTAGTAGGAAAAGATCAAAACTTGAGCCAAAAGTTTGTATTTGAAAAAGTTGTCTATAGGCCATATTTGCCTCTATGGCCAATATGCATTAAAAATGTAAAAAATTATTTTCTGTTCTATGGCAGATATTTGAGTTCTGTTTTTTCTGACATGTCCAGATAGTCCATGTGAATATTGGTGCAAAATTTCAGCATTGTAGCTTCCTAAGTTTTGACGCAAAAAATTTATTTGTCTTTGAGCACTTCATGTGCACCAATATGCAGACTGCATATAGCTAGTTTGAAAACTTAGAGATTTTGATTTGATTTCTTGTGTTTTTTGAAGTCCTTGGGGTCTAATTAGTAGGAAAAGATCAAAACTTGAGCCAAAAGTTTGTATTTGAAAAAGTTGTCTATAGGCCATATTTGCCTCTATGGCCAATATGCATTAAAAATGTAAAAAATTATTTTCTGTTCTATGGCAGATATTTGAGTTCTGTTTTTTCTGACATGTCCAGATAGTCCATGTGAACATTGGTGCAAAATTTCAGCATTGTAGCTTTGTAAGTTTTGACGCAAAAAATTTATTTGTCTTTGAACACTTCATGTGCACCAATATGCAGACTGCATATAGCTAGTTTGAAAACTTAGAGATTTGGATTTGATTTCTTGTGTTTTTTGAAGTCCTTGGGGTCTAATTAGTAGGAAAAGATCAAAACTTGAACCAAAAGTTTGTATTTGAAAAAGTTGTCTATAGGCCGTATTTGCCTCTATGGCCAATATGCATTAAAAATGTAAAAAATTATTTTCTGTACTATGGCAGATATTTGAGTTCTGTTTTTTCTGACATGTCCAGATAGTCCATGTGAACATTGGTGCAAAATTTCAGCATTGTAGCTTTGTAAGTTTTGACGCAAAAAATTTATTTGTCTTTGAACACTTCACGTGCACCAATATGCAGACTGCATATAGCTAGTTTGAAAACTTAGAGATTTGGATTTGATTTCTTGTGTTTTTTGAAGTCCTTGGGGTCTAATTAGTAGGAAAAGATCAAAACTTGAGCCAAAAGTTTGTATTTGAAAAAGTTGTCTATAGGCCATATTTGCCTCTATGGCCAATATGCATTAAAAATGTAAAAAATTATTTTCTGTTCTATGGCAGATATTTGAGTTCTGTTTTTTCTGACATGTCCAGATAGTCCATGTGAATATTGGTGCAAAATTTCAGCATTGTAGCTTCGTAAGTTTTGACGCAAAAAATTTATTTGTCTTTGAGCACTTCATGTGCACCAATATGCAGACTGCATATAGCTAGTTTGAAAACTTAGAGATTTTGATTTGATTTCTTGTGTTTTTTGAAGTCCTTGGGGTCTAATTAGTAGGAAAAGATCAAAACTTGAGCCAAAAGTTTGTATTTGAAAAAGTTGTCTATAGGCCATATTTGCCTCTATGGCCAATATGCATTAAAAATGTAAAAAATTATTTTCTGTTCTATGGCAGATATTTGAGTTCTGTTTTTTCTGACATGTCCAGATAGTCCATGTGAATATTGGTGCAAAATTTCAGCATTGTAGCTTCCTAAGTTTTGACGCAAAAAATTTATTTGTCTTTGAGCACTTCATGTGCACCAATATGCAGACTGCATATAGCTAGTTTGAAAACTTAGAGATTTGGATTTGATTTCTTGTGTTTTTTGAAGTCCTTGGGGTCTAATTAGTAGGAAAAGATCAAAACTTGAGCCAAAAGTTTGTATTTGAAAAAGTTGTCTATAGGCCATATTTGCCTCTATGGCCAATATGCATTAAAAATGTAAAAAATTATTTTCTGTTCTATGGCAGATATTTGAGTTCTGTTTTTTCTGACATGTCCAGATAGTCCATGTGAATATTGGTGCAAAATTTCAGCATTGTAGCTTTGTAAGTTTTGACGCAAAAAATTTATTTGTCTTTGAGCACTTCATGTGAACCAATATGCTGACTGCATATAGCTAGTTTGAAAACTTAGAGATTTTGACTTGGTTTCTTGTGTTTTTTGAAGTCCTTGGGGTCTAATTAGTAGGAAAAGATCAAAACTTGAGCCAAAAGTTTGTATTTGAAAAAGTTGTCTATAGGCCATATTTGCCTCTATGGCCAATATGCATTAAAAATATAAAAAATTATTTTCTGTACTATGGCAGATATTTGAGTTCTGTTTTTTCTGACATGTCCAGATAGTCCATGTGAATATTGGTGCAAAATATCAGCATTGTAGCTTTGTAAGTCCCCCCTGTCATCCTACAAACACCACACAGAACACCATGGCCTGTGAATTTGATTGTCATTACAATGCCCTACCCCCCCCCCCTCTTTCTACAGCATCCCTCATGGAGAACCCGAGTTCAGTGGCCTAACTACCATAGGGGCCGATTGCATCAGGTCCTTAGAAATGTATTAACCGGCATTTACTTGATTTACATAGGGGTCTCACAATGCAGCATATATTTAAGGAAATTTCCCCAGAGGTAAGGCCCCACTCATCTGCTTGAACCACTTATGCTTACTCTACCAAGTTTCCTACTCTTTTCACAATAGTCCAAACTATATAAATATTACTTATCTATCTGAATATTACTAGGATGACAGAAGTTTTTGTTTATTTTGGCTCACTGGTGTTCTAAAACATCGTACTGAACGGAACATTTTTGCAAAAGCAGCACTAAAGGCTGAAAATGTAAAGAAAAAATAAGTTTTACGTGGTTAAACCACGATTTTAGGAAAATGTGGTAAAAAATGTGGACAGAGGTTGTGTTAGTTTACGGTAATCCCGATTGTATCATTCGGGTTTTCTCGAAAATTTTCGCAAGGGCCTCTGTCTTGTATGGACGAGCTTACCTATCCAAATACGGAAAATATCAGTACTCTCGATTACATCACTCGGCTTGTCTCGGAAATTTTCGCAATGACCTCTGTCTTGAATTATCGAGCTTACCTATCCAATAACGGAAAATATCAGTAATCCCGATTGAAATTACTCGGGATTTCTCGGTAATTTTCGGAAGGACCTTTGTCTTGAATATATGGTCGAGTTTTCCAATCCGTTTACGGATTATATCAACAATCCCGATTACAACGCTCGAGATTTCTTGGGAAGTTTTGTATTGCTGCGTAGACCTCTGTCTTGAATTAACTTGATTATTACTGTTCACGGAAAATACCAGAAAATCCCGATTACATGAATCCTCCAGAACACAATTAGATAAATCATTTTGACGTACTGAAATAGAGTTCCGTACCTTTAATTACAATTCCATCTATCTCACTTTGTTCCGTTCAAACAGGTGTTGTATTCAGCCCTTTGCACTCTGTCTAGTTCAGTTACTGCAAGGCTTTCGGAACTTTCAAAACGTACATTGTGAAGTTTCCTTTCTAACCTAGTCTGTTTTAGTGTTTTTAGAACTCTAAGCGTCCAATATTTTGACAAAAAGGCGTGAACTATTGGGGATATGATCTTTCAAAGGCATATTAGAAGCGCAGGTTATAGATAATTAAGACAATTTTATGGATAGATACTTCTAGAATATTTATTACTTCAACGTTTCAATGTGTTTCTCACACCGTCATCAGGGAATATGAGCACGTTGGTCTAAAATCGTAGGTACTCGGAATATAAGTTTTATTGTTGTAGTTAACACAAGGAATGACTGATACAGAAAAGTGTACGACCACCGATATTTTAATGGAAATTTCACAAAAGCTAGTTAAAACATTCTGCAATCAAATTGAAAAACTTCAATTTGTTATCATAATGAAAGGTCTTATATAGTATTATAATGTTTCCAAAATTTCTTGTTTTTTCCTTGAAAAATTGTCAACGTTGTTTTTTCTCTGTGTACTAGTGTAAAATTTCCTTCTTTCTATTGGATTTGTTGACACATCATAATATTATTATGTGATCATTTTGCCCCTAAAGCGATCACTCCATCGGAACTGTCAGATACCTCCATTCTGTAACGCTGCCAATGCTGCAATGCTGAATATTCAATAGGGTCGCGACCTTGGTAATTTGCATAAAAGATAATTCATTTGAGATAAAACAGTAGACATAATACACTAAAGAAGTTGCACTTATCATTTTACTACAAACATTTTCCAATTTAGAAATGACACTTTACAGTTTAAAATATACTTCTGATATTTATCAAAAAGGACGGTGGTTTATCATTAAAGATTTTTGGAAAATGCTAAATAAACTATTTGAAAGTTAAGGTACATGTGAATATAAACATTTGATTTTAGCATTTTAATCATTATGTTGTTTGAATTAAAAGTAATAGGTATTAAGATATTTTACATTTGTCTTTGAATTAGTGAATTAGACAAATCGGTAGTGAATGGATTAATGGCGCAAATTTACCTCCATACGATACACATACATACAAATACATAACACTTTACAATCCCTTTTAAGTTCGACAAGAGGAATGTCAATTCACGCCTTTCAAAACAGTTGTAATGATAAAGAAAACATTGTTTTCATTCATTCATTCATTCATTCAGATATTCATTCGGTAATTTATCCATTTAGTAATTCATTCAGTAATTAATTTATTTTATTTTTATCAGTAAATTACCATTCATTCATCGATCTAAAATACATTCATGCTGATGAAATGTAGGCCTACTGCCTTTATTATTAGATTCACATAAACAGTACTACAATGTTGTGATGAGTAACGTCGTTATATTGATAATCTGAGATGCCAAACTTAAAATCTAAGGTTGTAACTTAAAACTATAACGTTCTGAAAAACTACACAAATCTGATCAAAAAATTGATAAAATGATATAAAAAAAAACCCATACTTAGAACTATTAGCTTTATAGTATTTGGAAGTTGGTCAACCACCAAAGTTTTAAAATATTTTTCAACTTCGGGGTATTCTGAAATAAAACGCGACACGGATTAATAATCTTTTTTCTTCGGACCACAATAATATTGAATTCACCCCCCTTTGACCGTATGCAAATTCTATTGAGTCACACAGCACGTGCTAGACGATAAAACATGGATGCTAAAGGTGATGTGAAATTTATAGCAGAGTGCTGTGAACTTCTTATAAACAGTTTTACGAAAGGTCAGTAAAAAAAAAATAGTTAAACCGATTTTGAGACTTTGGTCTGCTAGCATGAATATCATGACATATTCAGTAATATTTTCAATTTCATAAAAGCGTAGTCCGAACTGTTCTGTACTCTTTCGTGTTGATGTTTGTCAATCGTATTCATTTTTTATTATTAATTCATTCACTCATTCTAACTTTTAGAAACATGTTTCGACAGAATGAGATGACTGAATGTCTCTTCGAATCGACGAATATCCTGAAAAGAACATTAGACTTAATCCGAAACGTTTTGGTCTTATTTTTATTATTTCATTCATTCATTCATTTAAAGGCTAAATTACTTCATCTTCCATATCATAAATTTTAAAAATATAAATACATCTCATTCATTCATTAAAACAGTAAGTTATTTCATCTGTTTCATTCACTCATTCATTCACTCTTTTATTTATTGGGATGTTTGATTGTTTCTATCTGAGTTACGTGTCGGCAGCATCAAATGAGTTAATATCAATTCGAGACTAGTCTTCATATTGTGAACTTATCACGGTGTTGATTTCTCGTCTCGAATAGTTTGCTTATAGACCACTGTGGTGTCTGAATCGTATTTTGTCAAGTATTTTCATGTAAATTAAAATTAATTTCATAGGTAAATTCCGTTGAATCGAAGAAATTTAAATGAATTTCAATTTCAAAAGAGTACTGATAGTCTTAGAATGAATTTTTGTTGACTAAAACGAAATTTGTGTGGGTTTATACTGATTGGAAACGTACTCTCATTCCGAAAATTTCAAATAGAAATATACCTATTATGCCCGAAATTGCCCTCTGTAAAACAATTTTCTCAGCTCATTTGCTAAAGCAAATTGATTCATTCTATCAATACAATCTTGAAGTTGATATTCTTATTCACCCAAAAATAATACATAAAATAAGAATTTGTGAAGATAATAATTCGGATATTACAGTGGTCGTATAATAATTTGGAAAGTTTTAATAATCAGCTGTCCTGATGAGGATTTTATATCCGAAACACGTATTTAAAAAAATAAGATCAGCTCATGTCGAACCAGTATGCTTTGGAATATATTGAATTTGCATTTGGTGTGAATGGAGTTTGCGATAGTAAGTCAGAAATTGGATGATTTCAACACCTTTTTGAGTCACAAAGTTAACAACTTTTCGCCCCCCTTCCTGAGAACCGGGACAAGCTACGGGCTTGCATAATTTGGTAATGGTATTTCGAAAAAGTCCGTCACATTGAAATGGGTACACCATATAATTTGACCGTCTTTAAAACTGAAAAACATGGATTATTTATTTCTACTACAGACAACACTCATTGGAAAATTATTTCCCTTTGACCACGAGTAAACTCTGTTAATGAAATCTGTATTTGCTTTTTGCTTTTTGTAGGTCATGTTAATTCTAATATTGAAAGAAGCCCTAAGTATTGAATATCATTTAAATAATAATGTTTAAGGTAAGAAATGTTTCCCTTAAGATAGTTTACTCCATTTCCAAGTCAGATGCCCTGATAAGGATTTTAAATCTGAATTTCGTATGGAAAGAATGTCATAACAAGGTCGAATCTTTCTGTAAATTAGGAATCTAAAACAAAAAACGTCGGACAGAAATTCAGAATGACGCAAAAATCAAAATCAAAAGCTTGAAAACTGTAAATATGGATTGTTGATTTCTATTACAGACCACACTCAATTGAAATTGACTCCCTTTGACCACTGGTAAACTATGTTAATGACCACTAAACATTCTTATTTTAGTGTGTGTGAATTTTAGTTTGGTGAGAAATCCCTTGTATTGAGTTTCATTTAAAACAGTTATGTGAAAGGTACGCAAATGTATTCATTCATGCATTCATTCCCCTAATAGTGTATAATTTACCCCATATCCAATCCAGATGTCCTGATGATATCCAAAGCGCGTATTGACACAATAAGATCAATTCCAGTCGGTTGGATATGGTTACCAAAGCCTATTTATTGAACGTCAGTTTTTAGGTTTTTTTTCATTCCTTCCTTCCTTTCCTTATATTGGATAGTTTACAAGTTTTCAAACCAGATGGCCTAAATGAAGATTTTTCTTCGAAAATTATATCGTTTAATTTGATTACATTTCATGACAATTGGTGGTGATGAGAATGTTCAGTTTTAGTTTTGAAATAATTTGAGTGCATTAAACATTATGATAACATTTACGAAAGGTAAGCCCTTTAAATCACACCTGAAACATAAAGAAACATATTTTATTTTCATTCATTAAATGTTTAAGTTCCGTTGCATCTCGGATTTTGCATCTGGTGTTATAAAATAATCTTTGACGTTTCTACGGGGCATGTCATACCTCCCAACTCAGAATTCGTTTCATTCATTCATTCATTCATTCTCTGTTTGCCAAGTTAATCTTATTTCAATTTTGGATACGCCAAGCCAAATGCTGAGTTTCTGAACAGATCATTGTAAAGCATTTAAAGTTGATTTAACAGGAAATAGCTAAAGAATACTGCAATATTTTGCAGACCAAGGACTGATCAGTCGGCAAAAAGTAAAATGTTAACTTACTATTAATTTATATTATAGTGTGATGTGGATGGCCATATTAAGTTAAGTTTTAGATCAAGTAAAGATTTGAATGAAATTTGGTGTAGATGAAATCTTGCTGACCATTAAACGTTATGAAGTACAGTTTTATTTTCGAAAGGTAAGCAGCTTGATTTTAAAAACTCATTCATTATGATAAATGTTTAAATTCCGTTGTATTTTTTGGTGTTATTGGTATAGAGAAGTGGCTTTTTTACGAAGTATGACATAATCTCCCTCCTCAGAATTCATTTCAATCATTCATTCATTCAATGCTTGCCATGTTTGCCTTATTTCAAGTTTGTCAAATGTCTGAGTTTCTGAACAGATCAGGTATGAACAATTTAAAGTTACTTTAACAGTTGGAAATTGTTAAAGAATACTATAATAATTTGCCGGCCAAGGACTAATCAATCGGAGTAAAGAAAAATGTTAAACTGCTTTATTTTATTTTCAGTGATATGGATGTTAAAGGCCAAGTTAAGTTAATTTTTAAATTAAGTTAAGTTTCGACTGAAGTTTATTTTAGATGATATGTTGATGTCCATTGAATGTTATATAAAACACTTTTATTTTCGAAAGGTAAGTTTGACTTTGATTTAAAAAAAACTTGTTCATTATGATTAATGTTTTAATTCTGCTGTATTTTTGTGGTGTTATTGGTATACATCAGTGGCGTTTTTACGAGGTATGACATAACTCACTCCTCAGAATGCATTTCATTTATTCATTCATTCATTCATTCAATCTTTGCTAATTTAACCTTATTTCAAGTTTGGATACCCCAGTCAAATGGCTGAGTTTCTGAACAGATCAGTGTGAAGAATTTAAAGTTGCCTAACAGGAAATTGCTAAAGATCAGTCGGAGAAAAGTAAAATGTTGAACAGCATTATTTTATTTTATTTTCGGTAATATGGATGGCCAAGTTAAGTTAAGTTTTAAATCAAGTAAAGTTTTGACTGAAGTTTAGTTTATATGATATTTTGATGTCCATTGAACGTTAATAAAACAGTTTTATTTTCGAAAGGTAAGCCTGATTTTTATTTTAAAAACTTATTCATTATAATCAATGTTTTAATGCCGTTTTTACGAGGGTATGATATATTTCACTCCTCAGAATTCATTCATTCATTCATTCATTCATTCATTCATTCATTCATTCACTGTTTGCCAAGTTAACGCTACTTAAATTTTGGATGTCCCTATCAATAATCAATGCAGTTCAAAGGCACTGATATTGAAATAGTTTCCGAACAGCTCAGTGGGAACAGTTTAAAGTTGCTGTAACAGTTGGAAATTGCTAAAGAATACTGCAATACTTTTCTGACCAAGGACTGATCAGTCGGACAAAAGTAAAATGTTAAACTGCATTATTTTATTTCCG
>NW_008706747.1:12164-14812 GCF_000327385.1 Lottia gigantea
GTGTCTTACAAATCCTGTTGCTGAGTGATTATATTGGAAGCCTCAAGGTCAAGATAGTAAGTACTTTCGGATTGTTGCAAACCAGTGTCCCCCTATTAGCTATTTAGGATTTTAGGACTGACATGAAAAGATGGCCATAGAACAAATGTCCCCGTGTGTTAATGTTCACTGAATGCATAATATTCCGAGATAGATTGACATAGCTGTTCATACATAATGCTCCTCTTTGCACTTTGCACTCTGACATTAAAATCCATATTCATTAAATTTCATTTTCATTTCATGTAACGGTGACCTGGATATCAAACGCCAGGTAAATGTAGTTTTGATAGAATTTTAGTTTTGAAAGATATCTTATGATCGAAAGACATAAAAACAGTTTTACAAATTTAAGGTAAGCCAATTAAAATATACCTGATCTTAAGGGCAGAGACTATTTACCATGCTGCGGTAATAAAAGCTTCGGTGTGTTAAACATAGGTTTTGTCTGTATTGATAACAAAGTTGAAAGGACAAATCTTTCATAAAACGTTTCGTTTCAAGATTGTCATGTTTTTGGTCACATTGTTGTGGCCTTTGATTGGATTCAAATTTAACAAAAGAAAATGGTACTTTCTTGGACTATAAAAATCCGTCATCATTAATCCACACGGTGCAGTAAAGTAAGACGCAAAACTCCATTAATTTCATTTGGACTAAAAAAAGATAGGTCATTAAAAACTTAACCTTACAGTTTCGCTTTTTGTCTGTATTAACAGCGTAATGTGTGCGTATTTGTTCGCCATTTTCAATTAGTGATTTCTTAAATAATATTGTCAGAAAATTGGTACAAATTATCTATTGACACTGCCTAACTTTGTTATTTGACTACGTCGTGACATACTTTCGGTCTGAAGTATTTAATTTTGCATATCACCTAAGATCGACGATAAGGGTTAAATTCGAGACCATGCCGATTTTCGAAAGCACTATCTGTGACTAATAAAAGGAGGTATTTCTTGAGAAGGATTTGAACCCATGGTACTCTATATTACACACTTATGAGCTATCAAGAATGATTTTGATTTGAAATTTGCGCCTCCAATAACCCCTCCCATAACTCATCAATCCAATTGATGATGATGATTGGTCCTAACGATATGTTTGTACATTGGCATAATTCTTAAATAATTTCATTGACGTTTAAGCCACGCCTCTTTATGAATAAATAAATATGTATTAGTTTCGGACAGATTGAAGAGATGTTAAAGTCTAGCTTATATTTGAATTGTTACTTGTAACGAACAGTGTTCTACTTTGTAATACAAAGGAACAGGAATTTGATCGAATTTAAAGAGACACTTTTGTCTTATAAAATGACTTGGCGTTCAGATCAAATGCATTAACTACCCTTCCTCTTATAAATCCTTAATATTTTGTGATTTCTTTTAGGCTTTACCTGTAAACCTTTTTATGTCGAAAAATATAATCCCAACTGAATAAAACGACTTAAAATTATGATTGTCCATAAAGTTTATACTACACTACAAAGAACCTCATTTGCTCCTCCCCTCCCCCAAAAATGTCAAAATTTACCTGGCGTAATTACCCGGGAGTTGAAAACCTTATAGACTAATAATGCGGCCATCTGCATCACTTTTAAGCTATTTAGGGTCAAATTTAATGTCACTGTAAGGCATGACATTTTGTTCAAAAAACACTTTGTAAAATATAAAGTTTAAGCAAGATTCAAAATAGAATAGCCATTTGTAATAAATATGGCATTTTAGTACTATCTGATTTCAAATCATCTATCTAATCTGTACCCCTTTAAACATCGTACTTTTGTTAAGAATGAAATAATTTTCTGTAGTTGAACTAAACGAACTTAACATTATATTGCACTTTCACGAGAATAACCATGGAGCAACCCTACAATGTTTGAGTATGATATGATATTTCATGGTCCATAATAACCAGCATTGATTATCCATTTTACGGGGCGCTTAACAAGTCAATGTAAAATTTTATCAGCTGATGGGGCCGCGTGACCTATTTCAATGCAAAGCCTATGGGAAATTATACATGTTTTTACCTAATTTGGACTTAAAAAAAAAAAAAAAAAAAAAAAAAAAAAAACAGTTGAGATAGGAAGATGAAATTTACACAGCGACTAGTTTGAAATCTTAGCTTTGCAATGCCACAAACCGCGATTCCATATCTGCCTTACTTTGGAAGCACTGAGCGTTTTAGTTTTGTCCATGAAAAACCGGATTTTTTGGCACTTTTCCGCAAAAAAAAAAAGTGCTCAGAATTCACTTTTATGCACATTGGGGGAGAGCTAGAGAAGCACCGAGTCCAAAAAACCGGGTTACATCGATTTCTGAGACCAAAAAAATTCGACCCAAAAATGGATTTTGGTACCACAGGTAGCTACCTGTTGAAATTGACCAATTTTGCCTTTTTTGAAAATTCAAATTTTGCAGCTTCACCACGGCCAAACCAGTTGAGATAGGAAGATGAAATTTACACAGCGACTAGTTTGAAATCTTAGCTTTGCAATGCCACAAACCGCGATTCCATATCTGCCTTACTTTGGAAGCACTGAGCGTTTAAGTTTGGTCCATGAAAAACCGGATTTTTGGGCACTTTTCCGCAAAAAAAAAAGG
>NW_008706747.1:21009-21989 GCF_000327385.1 Lottia gigantea
GCCAAATCAGTTGAGATAGGAAGATGAAATTTACACAGCAACTAGTTTGAAATCTTAGCTTTGCAATGCCACAAACCGCGATTCCATATCTGCCTTACTTTGGAAGCACTGAGCGTTTTAGTTTTGTCCATGAAAAACCGGATTTTTTGGCACTTTTCCGCAAAAAAAAAAAGTGCTCAGAATTCACTTTTATGCACATTGGGGGAGAGCTAGAGAAGCACCGAGTCCAAAAAACCGGGTTACATCGATTTCCGAGACCAAAAAAATTCGACCCAAAAATGGATTTTGGTACCACAGGTAGCTACCTGTTGAAATTGACCAATTTTGCCTTTTTTGAAAATTCAAATTTTGCAGCTTCACCACGGCCAAACCAGTTGAGATAGGAAGATGAAATTTACACAGCAACTAGTTTGAAATCTTAGCTTTGCAATGCCACAAACCGCGATTCCATATCTGCCTTACTTTGGAAGCACTGAGCGTTTTAGTTTTGTCCATGAAAAACCGGATTTTTTGGCACTTTTCCGCAAAAAAAAAAAGTGCTCAGAATTCACTTTTATGCACATTGGGGGAGAGCTAGAGAAGCACCGAGTCCAAAAAACCGGGTTACATCGATTTCCGAGACCAAAAAAATTCGACCCAAAAATGGATTTTGGTACCACAGGTAGCTACCTGTTGAAATTGACCAATTTTGCCTTTTTTGAAAATTCAAATTTTGCAGCTTCACCACGGCCAAACCAGTTGAGATAGGAAGATGAAATTTACACAGCGACTAGTTTGAAATCTTAGCTTTGCAATGCCACAAACCGCGATTCCATATCTGCCTTACTTTGGAAGCACTGAGCGTTTTAGTTTTGTCCATGAAAAACCGNGATTTTTTGGCACTTTTCCGCAAAAAAAAAAAGTGCTCAGAATTCACTTTTATGCACATTGGGGGAGAGCTAGAGAAGCACCGAGTCCAAAAAACCGGGTTACATCGATTT
>NW_008706747.1:22669-24338 GCF_000327385.1 Lottia gigantea
TATTGGTGCAAATTTCAGCATTGTAGCTTTGTAAGTTTTGACGCAAAAAATTTATTTGTCTTTGAGCACTTCATGTGCACCAATATGCAGACTGCATATAGCTAGTTTGAAAACTTAGAGATTTTGATTTGATTTCTTGTGTTTTTTGAAGTCCTTGGGGTCTAATTAGTAGGAAAAGATCAAAACTTGAGCCAAAAGTTTGTATTTGAAAAAGTTGTCTATAGGCCATATTTGCCTCTATGGCCAATATGCATTAAAAATGTAAAAAATTATTTTCTGTTCTATGGCAGATATTTGAGTTCTGTTTTTTCTGACATGTCCAGATAGTCCATGTAAATATTGGTGCAAAATTTCAGCATTGTAGCTTTGTAAGTTTTGACGCAAAAAATTTATTTGTCTTTGAGCACTTCATGTGCACCAATATGTAGACTGCATATAGCTAGTTTGAAAACTTAGAGATTTTGATTTGATTTCTTGTGTTTTTTGAAGTCCTTGGGGTCTATTTAGTAGGAAAAGATCAAAACTTGAGCCAAAAGTTTGTATTTGAAAAAGTTGTCTATAGGCCATACATTTTTAATGCATATTGGCCATAGAGACAAACTCTGAAAACTTGAGCCAAAAGTTTATATTTGAAAAAGTTGTCTATAGGCCATATTTGCCTCTATGGCCAATATGCATTAAAAATGTAAAAAAATATTTTCTGTTCTATGGCAGATAGTTTTGTTCTGTTTTTTCTGACATGTCCAGATAGTCCATGTGAATATTGGTGCAAAATATCAGCATTGTAGCTTTGTAAGTTTTGAGGCAAAAAATCTATTTGTGTTTGAGCACTTCTTGTCCACTACTATGTAGACTGCATATAGCTAGTTTTAGAACTTACAGATTTGTGTTTTCTTAAAATATTTAATTTTCAAAGGACCCCAAACATTGATGAAGTTCAGAGTAAATTGTAAATTAATTGAATTCACATACATACCAAAAATGTTGTCATAAATTTGAGGTCAAAAAGGTACTTCTATTTAATTTTTCTCATTGACACTGCCATTTCGAAGGGTAGTTTTTGTTCTTATCCCAACTTTCTGACATTACTTCTGTGGCCCCTACTCGACCCCCTTTTAGCACTCAATCCCCCTGTCATCCTACAAACACCACACAGAACACCATGGCCTGTGAATTTGATTGTCATTACATTGCCCTACCCCAACCCACCCCCCCCCCTCTTTCTACAGCATCCCTCATGGAAAACCCGAGTTCAGTGGCCTAACTACCATAGGGGCCGATTGCATCAGGTCCGTAGAAATGTATTACGGCCCCACTCATCTGCTTGAACCACTTATGCTTACTCTACCAAGTTTCCTACTCTTTTCACAATAGTTCAAACTATATAAATATTACTTATCTATCTGAATATTACTAGGATGACAGAAGTTTTTGTTTATTTTGGTTCACTAGTGTTTTAAAACATCGTACTGAACGGAACATTTTTGCAAAAGCAGCACTAAAGGCTGAAAATGTAAAGAAAAAATAAGTTTTACGTGGTTAAACCACGATTTTAGGAAAATGTGGTAAAAAATGTGGACAGAGGTTGTCTTAGTTTACGGTAATCCCGATTGTATCATTCGGGTTTTCTCGAAAATTTTCGCAAGGGCCTCTGTCTTGTATGGACGAG
>NW_008706747.1:25501-27748 GCF_000327385.1 Lottia gigantea
ATATTCATTTGAGATAAACAGAAGACATAATACACTAAAGAAGTTGCACTTATCATTTTACTACAAACATTTTCCAATTTAGAAATGACACTTTACAGTTTAAAAAATACTTCTGATATTTATCAAAAAGGACTGTGGTTTATCATTAAAGATTTTTGGAAGATGCTAAATAAACTATTTGAAAGGATTTTAGTTAAGGTACATGTGAATATAAACATTTGATTTTAGCATTTTAATCATTATGTTGTTTGAATTAAAAGTATTAATTAAAGGTATTAAGATATTTTACATTTGTCTTTGAATCAGTGAATTAGACAAATCGGTAGTGAATGGATTAATGGCGCAAATTTACCTCCATACGATACATATACATACAAATACAAACACTTTACAATCCCTTTTAAGTTCGACAAGAGGAATGTCAATTCACGCCTTTCAAAACAGTTGTTATGATAAAGAAAACACTGTTTTCATTAATTCATTCATTCATTCAGATATTCATTCGGTAATTTATCCATTTAGTAATTCATTCAGTAATTAATTTATTTTATTTTTATCAGTAAATTACCATTCATTCATCGATCTAAAATACTGTCTTTATTATTAGATTCACATAAACAGTACTACAATGTTGTGATGAGTAACGTCGTTATATTGATAATCTGAGATGCCAAACTTAAAATCTAAGGTTGTAACTTAAAACTATAACGTTCTGAAAAACTACACAAATCTGATCAAAAAATTGATAAAATGATAAAAAAAACCCAAAACTTAGAACTATTAGCTTTATAGTATTTGGAAGTTGGTCAACCACCAAAGTTTTAAAATATTTTTCAACTTCGGGGTATTCTGAAATAAAACGCGACACGGATTAATAATCTTTTTTCTTCGGACCACAATAATATTGAATTCACCCCCCTTTGACCGTATGCAAATTCTATTGAGTCACACAGCACGTGCTAGACGATAAAACATGGATGCTAAAGGTGATGTGAAATTTATAGCAGAGTGCTGTGAACTTCTTATAAACAGTTTTACGAAAGGTCAGTAAAAAAAAATAGTTAAACCGATTTTGAGACTTTGGTCTGCTAGCATGAATATCATGACATATTCAGTAATATTTTCAATTTCATAAAAGCGTAGTCCGAACCGTTCTGTACTCTTTCGTGTTGATGTTTGTCAATCGTATTCATTTTTTATTATAAATTCATTCACTCATTCTAATTTTCAGAAACATGTTTCGACAGAATGAGATGACTGAATGTCTCTCGAATCGACGAATATCCTGGAAAGAACATTAGACTTAATCCGAAACGTTTTGGTCTTATTTTTATTATTTCATTCATTCATTTAGAAGGCTAAATTACTTCATCTTCCATTTCATACATTTTAAAAATATAAATACATCTCATTCATTCATTAAAACAGTAAGTTATTTCATCTGTCTCATTCACTCATCCATTCACTTATCCATTCACTTATCCATTCATTCACTCTTTTATTTATTGGGATGTTTGATTGTTTATATCTGAGTAACGTGTCGGCAGCATCAAATGAGTTAATATCAATTCGAGACTAGTCTTCATATTGTGAACTTATCACGGTGTTGATTTTTCGTCTCGAATAGTTTGCTCATAGACCACTGTGGTGTCTGAATCGTATTTTGTCAAGTATTTTCATTTAAATTGAAATAACGTTCATAGGTAAATTCCGTTGAATCGAAGAAATTTAAATGAATTTCAATTTTAAAAGAGTACTGATAGTAATGAATTTGTGTTGACTAAAAAGAACTTTGTGTGGGTTTATACTGATTGGAAACGTACTCTCATACCGAAAATTTCAAATAGAAATATACCTATTATGCCTGAAATTGCCCTCTGTAAAACAATTTTCTCAGCTCTTTTGCTAAAGCAAATTGATTCTATCAATACAATTTTGAAGTTGATATTCTTATTCACCCAAAAATAATACATAAAATAAGAATTTGTGAAGATAATAATTCGGATATTACAGTGGTCGTATAATAATTTGGAAAGTTTTAATAATCAGCTGTCCTGATGAGGATTTTATATCCGAAACACGTATTTAAAAAAATAAGATCAGCTCATGTCGAACCAGTATGCTTTCGAATATATTGAATTTGCATTTGGTGTGAATGGAGTTGGCGATAGTAAGTCAGAAATTGGATGACTTCCACTGGTAAACTATGTTAATGACCACTAAACATTCTTATTTTAGTGTGTGTGA
>NW_008706747.1:27798-28844 GCF_000327385.1 Lottia gigantea
TAGTTATTAGTAGATATTGCCCAGTCATTATTAACTTCAAGGCAGGTGGCTGGAGCATGCTTTTGTGGAATAAGCTCAGTTGAAGTTTGGCAGTTCACTTGTGAAGATGTGTTGGTTTAATCTCAATAGTTTTATAGGAAGTGATTGAGTAGTTTTTACTGTGTTATAATTCTGTGGGATTTGAGGTAGAAGAATGGTGGATTTTGGAAATAGGATTTGTGACAACTCCAGCCAACGGCCTTTTGTAGGATATGTGTTAGGATATGGGTGTGAATCATAGATCTGATTAGAATCTTTAGTTATTAATGAAAAGAACTGTCTGTATTACTTAAAAGTTTCAAATTAATTAAAATTGTATTGTTTAACTCATTTGTTATTTTCTGTTACTAACGTTGTAAACTTTATGTATCCCTTGCATGTAACAGAAATAAGACTGATCAGTCGGAGAAAAGTAAAATGTTAACTGCATTATTTTATTTTCAGTGATATTGATGTTAAAGGCCTAGTTAAGTAAAGTTTTAAATTAAGTTAAGTTTCGACTGAAGTTTAGTTTAGATGATATCTTGATGTCCATTGAACGTTAAAGAAAACACTTTTATTTTCGAAAGGTAAGCCTGATTTTTATTTTAAAAACTTGTTCATTATGATTAATGTTTTAATTCCGCTGTATTTTTGTGGTGTTATTGGTATACATCATAGGAGTTTTTACGAAGTATGACAGAACTCACTCCTCAGAATGCATTTCATTCATTCATTCATTCAATGTTTGCCAATTTAACCTTATTTCAAGTTTGGATACCCCAGTTAAATGGCTGAGTTTCTGAACAGATCAGGTATGAACAATTTAAAGTTGCTTTAACAGTTAGAAATTGCTAAAGAATACTGTAATACTAAGGACTGATTAGTCGGAGAAAAGTAAAATGTTAAACTACATTATTTTATTTTATTTTCGGCAATATGGATGGCCAAGTTAGGTTAAGTTAAGCTTTAAATCAAGTAAAATTTTGACTGAAGTTTAGTTTATATGATATTTTGATGTCCATTGA
>NW_008706747.1:28894-32721 GCF_000327385.1 Lottia gigantea
TTTGCATCTGGTGTTATAAAATAATCTTTGACGTTTCTACGGGGCATGTCATACCTCCCAACTCAGAATTCGTTTCATTCATTCATTCATTCATTCTCTGTTTGCCAAGTTAATCTTATTTCAATTTTGGATACGCCAAGCCAAATGCTGAGTTTCTGAACAGATCATTGTAAAGAATTTAAAGTAGCTTTAACAGGAAATAGCTAAAGAATACTGCAATACTTTGCAGACCAAGGACTGATCAGTCGGCAAAAAGTAAAATGTTAACTAACTATTAATTTATATTATAGTGTGATATGAATGGCCATGTTAAGTTAAGTTTTAGATCAAGTAAAGATTTGACTGAAGTTTAATCTAGATGAAATCTTGCTGACCATTAAACGTTATGAAAAACAGTTTTATTTTCGAAAGGTAAACAGCTTGATTTTAAAAACTCATTCATTATGATAAATGTTTAAATTCCGTTGTATTTTTTGGTGTTATTGGTATAGAGAAGTGGCTTTTTTACGAAGTATGACATATTCTCCCTCCTCAGAATTCATTTCAATCATTCATTCATTCAATGCTTGCCATGTTTGCCTTATTTCAAGTTTGTCAAATGTCTGAGTTTCTGAACAGATCAGGTATGAACAATTTAAAGTTACTTTAACAGTTGGAAATTGTTAAAGAATACTATAATAATTTGCCGGCCAAGGACTAATCAATCGGAGTAAAGAAAAATGTTAAACTGCTTTATTTTATTTTCAGTGATATGGATGTTAAAGGCCAAGTTAAGTTAATTTTTAAATTAAGTTAAGTTTCGACTGAAGTTTATTTTAGATGATATGTTGATGTCCATTGAATGTTATATAAAACACTTTTATTTTCGAAAGGTAAGTTTGACTTTGATTTAAAAAAAACTTGTTCATTATGATTAATGTTTTAATTCTGCTGTATTTTTGTGGTGTTATTGGTATACATCAGTGGCGTTTTTACGAGGTATGACATAACTCACTCCTCAGAATGCATTTCATTTATTCATTCATTCATTCATTCAATCTTTGCTAATTTAACCTTATTTCAAGTTTGGATTTATTTTATTTTCGGTAATATGGATGGCCAAGTTAAGTTAAGTTTTAAATCAAGTAAAGTTTTGACTGAAGTTTAGTTTATATGATATTTTGATGTCCATTGAACGTTAATAAAACAGTTTTATTTTCGAAAGGTAAGCCTGATTTTTATTTTAAAAACTTATTCATTATAATCAATGTTTTAATGCCGTTTTTACGAGGGTATGATATATTTCACTCCTCAGAATTCATTCATTCATTCATTCATTCATTCATTCACTGTTTGCCAAGTTAACGCTACTTAAATTTTGGATGTCCCTATCAATAATCAATGCAGTTCAAAGGCACTGATATTGAAATAGTTTCCGAACAGCTCAGTGGGAACAGTTTAAAGTTGCTGTAACAGTTGGAAATTGCTAAAGAATACTGCAATACTTTTCTGACCAAGGACTGATCAGTCGGACAAAAGTAAAATGTTAAACTGCATTATTTTATTTCCGGAAATATGGATGGCCAAGATAAGTTAATTTTTAAATCAAGTCAAGATTAGTTAAGATGATAATGTGATGTCCATTGAACGTTATTAAACAGTTTTATTTTCGAAAGGTAAGCCTGACTTTGATTTAAACACATTTTCATTATCTTTTTCTTATTCATTATAAAGATCGATGTTTTAGTTTCACAAAAGTATTGCTTCTACAAAATGTTGAAATACACTACTTTGTGTTTAGTCTGTCTAAGACACATAAAAATAAGAGGGTTACATTTAAACACTAAGATGTAGGGATGTACTACTTCTGAATTTATTACGTCCTACGAAACGTATTAGGAAATAAACTCAGAAGTATTACCTCCATATGTACATCTAATTTTTTTAAATATTACTTTGTGTCTTACAAATCCTGTTGCTGAGTGATTATATTGGAAGCCTCAAGGTCAAGATAGTAAGTACTTTCGGATTGTTGCAAACCAGTGTCCCCCTATTAGCTATTTAGGATTTTAGGACTGACATGAAAAGATGGCCATAGAACAAATGTCCCCGTGTGTTAATGTTCACTGAATGCATAATATTCCGAGATAGATTGACATAGCTGTTCATACATAATGCTCCTCTTTGCACTTTGCACTCTGACATTAAAATCCATATTCATTAAATTTCATTTTCATTTCATGTAACGGTGACCTGGATATCAAACGCCAGGTAAATGTAGTTTTGATAGAATTTTAGTTTTGAAAGATATCTTATGATCGAAAGACATAAAAACAGTTTTACAAATTTAAGGTAAGCCAATTAAAATATACCTGATCTTAAGGGCAGAGACTATTTACCATGCTGCGGTAATAAAAGCTTCGGTGTGTTAAACATAGGTTTTGTCTGTATTGATAACAAAGTTGAAAGGACAAATCTTTCATAAAACGTTTCGTTTCAAGATTGTCATGTTTTTGGTCACATTGTTGTGGCCTTTGATTGGATTCAAATTTAACAAAAGAAAATGGTACTTTCTTGGACTATAAAAATCCGTCATCATTAATCCACACGGTGCAGTAAAGTAAGACGCAAAACTCCATTAATTTCATTTGGACTAAAAAAGATAGGTCACTACAGTTTCGCTTTTTGTCTGTATTAACAGCGTAATGTGTGCGTATTTGTTCGCCATTTTCAATTAGTGATTTCTTAAATAAAATATTGTCAGAAAATTGGTACAAATTATCTATTGACACTGCCTAACTTTGTTATTTGACTACGTCGTGACATACTTTCGGTCTGAAGTATTTAATTTTGCATATCACCTAAGATCGACGATAAGGGTTAAATTCGAGACCATGCCGATTTTCGAAAGCACTATCTGTGACTTATAAAAGGAGGTATTTCTTGAGAAGGATTTGAACCCATGGTACTCTATCGCATTACACACTTATGAGCTATCAAGAATGATTTTGATTTTAAATTTGCGCCTCCAATAACCCCTCCCATAACTCATTAATCCAATTGATGATGATGATTGGTCCTAACGATATGTTTGTACATTGGCATAATTCTTAAATAATTTCATTGACGTTTAAACCACGCCTCTTTATGAATAAATAAATATGTATTAGTTTCGGACAGATTGAGGAGATGGTAAAGTCTAGCTTATATTTGAATTGTTACTTGTAACGAACAGTGTTCTACTTTGTAATAACCCTTTCTGTACAGGAATTTGATCGAATTTAAAGAGACACTTTTATCTTATAAAATGACTTGGCGTTCAGATATTTGCCCTTGAATGCAAACCTGCAAACTTTTTGTTTTCGTAACATTTCATTTTAATCTAGATCAGGGTTTCCCGACCTTTTTCTGTCTAATGCACCTTTCAGAATCCTTGATCAAATGCATTAACTATCCTTCCTCTTATAAATCCTTGATATTTTGTGATTTCTTTTAGGCTTTACCTGTAAACCTTTTTATGTCGAAAAATATAATCCCAACTGAATAAAACGACTTAAAATTATGATTGTCCATAAAGTTTATACTACACTACAAAGAACCTCATTTGCTCCTCCCCTCCCCCAAAAATGTCAAAATTTACCTGGCGTAATTACCCGGGAGTTGAAAACCTTATAGACTAATAATGCGGAAATCTGCATCACTTTTAAGCTATTTAGGGTCAAATTTAATGTCACTGTAAGCCATGACATTTAGTTAAAAAAACACTTTGTAAAATATAAAGTTTAAGCAAGATTCAAAATAGAATAGCCATTTGTAATAAATATGGCATTTTAGTACTATCTGATTTC
>NW_008706747.1:34660-35634 GCF_000327385.1 Lottia gigantea
CCCAAAAAATTCGACCCAAAAATGGATTTTGGTACCACAGGTAGCTACCTGTTGAAATTGACCAATTTTGCCTTTTTTGAAAATTCAAATTTTGCAGCTTCACCACGGCCAAACCAGTTGAGATAGGAAGATGAAATTTACACAGCAACTAGTTTGAAATCTTAGCTTTGCAATGCCACAAACCGCGATTCCATATCTGCCTTACTTTGGAAGCACTGAGCGTTTTAGTTTTGTCCATGAAAAACCGGATTTTTTGGCACTTTTCCGCAAAAAAAAAAAGTGCTCAGAATTCACTTTTATGCACATTGGGGGAGAGCTAGAGAAGCACCGAATCCAAAAAACCGGGTTACATCGATTTCCGAGACCCAAAAAATTCGACCCAAAAATGGATTTTGGTACCACAGGTAGCTACCTGTTGAAATTGAGCAATTTTGCCTTTTTTGAAAATTCAAATTTTGCAGCTTCACCACGACCAAACCAGTTGAGATAGGAAGATGAAATTTACACAGCAACTAGTTTGAAATCTTAGCTTTGCAATGCCACAAACCGCGATTCCATATCTGCCTTACTTTGGAAGCACTGAGCGTTTTAGTTTTGTCCATGAAAAACCGGATTTTTTGGCACTTTTCCGCAAAAAAAAAAAGTGCTCAGAATTCACTTTTATGCACATTGGGGGAGAGCTAGAGAAGCACCGAGTCCAAAAAACCGGGTTACATCGATTTCCGAGACCCAAAAAATTCGACCCAAAAATGGATTTTGGTACCACAGGTAGCTACCTGTTGAAATTGACCAATTTTGCCTTTTTTGAAAATTCAAATTTTGCAGCTTCACCACGGCCAAACCAGTTGAGATAGGAAGATGAAATTTACACAGCAACTAGTTTGAAATCTTAGCTTTGCAATGCCACAAACCGCGATTCCATATCTGCCTTACTTTGGAAGCACTGAGCGTTTTATTTTTGTCCATGAAAAACC
>NW_008706747.1:46990-49169 GCF_000327385.1 Lottia gigantea
ACTTTTCGCAAATAAAAAGTGCTCAGAATTCACTTTTATGTCATTGGGAGAGAGCTAGAGAAGCACCGAGTCCAAAAAACCAGGTTACATCGATTTCCGAGACCAAAAAAATTCGACCCAAAAATGGATTTTGGTACCACAGGTAGCTACCTGTTGAAATTGGCCAATTTTGACTTTTTTGAAAATCCAAATTTTGCAGCTTCACCACGGTCAAACCAGTTGAGATAGGATGTTGAAATTTTGACAGGTACTAGTTTGAAATCTTAGCTTTGCAATGCCACAAACCGCGATTCCATATCTGCCTTACTTTGGAAGCACTGAGCGTTTTAGTTTTGTCCATGAAAAACCGGATTTTTTGGCACTTTTCCGCAAAATAAAAAAGTGCTCAGAATTCACTTTTATGTACATTGGGAGAGAGCTAGAGAAGCACCGAGTCCAAAAAACCAGGTTACATCGATTTCCGAGACCAAAAAAATTCGACCCAAAAATGGATTTTGGTACCACAGGTAGCTACCTGTTGAAATTGGCCAATTTTGACTTTTTTGAAAATCCAAATTTTGCAGCTTCACCACGGTCAAACCAGTTGAGATAGGATGTTGAAATTTTGACAGGTACTAGTTTGAAATCTTAGCTTTGCAATGCCACAAACCGCGATTCCATATCTGCCTTACTTTGGAAGCACTGAGCGTTTTAGTTTTGTCCATGAAAAACCGGATTTTTTGGCACTTTTCCGCANAATAAAAAAGTGCTCAGAATTCACTTTTATGTACATTGGGAGAGAGCTAGAGAAGCACCGAGTCCAAAAAACCAGGTTACATCGATTTCCGAGACCAAAAAAATTCGACCCAAAAATGGATTTTGGTACCACAGGTAGCTACCTGTTGAAATTGGCCAATTTTGACTTTTTTGAAAATCCAAATTTTGCAGCTTCACCACCGTCAAACCAGTTGAGATAGGATGCTGAAATTTTGACAGGTACTAGTTTGAAATCTTAGCTTTGCAATGCCACAAACCGCGATTCCATATCTGCCTTACTTTGGAAGCACTGAGCGTTTTAGTTTTGTCCATGAAAAACCGGATTTTTTGGCACTTTTCCGCAAAATAAAAAAGTGCTCAGAATTCACTTTTATGTACATTGGGAGAGAGCTAGAGAAGCACCGAGTCCAAAAAACCAGGTTACATCGATTTCCGAGACCAAAAAAATTCGACCCAAAAATGGATTTTGGTACCACAGGTAGCTACCTGTTGAAATTGGCCAATTTTGACTTTTTTGAAAATCCAAATTTTGCAGCTTCACCACGGTCAAACCTGTTGAGATAGGATGCTGAAATTTTGACAGGTACTAGTTTGAAATCTTAGCTTTGCAATGCCACAAACCGCGATTCCATATCTGCCTTACTTTGGAAGCACTGAGCGTTTTAGTTTTGTCCATGAAAAACCGGATTTTTTGGCACTTTTCCGCAAAATAAAAAAGTGCTCAGAATTCACTTTTATGCACATTGGGAGAGAGCTAGAGAAGCACCGAGTCCAAAAAACCAGGTTACATCGATTTCCGAGACCAAAAAAATTCGACCCAAAAATGGATTTTGGTACCACAGGTAGCTACCTGTTGAAATTGGCCAATTTTGACTTTTTTGAAAATCCAAATTTTGCAGCTTCACCACGGTCAAACCAGTTGAGATAGGATGTTGAAATTTTGACAGGTACTAGTTTGAAATCTTAGCTTTGCAATGCCACAAACCGCGATTCCATATCTGCCTTACTTTGGAAGCACTGAGCGTTTTAGTTTTGTCCATGAAAAACCGGATTTTTTGGCACTTTTCCGCAAAATAAAAAAGTGCTCAGAATTCACTTTTATGTACATTGGGAGAGAGCTAGAGAAGCACCGAGTCCAAAAAACCAGGTTACATCGATTTCCGAGACCAAAAAAATTCGACCCAAAAATGGATTTTGGTACCACAGGTAGCTACCTGTTGAAATTGGCCAATTTTGACTTTTTTGAAAATCCAAATTTTGCAGCTTCACCACCGTCAAACCAGTTGAGATAGGATGTTGAAATTTTGACAGGTACTAGTTTGAAATCTTAGCTTTGCAATGCCACAAACCGCGATTCCACATCTGCCTTACTTTGGAAGCACTGAGCGTTTTAGTTATGTCCATGAAAAACCCGGATTTTTTG
>NW_008706747.1:49219-50317 GCF_000327385.1 Lottia gigantea
CATTCATGAGTGAAGGTCAAAAAGTAGTTTTTTGTTTATCCAGACTGTATATACATAGACAATTGTGATTGGTTAAGACTCATAATTATATGCAATAAGAACAAAATGATATTATTAAGAATACACCATAATTCATTAGAAACACAAATTAATCAAATAGTTTGCTTAATTTGACACTAAAAAATAAGAAAATCCATCTTTAAGCTATGTGAACTTAAGTTCCATACCAAGTTGCAAAGTGTGATCAGGATGAGAATTCAGTGTGAAAGGGAATACGAAATTCCTCACCTGCCTGTATGCTAATCAATTCGGACTCGTTGTACAGTTGGTGCTTATAATTTAATGCTCAAACAGATGCTGATTTTTATAGCTGAAGTAGTTACTGATTTTTTAAGTTCTGAAACGGTTAGGCTTGAATCAATAATTGTCAAATCAGTCCGGCCCAAGACTTAAACAGGGCATCGTTTTGTTGAAACATTGCTGATGAAATTTGCTGGTGTCTTGGGGATCGTTGTACGTTTTGCTTCGTTACCATTTTGGTTTGATTCAATTTCAGATTAGAAAGGGTAAATCGTCTGATAATTTACCTACCCACTACAGCACTGCCACAATAGGAGTGTTCTGGGGTCATGGCCTATATGACCCGACAGATCCTCCTATTCACAGATGAAGAACAGATGAAGCGGCGATGAAGGACAGATGAAGAACAGATGAAGAAGTAGGGCGATTACTCCGCCCATTTTTGGTAAGTTGATCTTGAAATTTTTTAGTAGACAGACTGCTGCTCATTTAGTTTGAGTTTTGGAATCTTGGCGTCATTTGATTTCCATCTAACAAATGATACTAAATGGGTTCTAATTTGTATTGGAATGGACATGCCTCAGTTTCTCCACCCACTTTGAATAAGTTGATCTTAGGCTTACTCAACATTCCGAGGACAAACTGTAGCTCCATCAGCAACAAATTATAATTGACATTTCGTACAGATGGAAATTCCTGAAACCATATTTGTAGGAAGATCTCAATTTTGAAACTTTTTGAGGACTTTACTTCACTCATTAGATGACCAAGGACCAGCATGTTGACAAGATCTTCTTG
>NW_008706747.1:50367-52872 GCF_000327385.1 Lottia gigantea
ATTAATGGCAAAACCAACCAACCAACAGCCTAATCCCAACAGACCATCAACCCGCTTAGTTATCCCATTCATCGGAAAGGCATCATACCAAATCAAGAAGATCCTGAAAAAGTCAGTCGGCATTGAAACAGTGTTCTCTGGCAACTCAACGCTTAAAGATTTGCTCAGAGCCAGTGGTAAATTGAATCCCTCCAACAACCAAAAACCTAAAGGATGTGTCTACCAAGTTGAGTGCTCCTGTGGAAGCTCGTATATAGGGGAAACAAAGAGACCCCTTGATGTTCGACTCAAAGACCATCAAGACAAGCCCGGCAATGAAGGAACATCTGCTGTGGCTGAACATCTTGCTATGGGAAGGAAAACAGGACATAAAGTCAACTTTGACAACACCAACATACTGACAATCAATAAGCACATAGATAAAACCAGGAGACTTCATGAAGCTATCCACATCAGAAGATATCAGCCTGACCTTAACAGAGATGAAGGTGTTCGTTTATCGCATGCATATGATAAACTTATCAACTTGTAATTATTCATATTCAAAAACAATTTCCAACTTTAAGCATAGTTAGTTATATGAATAATGTAATTTCTATCAATAAAAGACCCCAATACCAGCAATAGTTGTTTATTTAATCTTCAATTAATCTTTTTTAATTCATTTACTTTACTTCAATTATTTTACTTAATCAGCCTGTATGTTATTTTAAGAATTATATACCTCTTATTGTACCTGTTAAAATTTAATGTAATGTATCAATAAACCATTTTCTCTTGTGTGTTCTTAATAATAAGCATTAATGTATATATAGTTTGCCCATCACTTCTTCTCATTATGTGCCTGAGGACGACGGGGGAAACACGTCGAAACGTTGCATAAAACTTTAACCAGTGATTGTTGTTCCATAAAGCTGTGTCTATATATCCTAATTATAAGTAGCGAGTAATGACCTCTTTCCATTTAAAACTAATGTATTCTCCAGAGCCAAAACTACAGTAAGTAGGAAAAGTACACTCCTGTCAAATTTTGTCCTATCATGGTCAGTTGAAAAATCATAAAAGGGGGAGGGGCAATATTGTCATTCCTAAACTTATGCACAGCGGAATTCTTGTCTCGACAAGACATATTTTTTGGTCAATTCGAGGAATAGGTAGAGTTCGGACCTTAACACCCATCGCCGCCATCGGTTTCAAAGGTCAACAGTCACTGACGGCTTCAGCTAAATATAATCTTATAGGACTACAGATTAAAAGTTAAATTAACTGTGATCTGAGATAATTACTCTTCTGCTTAGGAGGCTCATTCAGTCTTTTCTGATAGAAATAAATATACACCTGTTTTTGAATTAGCTGTTGTATTTTTCTCTCTTCTGGTAAATTATCGCTTTTATTTTACTTAATTCTATATCATTTATTAACTATCCATGTTCATGCTCAAAATAGGAATAGGTGTTGACAGTTCTTGTCATGTGAAAACGTAGTAAATTTATCGAGTGTAGAATTGGGTCAATTTCGTATGACGTAGGATAAAGCACTAAAACGGTGGAAAAAATTATTCATGGTTCGGTTTTCATATGGATAGGGTAGGTAGGAATAAAAATTATTTTTTAAAAATATTTTATATGGGTAAGACTATCATTATGTAATGTGTAATACACGGAATACATCCTATCTGGATGAGATAAATCATTTATATTTTAAGGTTTGTTTTTACTTCAGACTGTTTTGACTGTTCAGTTTTACATGTGAAGAGTATGAATCTGTGTTTAAATATTGGTACGAAATCTATCACCGGCTTATCTACTGCTAGGACAGTTCATGTCTGACGTCTCTACAGCAGGCAAAAAACATTCCGAAGATCATAAATCGAGTGCAGACTGCGGAGTGTCACTTTCGGTAGCACATACCATGCTCCATCATGACAGACTATAGTTAAGTCGAGTTTCGTTGTGATTTATTGAAGCCTGAATAATATATTTTGTCGCCTTCTTGTTGACTACCAATGTAAAAATATAAACCATCCGGTTTAATCGGATTCACCGGTTATATAAATCGTGGTTATATGGAATTCATTCATTTTAGTTTTCTAGTTATTATTTCATTTCACATACAAATTTTATTTTAGTACATAATTTCATTTATTCGTCAATTTGCATTGTATGGAAATGTCCGAATATAGACTAGTCTCGATCGTATAGGACTCTGGAAGCATTTATGTAGCTGGTGCAGGTCTTGATTGATCGAGACATATTATATTATTTATAAATCTCAACCAAATGATCGGGTGTAGTCTTGTTGATCTTAGGCATAAAAGGGCACGATTGTGTCTGGATTGATGGTGAAGTACCAGTTATTTATAGCACAATCTCGTGAACTGATTATTGAACGAAATATGTAATCCTAGAAATAGAAAGTTTGTATTCAATTGACTCACATATTTGTGCAAATTATATAATGTTTTGGCAGTCATTGTTGTATTATAATGTGGCTCTATTAAAATAC
>NW_008706747.1:52922-56334 GCF_000327385.1 Lottia gigantea
AAAAAAAAAAGTGCTCAGAATTCACTTTTATGCACATTGGGGGAGAGCTAGAGAAGCACCGAGTCCAAAAAACCGAGTTACATCGATTTCCGAGACCAAAAAAATTCGACCCAAAAATGGATTTTGGTACCACAGGTAGCTACCTGTTGAAATTGACCAATTTTGCCTTTTTTGAAAATTCAAATTTTGCAGCTTCACCACGGCCAAACCAGTTGAGATAGGGAGATGAAATTTACACAGCAACTAGTTTGAAATCTTAGCTTTACAATGCCACAAACCGCGATTCCATATCTGCCTTACTTTGGAAGCACTGAGCGTTTTAGTTTTGTCCATGAAAAACCGGATTTTTTGGCACTTTTCCGCAAAAAAAAAGTGCTCAGAATTCACTTTTATGCACATTGGGGGAGAGCTAGAGAAGCACCGAGTCCAAAAAATCGAGTTACATCGATTTCCGAGACCAAAAAAATTCGACCCAAAAATGGATTTTGGTACCACAGGTAGCTACCTGTTGAAATTGACCAATTTTGCCTTTTTTGAAAATTCAGATTTTGCAGCTTCACCACGGCCAAACCAGTTGAGATAGGAAGATGAAATTTACACAGTAATTAGTTTGAAATCTTAGCTTTACAATGCCACAAACCGCGATTCCATATCTGCCTTACTTTGGAAGCACTTGGCGTTTTAGTTTTGTCCATGAAAAACCGGATTTTTTGGCACTTTTCCGCAAAAAAAAAAGTGCTCAGAATTCACTTTTATGCACATTGGGGGAGAGCTAGAGAAGCACCGAGTCCAAAAAACCGAGTTACATCGATTTCCGAGACCAAAAAAATTCGACCCAAAAATGGATTTTGGTACCACAGGTAGCTACCTGTTGAAATTGACCAATTTTGCCTTTTTTGAAAATTCAAATTTTGCAGCTTCACCACGGCCAAACCAGTTGAGATAGGAAGATGAAATTTACACAGCAACTAGTTTGAAATCTTAGCTTTACAATGCCACAAACCGCGATTCCATATCTGCATTACTTTGGAAGCACTGAGCGTTTTAGTTTTGTCCATGAAAAACCGGATTTTTTGGCACTTTTCCGCAAAAAAAAAAGTGCTTAGAATTCACTTTTATGCACATTGGGGGAGAGCTAGAGAAGCACCGAGTCCAAAAAACCGAGTTACATCGATTTCCGAGACCAAAAAAATTCGACCAAAAATGGATTTTGGTACCACAGGTAGGTACCTGTTGAAATTGACCAATTTTGCCTTTTTTGAAAATTCAAATTTTGCAGCTTCACCACGGCCAAACCAGTTGAGATAGGGAGATGAAATTTACACAGCAACTAGTTTGAAATCTTAGCTTTACAATGCTACAAACCGCGATTCCATATCTGCCTTACTTTGGAAGCACTGATCGTTTTAGTTTTGTCCATGAAAAACCGGATTTTTTGGCACTTTTCCGCAAAAAAATAGTGCTAAGAATTCACTTTTATGCACATTGGGGGAGAGCTAGAGAAGCACCGAGTCCAAAAAACCGGGTTACATCGATTTCCGAGACCAAAAAAATTCGACCCAAAAATGGATTTTGGTACCACAGGTAGCTACCTGTTGAAATTGACCAATTTTGCCTTTTTTGAAAATTCAAATTTTGCAGCTTCACCACGGNCAAACCAGTTGAGATAGGAAGATGAAATTTACACAGCAACTAGTTTGAAATCTTAGCTTTGCAATGCCACAAACCGCGATTCCATATCTGCCTTACTTTGGAAGCATTGGGCGTTTTAGTTTTGTCCATGAAAAACCGGATTTTTTGGCACTTTTCCGCAAAAAAAAAAGTGCTCAGAATTCACTTTTATACACATTGGGGGAGAGCTAGAGAAGCACCGAGTCCAAAAAACCGAGTTACATCGATTTCCGAGACCAAAAAAATTCGACCCAAAAAATGGATTTTGGTACCACAGGTAGCTACCTGTTGAAATTTGCCAATTTTGACTTTTTTGAAAATTCAAATTTTGCAGCTTCACTACGGTCAAACCAGATGAGATAGGATGATGAATTTTAACAGGTACTAGTTTAAAATCTTAGCTTTGCAATGCTACAAACCTCGATTCCGTATCTGCCTTACTTTGGAAGCACTGAGCGTTTTATTTCTTCCTCCTTATGACTAGTGACTGGCTGGCGTCGGTGGGCTGGTAGTGGTTTCTGTTGTTGGTCAGGTCGGTGGTTACCCTGGATTGGTAGGCTGTGTTGTAGGTAGGTCGGCGATGGGGTGGGATATAGATGAATTGGTTGGTTGGTGGTAGAGGTCGATGGAAGACAGGGCCGTTTTAGGGTACGTGATGTTGGTTTAGTTGACGATTAGTGTTTTTATGTCTGGCTTCTTGGCAGTGGTTGTTGTAGTTGGGGAGCATAATGAAAATAACTTGAGGTTAGAAAGTGAATGTACAGAGGATGTAACAGGAGGAAACTGTATATGCAGGCAGATAATTGAGTTCTGTTTTTTTGACATGTCCAGATAGTTCATGTGAATATTGGTGCAAAATTACAGCATTGTAGCTTCGTAACTTTTCACGCCAAAAGTTTATTTGTCTTTGAGCACTTTATTGTGCACAAATATGCAGACTGCATATAGCTAGTTTGAAAACTTACTGATTTTGATTTGATTTCTTGTGTTTTTTTAAATCCTTGGGATCTAATTAGTAGGAAAAGATCAAAACTTGAGCCAAAAGTTTGTATTTGAAAAAGTTATCTACAGGCCATAATTGCTTCTATGGCCAATATGCATTAAATTTTTCAAAATTTATTTTCTATTCTATGACTTTGTAAGTTTTCACACAAAAAATTTATTTGTGTTCTTGTTCACCACTGTACCGATACATACTGATTTTGATTTGGTTCTTTGAATTTTTTTAATTCCTATTGGTCTTATATGGCTCTTTGGCATCTGATTTTAATTTGGTTCTATGGGTCTAATTAGGTGGACAAGTGCACATTTAATGCAAAATTGGGTTATTTGGAAATATTTTTTAATTTTGTGGTATATCGCTAGGAACAACGCCCATAGTTATTTATTAGAGCATTTTTTTTATAGTTTTAACGTGTAGATATCGTTAATTTGAATTTGATTTTAACTCTGTTTTTAAAAATGCGTCTACTGTCTTTATAAGAGTCTGAAAAAACAGCAGATTTCGGACGATATACAAGGTTTACAGAATAGTAATCAAGACAATAGATTTTAATCACAACAGTCATAGTAAGTGAAATTCACTCGTAACTAGTGACTACTCGCTCAGTCAATTTGCTTCGTTTATAGCAACAGGTAAGTCGACTTTTTGAATTCTCTCAAATTTAAGATACATTTTTAAAAATGCCCCCACCCTCCCTATTTTCTATAAGAAAGAAAATATCTAAGTTACATGTAAGAC
>NW_008706747.1:56384-64300 GCF_000327385.1 Lottia gigantea
CTTTGCAGCTCCCCACGGTCAAACCACTCGAGATAGGATGATGACATTTGGACAGGTACTAGTTTGAAATCTTAGCTTTGCAGTGCCACAAACCGCGATTCCATATCTGCCTTACTTTGGAAGCACTGAGCGTTTTAGTTTTGTCCATGAAAAACCGGATTTTTTGGCACTTTTCCGCAAAAAAAAAAAGTGCTCAGAATCCACTTTTATGCACATTGGGAGAGAGCTAGAGAAGCACCGAGTCCAAAAAACCGGGTTACATCGATTTCCGAGACCAAAAAAATTCGACCCAAAAATGGATTTTGGTACCACAGGTAGCTACCTGTTGAAATTTGCCAATTTTGACTTTTTTGAAAATCCAAACTTTGCAGCTCCACCACGGTCAAACCACTCGAGATAGGATGATGAAATTTGGACAGGTACTAGTTTGAAATCTTAGCTTTGCAGTGCCACAAACCGCGATTCCATATCTGCCTTACTTTGGAAGCACTGAGCGTTTTAGTTTTGTCCATGAAAAACCGGATTTTTTGGCACTTTTCCGCAAAAAAAAAAAGTGCTCAGAATCCACTTTTATGCACATTGGGAGAGAGCTAGAGAAGCACCGAGTCCAAAAAACCGGGTTACATCGATTTCCGAGACCAAAAAAATTCGACCCAAAAATGGATTTTGGTACCACAGGTAGCTACCTGTTGAAATTTGCCAATTTTGACTTTTTTGAAAATCCAAACTTTGCAGCTCCACCACGGTCAAACCACTCGAGATAGGATGATGAAATTTGGACAGGTACTAGTTTGAAATCTTAGCTTTGCAATGCCACAAACCGCGATTCCATATCTGCCTTACTTTGGAAGCACTGAGCGTTTTAGTTTTGTCCATGAAAAACCGGATTTTTTGGCACTTTTCCGCAAAATAAAAAAGTGCTCAGAATTCACTTTTATGCACATTGGGAGAGAGCTAGAGAAGCACCGAGTCCAAAAAACCAGGTTACATCGATTTCCGAGACCAAAAAAATTCGACCCAAAAATGGATTTTGGTACCACAGGTAGCTACCTGTTGAAATTGGCCAATTTTGACTTTTTTGAAAATCCAAATTTTGCAGCTTCACCACGGTCAAACCAGTTGAGATAGGATGCTGAAATTTTGACAGGTACTAGTTTGAAATCTTAGCTTTGCAATGCCACAAACCGCGATTCCATATCTGCCTTACTTTGGAAGCACTGAGCGTTTTAGTTATTCCTCCTTATGAGTCGGTACTGGCTGGCGTCGGTGGGCTGGTAGTCGTTTCTGTTGTTGGTCAGGTCGGTGGTTACCTTATATTGGTAGGCTGTGTTGTAGGTAGGTCGGCGATGGGGTGGGATATAGTTGAATGGGTTGGTTGGTGGTCGGCGATTGGTAGGTGGTAGAGGTCGATTGAAGACAGGGCCGTTGAAGGGTACGTGATGTTGGTTTGGTTGATGATTAGTGTTTCTATGTCTGTCTTCTTGCCAGTGATTGTTGTAGTTGGGGAGCATAATGAAAATAACTTGAGGTTAGAAAGTGAATGTACAGAGGATGTAACAGAAGGAAACTGTATATGCAGGCAGATAATATTGAGTTCTGTTTTTTTCTGACATGTCCAGATAGTTCATGTGAATATTGGTGCAAAATTTCAGCATTGTAGCTTTGTAAGTTTTCACGCCAAAAGTTTATTTGTCTTAGAGCACTTCTTGTGCACAAATATGCAGACTGCATATAGCTAGTTTGAAAACTTACTGATTTTGATTTTCTTGTGTTTTTTGGAGTCCTTGGGGTCTAATTAGTAGGAAAAGATCAAAACTTGAGCCAAAAGTTTGTATTTGAAAAAGTTGTCTACAGGCCATACTTGCTTTTAACTTGTAGATATTGTTAATTTGAATTTGATTTTAACTCTTTTTTTTAAATGTCTATTGTCTTTATAAGAGTCTAAAAAACAGCAGATTTCGGACGATGTACAAGGTTTACAGAATAGTAATCAAGACAATAGATTTTAATCACAAGAGTCATAGTAAGTGAAATTCACTCCTAACTAGTGACTACTCGCTCAGTCAGTTTGCTTCGTTTATAGCAACAGGTAAGTCGACTTTTTGAAATTCTCTCAAATTTAAGATACATTTTTAAAAATGCCCCCACCCTATTTTCCATAAGAAAGAAAATATCTAAGTTACATGTAAGACTCAAAGCAAAAATCCATTGCAAATTTGTGTTGAGATACGTGACTTTGAGGCAAAGCTAGGCTCTGAACTAGGAATCAAAATAAGGAATATGAGTGAAAAAAGGCGGAATTCTATGGAATCGGAACTAAGGCCTGCACGAGCTTGGCCCCATTATCAAACTTCTTTTATACATTTAAAAAAGGAAAATGACTCCAAATAGTTTCACAGTCAAGTTTCTTTATATGTTGAAATGTTTCATGAAATTTTAACCAGTGTAATATTTAAGTTAAAATGCCATCACAATGACATAATATTGCTTCGAATAGGGGATATTATCAAAGACAATGCGTAATTATTCAATATGATATTTTGTGTTTTTTCATTTCCTTTCAGGTCAGGGTGCTCAATAGCGGTTTTTACTATTGAGTTAATACACCATGGTTGGATACCATTCCTGTTTAGGTTAGTATATCATAGTTGTAGATTATAAGAGTATAAAATTGTGCCCGTTACATGCAAATAAATCGTACGTGTATAATTGCTTGCTTGGAAATAATGATTGGCATAATGATTTATCAAGCGTATTTGAGTTCGTTTGATGATTGTGACCCTTGATACTTACAGCAGCTATCATGATGAGACAATTCGGTACAAACTATATGATCTGAGAATGTTACTAGATACCTGGAAGTGAGAACAGCCAAATCTTACAATTTGTTTAGTTCATAGGTCTTAAGTTTAAATTATGATTCTGAAAAGTGTTACATATAGATTTTAAGTGAGCTTGATCAGAAAAGTAAAAATAAAAATCATAACCTCGTAAAACACAAAGTTTTTTATTTCTATTCTTTTCTTACTATGGCGTTTTCTTACATTTCAGTGTTTCGAGTATAGTAGCTCGTCTTCAGCTACGGACAACATGGTTAGATATGGTGTGCAACCTAGGTTTTTGGAGGTAGTTCACACGGAGCAAAATTTTCGCGTTTTCGGGTTGGGCTCTCGTGTAGTTTAGTTGTGGCAGCCTGTGGGCTACCTTGTTAGGGCCACCTAGGTTGTACTCGGCTAAGCTGCCATATCATGTCCACCCAACCTCTCTTGAAACAAATGGAGGTAAGTTAAGAGTAATTTTCATTTCATAATCGTCAGAAACTTGTTCACTTCTACTTAGTTGATTTAAAAAAGGTGTTCGAGTTTACTTTATATATTACCCTTGATTCAGTAGTCTAATATTTTAATCAATGAGAAGTAATTCCCACTTTCTCCAGCCAATATGACCAACAAAAGTCGTGTCTCAAATGCTATAGCTATTCAAATCTATACATAATCATTTTGTGCACAATTGTTCATTTGGTTGAGAATTGATTTATATCAGTGATTGGAATACTGACTTGAAGGATCACGGGTAAGATACGAGAAGCTCATTCGTATAGGCATAATCAGAAAAAATAAGTTTGTTATGGGGAGTAATTTTCCCTCGAAAGCAGGGAATCAGGATTGATTTTTTCTCTTCTTAAAATATCGACCAAGTATGGGGATCAGTTCTTGATTATCTTGAAAATGGCAGTGTGGAAACATCCAAATTTTTCTGAATCGGCTCTGTCAAAACTAGTTAGAAATGAACAAGTTTCAGACTAATACCTGATAACAAAAACTCGAGCACTATCCACACAACAATACGGTCATGGTGTTGAATGGATTTGAATAATTGAACTAACCCATAGAAATAAATGCAATAAAATATGTAAAAGCAGACTGGCAATATTTGATTGGATAACCTATAGTCAAAAATTTCCAAAGCTTTGTCGATGGGCATAACGTGCACCCATAAGTCGTCCAACCTATTTCAGGGTGGAAAACTGTATATCATACACGCAAATATACAGTTTATATTTTGTGATGAAATAAATAATGTAAAAATATTTATTTTAGGTGTATACAAATAGAGCTTCATTATATAAGAATAAAGTGCTTATGGTGTGGCATGGAAGCTCCTCGTGTAAGTTTCACATTATCATACTTTACCAATTCTGCATGTTCTGGCATATTATGCATAAGGTCTAATGGTTCAAATATTACTACGGAGTCTTGGTGGCTCAGTGTGCTACGGGCTTTGCATCTGAAAGATCTCTCGACATTTGGACGTCGAAAAAGAAGGCTAATACTACGGTCCTGGTATTATTATCTTCGTTGCACTGCTACTCAAACAGATGCAGAATAGATTAACGTAATACTCCTTTTAACTCATTTTAACTCATTTTAAGTTCAAATGTGACTGACAAACATATTTTGATAATAGGGGATGCAACCTTGATGGGCGTAACACAAAAGACAACGATAACTCTCTTTCTGCTGACATCGTGTCATTATTTTGATGTTAATGGTGATCGTGGTTTCTAATTAAGTATTTTGATCTTGTCATCATTCCCATTCCAGTCAACCTAATCATAAATTTCAAGAGGTTGGGACACGGATCAGTTTGTTAAAAAGATCCCAGGAGAACCTATGTTGTTAAAATGGTTGTTCGTTCTTAACAGCACCTTATCTTATCAAAATTTCCCCTTTTCGAATCTGCTACTGATTTTGACAACTCGGTATCCCTTGAAGAATTGACTGTTTTAGGCACCCTGAATTTTGATTGGGTGATATTACATTCTTATTAAATATCTTTCTGTATACAGTTTTAAAACATTTCATCCAAAATCTAAATCCAATTTATGTTTATCAACCAAATATTTGGCCGCTTTTGTGTTTTTTATACAGTCCAAAATTGCTCCTTGAATGGAGATACTCTTGAAGTTTCTAGATCCTAGCAAACATCTTTGTCGTCAACCAATGAAATTGTAAAATCAACTTGTTAACATATTAAACTTAAAGATGGGTTCCCTTATTTTCATCTATGAAAAAGAAAATGCTAATACTTATATGAATAGAAAGTAGAGGTATCTTAATGACTCGTAAAAAAAAGACCAGTTTGTCTCACATGTCCATTATCATTTCATAATTATCTAAATTAGAAGAGAATTACCAGCAGAATTCCAATGAGTGACCGATCAAGAAAGGTCAAAAAGTATTTTTTTGTTTATCCAGACTGTATATACATAGACAATTGTGATTGGTTAAGACTCATAATTATATGCAATAAAAACAAAATGATATTATTAAGAATACACCATAATTCATTAGAAACACCAATTAATCAAATAGTTTGCTTAATTTGACACTAATAGATAAGGAAATCCATCTTTAAGCTATGTGAACTTAAGTTCCATACCAAGTTGCAAAGTGTGATCAGGGTGATAATTCAGTGTGAAAAGGAATACGAAATTCCTCACCTGTCTGTATGCTAATCAATTCGGACTCGTTGTACAGTTGCTGCTTATAATTTAATGCTCAAACAGATGCTGATTTTTAAAGCTGAAATAGTTACTGATTTTTTAAGTTCTGAAACGGTTAGGCTTGAATCAATAATTGTCAAATCAGTCCGGCCAAGGACTTAAACAGGGCCTCGTTTTGTTGAAACATTGCTGATGAAATTTGCTGGTGTCTTGGGGATCGTTGTACGTTTTGCTTCGTTACCATTTTGGTTTGATTCAATTTCAGATTAGAAAGGGTAAATCGTCTGATAATTTACCTACCCACTACAGCACTGCCACAATAGGAGTGTTCTGGGGTCATGGCGTATATGACCCGACAGATCCTCCTATTCACAGATGAAGAACAGATGAAGCGGCGCGCGCCAACAGATGAAGGACAGATGAAGGACAGATGAAGAACAGATGAAGAACAGATGAAGAGGAACAGATGAAGAAGTAGGGCGATTACTCCGCCCATTTTTGGTAAGTTGATCTTGAAATTTTTTAGACAGACTGCTGCTCATTTAGTTTGAGTTTTGGAATCTTGGCGTCATTTGATTTCCATCTAACAAATGATAATAAATGGGTTCTAATTTGTATTGGAATGGACATGCCTCAGTTTCTCCACCCACTTAGAATAAGTTGATCTTAGGCTTATTCAACATTCCGAGGACAAACTGTAGCTCCATCAGCAACAAATTATAATTGACATTTCGTACAGATGGAAATTCCTTAAACCATATTTGTAGGAAGATCTCAATTTTGAAACTTTTTGAGGACTCATTAGATGACCAAGGACCAGCATGTTGACAATATCTTCTTGAACCTGAGTTCTTACTCTTGTAAAAAAATAGTTTTGAATTTGTGTATTTTCACATGGATCCATATCGAGACTGCTGATGGTATCTGATTGTCACAAAATCTTGAAGGTTTGATTTGATTGTTTTGATGACTTGTATAGAAGTTTCGATTGCCGCTTGAAGTTACAGATTTTTATTTCTTGTAATTTATCCAAACTCACACTTTTTAAATTTTGATGCATTATGCTTGCCTTTTAAATGCAGCCTTTTAGTTTTAAATCTGATTTCTGTCACTATCAGTTTCTACCTTGTGTTGCGTTAACTGTTATCTGCGGTGGCTCAGTGAATTAGACGCTTTCTTGCAAATCTGAAATCCAGGGTTTGTTGGATGGAACAATAAACAAAGGCCCTCTGTGCTACAGGCTATAGCGTTAAATATCCCTCAACAGTAAGAAATCGATAATGAGTTTCATATTAATTAAAAATCTTGTCCGTTACAGAAAAGTAAGACGTAAGACTCAATTTCATTTTATAAATAAATATGATTTGCTAATATTGCTTCTGGTTCTATAAGAATTGTAGTGACAATAAAGGGACATCTGGACATCCCCTCCCTTCTTCAGCCTCGACAGTAATTGTCGATTGAGCCAGTGTAAGCCCTATTTGTACCTATTTTTTGTACTCTGTGAGGCTGGCCCAGCCACTGTAGCTACTAGTTGGTTAAGTTACTTAAACCTTGACTTTGTTTATGACTTGCTTTATGACTTGCTTTATGCCGTTTAACATTAAAAAATATAGAATAATTGAATGAATTATATCATGCATTTTTTTTTTTAAATTTGAAAGTGAAATTGAAACGAACAGGAAAGTTGACAGTTATCATGAACCAGATATATCCTAATTATAAAGTCTGTGAATGGCATTTAGCAATTGTGAGTACGATATATAGACACAGCTTTATGGAACAACAATCACTGGTTAAAGTTTTATGCAACGTTTCGACGTGTTTCCCCCGTCGTCCTCAGGCACATAATGAGAAGAAGTGATGGGCAAACTATATATACATTAATGCTTATTATTAAGAACACACAAGAGAAAATGGTTTATTGATACATTACATTAAATTTTAACAGGTACAATAAGAGGTATATAATTCTTAAAATAACATACAGGCTGATTAAGTAAAATAATTGAAGTAAAGTAAATGAATTAAAAAAGATTAATTGAAGATTAAATAAACAACTATTGCTGGTATTGGAGTCTTTTATTAATAGAAATTACATTGTTCATATAACTAACTATGCTTAAAGTTGGAAATTGTTTTTGAATATGAATAATTACAAGTTGATAAGTTTATCATATGCATGCGATAAACGAACACCTTCATCTCTGTTAAGGTCAGGCTGATATCTTCTGATGTGGATAGCTTCATGAAGTCTCCTGGTTTTATCTATGTGCTTATTGATTGTCAGTATGTTGGTGTTGTCAAAGTTGACTTTATGTCCTGTTTTCCTTCCCATAGCAAGATGTTCAGCCACAGCAGATGTTCCTTCATTGCCGGGCTTGTCTTGATGGTCTTTGAGTCGAACATC
>NW_008706747.1:64350-88998 GCF_000327385.1 Lottia gigantea
TGCACAAACCGCGATTCATATCTGCCTTACTTTGGAAGCACTGAGCGTTTTAGTTTTGTCCATGAAAAACCGGATTTTTTGGCACTTTTCCGCAAAATAAAAAAGTGCTCAGAATTCACTTTTATGCACATTGGGAGAGAGCTAGAGAAGCACCGAGTCCAAAAAACCAGGTTACATCGATTTCCGAGACCAAAAAAATTCGACCCAAAAATGGATTTTGGTACTACAGGTACTACAGGTACCAAAGACAATTTAAAGGATAGATCCTTTTCATTCATTCTTGTACAACCACCTGTTGAAATTGGCCAATTTTGACTTTTTTGAAAATCCAAATTTTGCAGCTTGACCACGGTCAAACCAGTTGAGATAGGATGCTGAAATTTTGACAGGTACTAGTTTGAAATCTTAGCTTTGCAATGCCACAAATCGCGATTCCATATCTGCCTTACTTTGGAAGCACTGAGCGTTTTAGTTTTGTCCATGAAAAACCGGATTTTTTGGCACTTTTCCGCAAAATAAAAAAGTGCCCAGAATTCACTTTTATGCACATTGGGAGAGAGCTAGAGAAGCACCGAGTCCAAAAAACCAGGTTACATCGATTTCCGAGACCAAAAAAATTCGACCCAAAAATGGATTTTGGTACCACAGGTAGCTACCTGTTGAAATTGGCCAATTTTGACATTTTTGAAAATCCAAATTTTGCAGCTTCACCACGGTCAAACCAGTTGAGATAGGATGCTGAAATTTTGACAGGTACTAGTTTGAAATCTTAGCTTTGCAATGCCACAAACCGCGATTCCATATCTGCCTTACTTTGGAAGCACTGAGCGTTTTAGTTTTGTCCATGAAAAACCGGATTTTTTGGCACTTTTCCGCAAAATAAAAAAGTGCTCAGAATTCACTTTTATGCACATTGGGAGAGAGCTAGAGAAGCACCGAGTCCAAAAAACCAGGTTACATCGATTTCCGAGACCAAAAAAATTCGACCCAAAAATGGATTTTGGTACCACAGGTAGCTACCTGTTGAAATTGGCCAATTTTGACATTTTTGAAAATCCAAATTTTGCAGCTTCACCACGGTCAAACCAGTTGAGATAGGATGCTGAAATTTTGACAGGTACTAGTTTGAAATCTTAGCTTTGCAATGCCACAAACCCCGATTCCATATCTGCCTTACTTTGGAAGCACTGAGCGTTTTAGTTTTGTCCATGAAAAACCGGATTTTTTGGCACTTTTCCGCAAAATAAAAAAGTGCTCAGAATTCACTTTTATGTACATTGGGAGAGAGCTAGAGAAGCACCGAGTCCAAAAAACCAGGTTACATCGATTTCCGAGACCAAAAAAATTCGACCCAAAAATGGATTTTGGTACCACAGGTAGCTACCTGTTGAAATTGGCCAATTTTGACTTTTTTGAAAATCCAAATTTTGCAGCTTCACCACGGTCAAACCAGTTGAGATAGGATGTTGAAATTTTGACAGGTACTAGTTTGAAATCTTAGCTTTGCAATGCCACAAACCCCGATTCCATATCTGCCTTACTTTGGAAGCACTGAGCGTTTTAGTTATTCCTCCTTATGAGTTGGTACTGGCTGGCGTCGGTGGGCTGGTAGTTGTTTCTGTTGTTGGTCAGGTCGGTGGTTACCTTATATTGGTAGGCTGTGTTGTAGGTAGGTCGGCGATGGGGTGGGATATAGTTGAATGGGTTGGTTGGTGGTCGGCGATTGGTAGGTGGTAGAGGTCGATTGAAGACAGGGCCGTTGAAGGGTACGTGATGTTGGTTTGGTTGATGATTAGTGTTTCTATGTCTGTCTTCTTGCCAGTGATTGTTGTAGTTGGGGAGCATAATGAAAATAACTTGAGGTTAGAAAGTGAATGTACAGAGGATGTAACAGAAGGAAACTGTATATGCAGGCAGATAATATTGAGTTCTGTTTTTTTCTGACATGTCCTGATAGTTCATGTGAATATTGGTGCAAAATTTCAGCATTGTAGCTTTGTAAGTTTTCACGCCAAAAGTTTATTTGTCTTAGAGCACTTCTTGTGCACAAATATGCAGACTGCATATAGCTAGTTTGAAAACTTACTGATTTTGATTTGATTTCTTGTTTTTTTTGGAGTCCTTGGGGTCTAATGAGTAGGAAAAGATCAAAACTTGAGCCAAAAGTTTGTATTTGAAAAAGTTGTCTACAGGCCATACTTGCTTTTAACTTGTAGATATTGTTAATTTGAATTTGATTTTAACTCTTTTTTTTAAATGTCTATTGTCTTTATAAGAGTCTAAAAAACAGCAGATTTCGGACGATGTACATGGTTTACAGAATAGTAATCAAGACAATAGATTTTAATCACAAGAGTCATAGTAAGTGAAATTCACTCCTAACTAGTGACTACTCGCTCAGTCAGTTTGCTTCGTTTATAGCAACAGGTAAGTCGACTTTTTGAAATTCTCTCAAATTTAAGATACATTTTTAAAAATGCCCCCACCCTCCCTATTTTCCATAAGAAAGAAAATATCTAAGTTACACGTAAGACTCAAAGTAAAAATCCATTGCAAATTTGTGTTGAGATACGTGACTTTGAGGCAAAGCTAGGCTCTGAACTAGGAATCAAAATAAGGAATATGAGTGAAAAAAGGCGGAATTCTATGGAATCGGAACTAAGGCCTGCACGAGCTTGGCCCCATTATCAAACTACTTTTATACATTTAAAAAAGGAAAATGACTCCAAATAGTTTCACAGTCAAGTTTCTTTATATGTTGAAATGTTTCATGAAATTTTAACCAGTGTAATATTTAAGTTAAAATGCCATCACAATGACATAATATTGCTTCGAATAGGGGATATTATCAAAGACAATGCGTAATTATTCAATATGATATTATTGTGTTTTTTCATTTCCTTTCAGGTCAGGGTGCTCAATAGCGGTTTTTACTATTGAGTTAATACACCATGGTTGGATACCATTCCTGTTTAGGTTAGTATATCATAGTTGTAGATTATAAGAGTATAAAATTGTGCCCGTTACATGCAAATAAATCGTACGTGTATAATTGCTTGCTTGGAAATAATGATTGGCATAATGATTTATCAAGCGTATTTGAGTTCGTCTGATGATTGTGACCCTTGATACTTACAGCAGATATCATGATGAGACAATTCGGTACAAACTATATGATCTGAGAATGTTACTAGATACCTGGAAGTGAGAACAGCCAAATCTTACAATTTGTTTAGTTCATAGGTCTTAAGTTTAAATTATGATTCTGAAAAGTGTTACATATAGATTTTAAGTGAGCTTGATCAGAAAAGTAAAAATAAAAATCATAACCTCGTAAAACACAAAGTTTTTTATTTCTATTCTTTTCTTACTATGGCGTTTTCTTACATTTCAGTGTTTCGAGTATAGTAGCTCGTCTTCAGCTACGGACAACATGGTTAGATATGGTGTGCAACCTAGGTTTTTGGAGGTAGTTCACACGGAGCAAAATTTTCGCGTTTTCGGGTTGGGCTCTCGTGTAGTTTAGTTGTGGCAGCCTGTGGGCTACCTTGTTAGGGCCACCTAGGTTGTACTCGGCTAAGCTGCCATATCATGTCCACCCAACCTCTCTTGAAACAAATGGAGGTAAGTTAAGAGTAATTTTCATTTCATAATCGTCAGAAACTTGTTCACTTCTACTTAGTTGATTTAAAAAAGGTGTTCGAGTTTACTTTATATATTACCCTTGATTCAGTAGTCTAATATTTTAATCAATGAGAAGTAATTCCCACTTTCTCCAGCCAATATGACCAACAAAAGTCGTGTCTCAAATGCTATAGTTATTCAAATCTATACATAATCATTTTGTGCACAATTGTTCAATTGGTTGAGAATTGATTTATATCAGTGATTGGAATACTGACTTGAAGGATCACGGGTAAGATACGAGAAGCTCATTCGTATAGGCATAATCAGAAAAAATAAGTTTGTTATGGGGAGTAATTTTCCCTCGAAAGCAGGGAATCAGGATTGATTTTTTCTCTTCTTAAAATATAGACCAAGTATGGGGATCAGTTCTTGATTATGGCAGTGTGGAAACATCCAAATTTTTCTGAATCGGCTCTGTCAAAACTAGTTAGAAATGAACAAGTTTCAGACTAATACCTGATAACAAAAACTCGAGCACTATCCACACAACAATACGGTCATGGTGTTGAATGGATTTGAATAATTGAACTAACCCATAGAAATAAATGCAATAAAATATGTAAAAGCAGACTGGCAATATTTGATTGGATAACCTATAGTCAAAAATTTCCAAAGCTTTGTCGATGGGCATAACGTGCACCCATAAGTCGTCCAACCTATTTCAGGGTGGAAAACTGTATATCATACACGCAAATATACAGTTTATATTTTGTGATGAAATAAATAATGTAAAAATATTTATTTTAGGTGTATACAAATAGAGCTTCATTATATAAGAATAAAGTGCTTATGGTGTGGCATGGAAGCTCCTCGTGTAAGTTTCACATTATCATACTTTACCAATTCTGCATGTTCTGGCATATTATGCATAAGGTCTAATGGTTCAAATATTACTACGGAGTCTTGGTGGCTCAGTGTGCTACGGGCTTTGCGTCTGAAAGATCTCTCGACATTTGGACGTCGAAAAAGAAGGCTAATACTACGGTCCTGGTATTATTATCTTCGTTGCACTGCTACTCAAACAGATGCAGAATAGATTAACGTAATACTCCTTTTAACTCATTTTAACTCATTTTAAGTTCAAATGTGACTGACAAACATATTTTGATAATAGGGGATGCAACCTTGATGGGCGTAACACAAAAGACAACGATAACTCTCTTTCTGCTGACATCGTGTCATTATTTTGATGTTAATGGTGATCGTGGTTTCTAATTAAGTATTTTGATCTTGTCATCATTCCCATTCCAGTCAACCTAATCATAAATTTCAAGAGGTTGGGACACGGATCAGTTTGTTAAAAAGATCCCAGGAGAACTTATGTTGTTAAAATGGTTGTTCGTTCTTAACAGCACCTTATCTTATCAAAATTTCCCCTTTTCGAATCTGCTACTGATTTTGACAACTCGGTATCCCTTGAAGAATTGACTGTTTTAGGCACCTCTGAATTTTGATTGGGTGATATTACATTCTTATTAAATATCTTTCTGTATACAATTTTAAAACATTTCATCCAAAATCTAAATCCAATTTATGTTTATCAACCAAAATTTGGCTGCTTTTGTGTTTTTTAAACCAAAATTGCTCCTTGAATGGAGATACTCTTGAAGTTTCTAGATCTTAGCAAACATCTTTTTCGTCAACCAATGAAATTGTAAAATCAACTTGTTAACATATTACATTTAAAGATGGGTTCCCTTATTTTCATCTATGAAAATGAAAATGCTAATACTTATATGAATAGAAAGTAGAGGTATTCTAATGACTCGTCCATTATTAATTCATAATTATCTAAATAAGAAGAGAATTACCAGCAGAATTCCAATGAGTGACCGATCAAGAAAGTTCAAAAAGTATTTTTTTGTTTATCCAGACTGTATATACATAGACAATTGTGATTGGTTAAGACTCATAATTATATGCAATAAGAAGAAAATGATATTATTAAGAATACACCATAATTCATTAGAAACACCAATTAATCAAATGGTTTGCTTAATTTGACACTAAAAAATAAGGAAATCCATCTTTAAGCTATGTGAACTTAAGTTCCATACCAAGTTGCAAAGTGTGATCAGGGTGATAATTCAGTGTCAAAGGGAATATGAAATTCCTCACCTGTCTGTCTGCTGATCAATTCGGACTCGTTGTAAAGTTGCTGCTTATAATTTAATTCTCAAACAGATGCTGATTTTTATAGCTGAAATAGTTACTGATTTTTTGTTACTGAAACGGTTAGACTTGAATCAATAATTGTCAAATCAGTCCGGCCCAAGACTTAAACAGGGCCTCGTTTTGTTGAAACATTGCTGATGAAATTTGCTGGTGTCGTGGGGATCGTTGTACGTTTTGCTTCGTTACCATTTTGGTTTGATTCAATTTCAGATTAGAAAGGGTGAATCGTCTGATAATTTACCTACCCACTACAGCACTGCCACAATAGGAGTGTTCTGGGGTCATGGCCTATATGACCCGACAGATCCTCCTATTCACAGATGAAGAACAGATGAAGCGGCGCGCGCCAACAGATGAAGGACAGATGAAGGACAGATGAAGAACAGATGAAGAACAGATGAAGAGGAACAGATGAAGAAGTAGGGCGATTACTCCGCCCATTTTTGGTAAGTTGATCTTGAAATTTTTTAGACAGACTGCTGCTCATTTAATTTGAGTTTTGAAATCTTGGCGTCATTTGATTTCCATCTAAAAAATGATACTAAATGGGTTCTAATTTGTATTGGAATGGACATGCCTCAGTTTCTCCACCCACTTTGAATAAGTTGATCTTAGGCTTATTCAACATTCCGAAGACAAACTGTAGATCCATCAGCAACAAATAATAATTGACATTTCGTACAGATGGAAAAGTATCTGCAATTCCTTACACCATATTTGTAGGAAGATCTCAATTTTGAAACTTTTTGAGGACTTTACTTCATTCATTAGATGACCAAGAACCAGCATGTTGACAAGATCTTCTTGAACCTGAGTTCTTACTCTTGTAAAAAAAATAGTTTTGAATTTGTGTATTTTCACATGGATCCATATCGAGACTGCTGATGGTATCTGATTGTCCCAAAATCTTGAAGGTTTGATGACTTGTATAGAAGTTTCGATTGCCGCTTGAAATTCAGGTCGTGTTTACTACTTTCATTACATCTGATGGTCCTTTTCGTTTGAGTCCACTGCTCCCGATTTTGTCATGATATATAAATTTATTTGGTTAACGAAGTTGTTTTGCCTGTACAGATTTTTATTTCTTGTAATTTATCCAAACTCACACTTTTTAAATTTTGATGCATTATGATTGCCTTTTAAATGCAGCCTTTTAGTTTTAAATCTGATTTCTGTCACTATCAGTTTCTACCTTGTGTTGCGTTAACTGTTATCTGCGGTGGCTCAGTGAATTTGACGCTTTCTTGCAAATCTGAAATTCAGGGTTTGTTGGATTGAACAATAAACAAAGGCCCTCTGTGCTACAGGCTATAGCGTTAAATATCCCTCAACAGTAAGAAATCGATAATGAGTTTCATATTAATTAAAAATCTTGTCTGTTTCAGAAAAGTAAGACGTAAGACTCAATTTCATTTTATGAATAAATATGATTTGCTAATATTGCTTCTGGTTCTATAAGAATTGTAGTGACAATAAAGGGAGAGGTAGGGGTTGAAGGTTCTTGATTCGTTGGACAGGTTTGAAGTTCTTAATTCCTTGGACAGGTTTGAGGTTCGATCAAAGTAATTGAATATATAAGACCTAAAATCAAGTCTTTGCGATGAATATGACCGGCGTGGCTGAAATTAGCAGTGCAGTTGGGAAGGGGGGTGTGGGGGGGGGGGGGGGGGGTGGCTGGACATCCCCTCCCTTCTTCAGCCTCGACAGTAATTGTCGATTGAGCCAGTGTAAGCCCTGTTTGTACCTATTTTTTTTATGTACTCTGTGGGGCTGGCCCAGCCACTGTAGCTACTAGTTGGTTAAGTTACTAAAACCTTGACTTTGTTTATGACTTGCTTTATGCAGTTTAACATTAAAAAAAATAGAATAATTGAATGAAATATATCATGCATTTTTTTTTTAAATTTGAAAGTGAAATTGAAAGGAACAGGAAAGTTGACAGTTATCATGAACCAGATATATCCTAATTATAAGTAGCGAGTAATGACCTCTTTCCATTTAAAACTAATGTATTCTCCAGAGCCAAAACTAAAGTAAGTAGGAAAAGTACACTCCTGTCAAATTTTGTCCTATCATGGTCAGTTGAAAAATCATAAAAGGGGGAGGGGCAATATTCATTCCTTGTCATTCCTAAATTTATGCACAGCGGAATTCTTGTCTCGACAAGACATATTTTTTGGTCAATTCGACCTTAACACCCATCGCCGCCATCGGTTTCAAAGTTCAACAGTCACTGACGGCTTCAGCTAAATATAATCTTATAGGCCTACAGGTTAAAAGTTAAATTAACTGTGATCTGAAGCATAGTTGTTTGACTGCACACTAGTTAAGGGAGATAATTACTCTTCTGCTTAGGAGGCTCATTCAGTCTTTTCTGATAGAATAAATATACACCTTTTTTGGAATTAGCTGTTTTATTTTTCACTCTTCTGGTAAATTATCGCTTTTATTTTACTTAATTCTATATCAGAATGTTTATTAACTATCCATGTTCATGCTCAAAATAGGAATAGTTGTTGAAGGTTCTTGTCATGTGAAAACGTAGTAAATTTATCGAGTGTAGAATTGGGTCAATTTCGTATGACGTAGGCTAAAGCACTAAAACGGTGGAAAAAATTATTCATGGTTCGGTTTTCATAAGGTCATATGGATAGGGTAGGTAGGAATAAAAATTATTTCTTAAATATATTTTATATTGGTAAGACTATCATTATGTAATGTGTAATACACGGAATACATCCTATCTGAATGAGATAAATCATTTATATTTTAAGGTTTGTATTTACTTCAGACTGTTTTGACTCTGTTTGAATATTGGTATGAAATCTATCACCGGCTTATCTACTGCTAGGACAGTCCATGTCTGACGTCTCTGCAGCAGGCAAAAAACATTCCGAAGATCATAAATCGAGTGCGTACTGCGGAGTGTCACTTTCGGTAGCACATACCATCCTCCATCATGACAGACTATAGTTTCGTTGTGATTTATTGAAGCCTGAATAATATATTTTGTCGTCTTCTTGTTGACTACCAATGTAAAAATATAAACCATCCGGTTTAGTCGGATTCACTGGTTATATAAATTGTGGTTATATGGAATTCATTCATGTTAGTTTTCTAGTTTTTATTTCATTTCACATATAAATTTTATTTTAGTACCGTACATAATTTCATTTATTCGTCAATTTGCATTGTATGGAAATGTCCGAATATAGACTAGTCTCGATCGTATAGGACTCTTGAAGCATTTATGTAGCTGGTAGCTGGTGCAGGTCTTGATTGATCGAAACATATTATATTATTTATAAATCTCAACCGATTGATCGGGTGTAGTCTTGTTCATCTTAGGCATAAAAGGGCACACGAATGTGTCTGAATTGATGGTGAAGTACCAGTTATTTATAGCACAATCTCGTGAACTGATTATTGAATGAAATATGTAATCCTAGAAATAGAAAGTTTGTATTCAATTGACTCACACATTTGTGCAAATTATATAATGTTTTGGCAGTCATTGTTGTATTATAATGTGGATCTATTCAAATATTGAGAAAAAAAAATCATCAAACACTCCATAAAATTTTTTGAGTCGCCGGGTCGGTCGGGAAACCGGAACCATAAGTAATTTTTTCCACGGCCTAATGGTTATTTTTCTTATGATGAATATGAATATGAGAATGAGTAGAGTCAATCTGGATGTTATGCCCTGCAAATTTCAGCTTTCTGTGCAGCATACATTGAATGGTAGGAAATGAGCAAAATTTGGGTGATGCTATTATGTAACTGTCGGTGTTAGTAATTTTTTGAGATATTTTGCCCACTTTCAGGAATAATGCACATGACAAAGTCTAATTCCTTAACTAAGGCAGAGGCCCTATTCAGTTTTTCTGACATGTAGAGATAGTCAATGTGGATATTACTTGCATATTTTAGCTTTTCAGCCACCATGTTTAAGAGCTTAGAAATGAATTTTTATATTAATCTAATTTGAAATGGTCCTCTGCTATAACCTAGACTAGGCTACCTGTACTTAAAATCTTTGTTTTTAACCACTTGAACGTGGATGACAAAATATTTTGGGCATTACAATGTCACAGATGACAAGATATCTCGCAAAAGCACCCTGTGTTCCGCAAGAGTTCTGAGTCATGCCATATTCCAAAACATTCACATTCATGTTTAAGAGCCTAAAAGAATTTGCGGATGTAAGAGGGTTGTCTCCCTTTCCATCATGGCGTCCAGTAACAAACGAAAATTCAATTTGGATGAAAATGAGATAAGTAATAAGTAACGCGACGATGCATCCAATCAAAAGTGATCAAGAATATAAATAAAGTTGGTAGTGCAAATTTGTTCATTGTTTGCCGCTTTAATGAAGAAATTTAAAGTGCCATGCCTAATAATCCAATTGAATGGAAATGGGTGGAAGTCGACAATATGCCTGTATGATTGTGAGCTAGATAACCTGAATGAAGACAGCGCTGTTCTGACATTTTCAATGAGTTAATGTGTGAAGTGCTCTGGCAGAAAATTATGTTTTTGCACGTGCAACATTCACAACAGAAAACGATTGCGATTGGTAGCCTATAGTATGTAAGCCAAAATTCAGCTTACACACCATCACAGGATATTGTGATTGATGAATCACACATGATGTTTTATGTTAGACTTGGATTCAAACAATACAATTAATCTAAGTCTGCAAGATTTGTTATAAAGTTTTTAAATTGAACCAAGCGAAGGCTGCATTTGGATATACCTGGAAGTTGAAGATATAAACCTGATATGACAGAGATTCAAGTAACTTTCCAACTAGTACCAAAGTGATTTATGGATCTCAGGAAAGGTCGATCTGGATTCGAATACAACATTTACTTTTACTACTGCTGCAATGGCTCTGATCTCTTCGCTTAGCTGATTACACAGAAAACAAACATGCATGTAGGTGGAACTGTTGGTTTAAGTCATAAAAACATACCAAGGAACTAAAAACTATTTTGCTCATACTGAGAAAAACATCCATGATTTCCCAAACTAGGGCAGATATCTGAATTATGTTCTTTTTTTACATATTAAGTATTGTTGAGAGAGTCCAACTGGATTTTTTGCACCTACATGAAATGTGGAGCGTATATATTGGTGTCAACCATGTTGGTCCGTCTACAATTGCTCATAAACATTCTACAAGGCAGAATTCTTCACAGATTTTGACGAAATTTGATTAAATTGTTTATTTTAATGGTAGCTCCAAATGATGAACTCTATCGAAAGCCAAAGGACTTGAAAAATATAGAATCGAAGAATTGAAAAGCATTCAATTTTTAGCTTGTAAAAACACTTTATAAGGCCCAATTCTCAACAGATTTTAAAAATGTAACTTAATGAAATTGTTTATTATCACCCAAGAATGTCGCAAATTTGAAAAAAAAAAATTAAATGGGTTTATTCACTTGTTGTTGAAAACACTTTCAATTTTTATACTCCCACATTATTGGTCATGTATTGTTGTCGCCCCTGTCCGTCCGTCCACAATTGGATTGTGAACGCAATAGAGACAACAGTTTTTATCTGATTTGAATGAAATGTGGTGTGATCATTTATATTCATGAGATCTTGGACATGTTCGAATTTGATGATCTTTTTTTATGAACGGTTTTTTATACGTCCACATTGCCTTCACCTCTGTCCGTCGGTGCGTCAACATTTCTTGTGAACACAATAGAGGCTACAGTTTTCAACTGATTTTAATGAAATTGGTTTGATCATTTATATTGATGAGATCTTGGTCAAGTTCGAATAAGACTATCTTTCGATGAACGGTTTTTGAGTTATTGCCCTTGACTTAGGGAAAACGCGTCAAAATTTGTTTGTGAACACAATAGAGACTACAGTTTTCAACTGATTTTAATGAAATTTTGTGTGGTCATTTATATTGATGAGTTCTTGGTCAAGTTCGAATTTGACGTTCTTTCGGTGAATGGTTTTTGAGTTATTGCCCTTGACTTAGGAAAAACGTATCAAAATTTGTTTGTGAACAAATTAGAGATTACAGTTTTCAATTGATTTTAATGAAACATGGTGTGATCATGTATATTGATGCGATAATTTGATGTATTTGGGTTATTGATATTTTAATATTAAAATATTAAATTTCTTTAATATGAGAAAATTCATACCGTACTTTAGTCACCAAAGACTGTTTCATCAAAATTTGGTCGTGAACACAATAGATACTACAGTTCTCATGCAATTTAAATGAAATTTGGTGTGATCATTTATATTCATGAGATCTTGGACAAGTTCCAATTTGAAGAAACTGTTTTTGAGTTATTGCCCTTGACTTATGAAAAACGCATCAAAATTTGGTTGTGAACACAATAAGAGACTACAGTTTTCATCCAATTTAAATGAAATTTGGTGTGAAAATTTGTAATGATAAGATCTTGGACAAGTTCGAATCTGGCTATATTTCGATGAACGGTTTTTGAGTTATTGCCCTTGACTTATGAAAAACGCATCAAAATCTGGTTGTGAACACAATAAGAGACTACAGTTTTCATCCAATTTAAATGAAATTTGGTGTGAAAATTTGTAATGATAAGATCTTGGACAAGTTCGAATCTGGCTATTTCTCGATGAACGGTTTTTGGGTTATTGCCCTTGACTCATGAAAAACGCGTCAAAATTTGGTTGTTAACACAATAGAGACTACAGTTTTCATCCAATTTCAATGAAATTTGGTGTAAATATTTATATTGATGAGATCTTGGACGATTTTGAATTTGGCTATTTTTCGATGAACGGTTTTTGAGTTATTGTCCTTGACTCATGAAAAACGCGTCAAAATTTGTTTGTGTACACAAACGAGAGTACAGTTTTCATCCGATTTAAATGAAATTTGGTATGATCATTTATAATGATGAGATCTTAGTCAAGATTGAATTTGAGAAAACAGAATTTGGGTTATTGCCCATGACTTAGTAAAACACATCAAAATTTGTTAGCGATAGAGGTGACAGTTTATGTCCGAATTTTATTAAATAATGTGTGTTTGTTTAAATCAACAATATCTTGCACAAATTAGATTTTTGGTATGATATGACACAGATAGGTGACTGCCCTTGATATACTGAAAATGTATCAGAAAAGTGGGCGTATCTTGCTAGGCAACCACTTGTTTTGCTTGTAAACACTCAAGAAGGATTCAGACGAAACTTGGTGAAATCATTTATCCTTCACCCTAGGATGAACAATATTAAAATACAGTAAAAAGTTGAAAATATTTAGTACGCGTTATTATTCTTATTTGATGGTATTTGATGTCAAGTTTTATTATTTCTTCCATTGGTTTGTCAACATTTCTTGTGAGCAGGATAAAGACTTTAGTTTTTATCTGATTTAAATGAAACTTGGTGTGATCATTTATATTGTTGAGGTCTTGGACTAGTTTGAATTTGATTTTTTTTCTTGTTATTAATGAAATATGGTGTGATAATATAACAGTTTTGAGTTATTATCCTTGATTTAGTTAAAACTTGTCAAAATTTTTCAGTTTCTACAATAAAAACGAAAGACCTCAAACAATTTGGATGAAAATTGGTCTGATTATTATGAGATATTGGAAAATTACAAATTTGATTTTTTGGTGAACCATTTTTGAGTTACTGCCCTTGACTTGGTAAAAACACGTCAAAATTTGTTTGTTAGCACAATAGAAGCTACAATTTTAAATAGATTGCAACTTGGGGTGATCATTGGAATTGAAGTTCTTGAGTAAGGAAATGATTGTTTTTGAATTTTGACAGATTAATCATTATGATTTATGCTGCTTTTAATTGAATCTAACTATTAAACACATCTTCTGTGTGGGTGTTTGGCATCCTTGAATTAGGTAACAACTATGTAAACTAGGATCCTTTTTACCAGCTGGTTTTTGGATAATAGATAAATAAAGAGGAAAGATTAAGATTGAACATATGAATGAAATGAATGAATGAAACATAGTGACAAGCAGGTTACTGTACTATCAAAGGCTCAATGATATCTGATGCATGAACACTTGATAAATCGAATACCGAACATGGTGACAAGAGTAACAGTCTACTGTAGGAAAGGTCCAATGATATCGGACGCGTACACACTTGATAAATCTACGACTTCTGGCAACAGGCTACTGAATCAAATGTTAAATGATGTCGGACTCTTAATCACTTGATAAAAACAAAATTAATTGCCTCTGGCTACTGCATCAAAGGTTCAATGATGTCAGACTCTTAATCACTTGATTAATCCAGATTGGTTGCCACTGGCTACTGCATCAAAGGTTCAATTATATCAAACTCTTCTTAAGCACTTGATAAATCTAGACTTATGGCAACTGGCTTAAAAGGTTTAATGGTGTCAGACTCATTAAAACTTGATATATCCATCTATTGACACCTGCTTTAATTGACTTAAAATGTTTATTTTCAGCCGTCAGGTCTGCGGGAACTCAATAGCTGTCTTTACTATTGGGTTTGACATACACCACACACAGTTAGATGATCAACGTAGCACGGTCAGTATACTAAGTTTTATAAATTCCACTTTGGCATCACAAATGTCTATCAGTCTGTGAAAACTTCAGAAGGCAAGATTCTTGATGGATTTTGACAAAACTTGGTGTGTTTATTATCTTTGATGGATGGACACTATTGAAGATCAAAAATATGAGTTATTGCCCTTGTGTTTGAAGTGTTCAATTGTAGCTTGTAAGTACTTAAAACAGATTTATACCAAATTATCAATATTTAAAAGACAAAAAAGTTCAAAAAAAATGTATGACGAATGGTTGAATATTTGACACTGGTGATTGTTATATATTCATTCCAAATATTTTAATTTGAAAATAAAGCTGCCAGCGGGTATATATCACCTTGCCAAGAAAGCTATCTTTGATGAGCTGCAGTACCTATTAATTAAGCTTTATACTGTAAAACTTGATTTCCCTTTGTTAATGATGCAGGTGGGTAGGGCAGATATGGAAAAAGTTTCTAGTTGTTCGGACGTGTCAATAAACTAAGGCCCTGTGTGCTACGGACTGTGAATGTTAAAAATCCCTTAACAGTTTGAAAAAGAGCTGACTGTTGAAATCTGTGTATGTCCAGAATAATCTGTGTTAGAAAGATGACTGCCAATTACAGAAAAGACATACCACTATATAGAAAAAGAAATGCCCAGTTTGAGGTATTTTTGAAGGAATTAGCATACATTTTTATCACTTCTGAAGACTATTTACATATATACAAAAAAAATTACCATAATTAAAATGTTGTTTCTCTTCCAGGGTTCCAAGAACAAAGTAGCTGGTCTTTAGCTACAACAGGACATTTAAACTGGGAGGTCAATTAGGTTATGGTGGAGCACAAATGTCCCAAAGACGACTCTTGGAACGAAGCTAGGTAAGGATATTTGAAATATTTCATATGGTATGATATAGCAATACAAGTCAAATTGTTTATACTGTATTTTCAAAGTAAGAAAGGAATATGAAAAAGATTTCCAGCATTTTATAATGTGTATTTATTTGCACTATTTTAATTTCCAAGCTAAAAAGTGGCTTTCATATGCAACCAAAGGTATCAAATTTTGAATTGAATTATTTAAAACTTGGAATGTTTAAAGGGATTGTAAAGATTGTTCATAGGTATCGGGGACACTGGTAGCATCAATTTGCACAATTCCAATTTTCAATCAGACTTTTGTTGGTCCCCAATAAACATAAAAAAAATATCTGGACACAATCCCTTTTATTGTTGGTAAATCTGCTGTTGTATGAACTGTTTTTGAATTGTCCTTAATCCAAACGAAACGATTTACCAAATTTTTATATACTTGGTATTCATATGTTTGAAATATTTAAAATTTTAGGTGTAAACAGATCGAACTTCACTACATGGAATTAAAGTGCTTATGGTGTGGCACAGAAGTTTGCAAGGTAAGTGTACTTAAATGCAAAATGCTATCCTTATCCCTGATAATTTAGACTCCTCGATCCTTTGTCTGGCTAAAATAAATTTATGCTTGAAGGGGTTAACTTGGGAACTGTTTAAACTGCAATAAGGTGCTGTGAGCTCAAATCTTCTTTAAGGTTTATAAACTTATGATGCCACACCTGCTTCTGCTTCCAAAATTCAAACCTGTGTCACTTTTAAATATCACCTGGATTTCTGAAATGTCACTTGGTACCATTTACTTATCAGTACAAGGAGAAATATAAAAGGAAAATTAAAGAAGGGTTAGAGTGGCCAAGGTCTTGAGAATCCAGCCAAACCAAATAAGCTGTTTGACCAGTGAACAAAATTGAATTAATATCTCCATTCAATGAAATTTTTTATTTAAGAAGATTGACAACATTTATATGTGCTTGACTTTAAAGAAAAAATTAAGTATATTTTGTGTCTGATTTTAGGTTAGAAAGGGTAAATCGTGTGGTAATTTACCTTCCCGCCATAGCACTGCCACGATAGGAGTGTTCTGGTGTCATGGCCTGTATGACTCCAGACTTCCTATTCACAGATGAAGAGGAACAGATGAAGAACAGATGAAGAGGAACAGATGAAGAGGAACAGATTGGGCGATTCCTCCACCAATTTTTTGTAAGTTTATCATAGACCTTGATGTTTTCAAATTATAGTACCATGATATTATTAGCTGTGTGAATTTTCAGAAATATATATCAATTTGCAAAAATCAAGTGGATTCCGTGTTTCATGGCTCAATAACCATGCCCAATAAACCGGAAATAAATAGAATATGTCCTCAGATACAAAATTATATGGTATTTTGACTCCATACAATGTTTGTCTTTTGTTTTTTTCAGCCGTCAGCGGGAACTCGATAGTGGTCTTTACTATTGGGTTTGACATACACCACTTACAGTTAGATGATCAACATAGCACGGTCAGTACCTACCTACATATTTCAATTTCAATCACTATTACTGTTCTGTGAAATTTTGTGAAACCCACCCTGAAAAATTCTTGTTCATTTTCTGTATCCCTTGAAGGTGTACTGGAGCATTAATGTTGAAAACTCAACTTACGATGATTTTGGTATTCCAGTCATCTGATTGCTCTCTAAAAATCCATTTCATATACAAGTCCCCTGCTGTGGAATGAAAAAGCAAAAACTACTCTGGTATCTTTCTCTCTGAAATGGGCGAATATTTGATAATTCCATTGGCAAAAGGGTTTTACAAGTGGGAAAAGCATGACATGCCTGGCTAATGACAGATACCACAGTAAAAAGCTTTACTTCAAAAAGACATTTAGTCTCCGACTCAAAAGCTTAAAACTAATCAATTCAAGAGTGACCTTTGAAAATTGATTGTCCTTGAGCAGAGATATTGGCCAAATGATGTTATTCACATTATTTTGATATACATAATTAAAGAGGTAGTTTTCAAGATTTTCATCACCAGGTTACTTTTAGTAGTTTTAATGTTATAGATTTAACAGAAGGATTTTTTTGCTGAAACCTCCAGATAAGGCAATGGACTTATTCTTCTAGTCTTTGGCCTAAAGTATTTATTACTGTTTGCACAAAACTTTCCAAATCTACTTTTAAAATAAGAATCTTTACTTTTAGGGTTCCAAGAACAAAGGAGCTGGTCTTTAGCTTCAACAGGACATTACATTTGGAGGTCAATAAGGTTATGGTGGAGCACAAATGTCCTAAAGGCGACTCTTGGAACGAAGCCAGGTACGGATATTTTAATACCTATCTCGGATATGATGTGTCTTCTAGCTGGTCTTCGGCCAGATCTATTGAAATTGATCTGATGACCACCATTGTTTGGACATAACTAAACAAGCCTCCTGTAAAGTTCCCGACGCTTTTAAACGCTTGTTACTGAGTAAAAGACTGTTCCATAGAATCCATCAACTGTTTGCATTTATGTATTTGTTGAATAATTTCATTTGCGCCATATCAAAGAATTAAATTGTATATTTTTAATTTTAGGTGTAAACAGAGTTTCATTATACAGAAGTCAAGTGCTTATGGTGTGGCACAGAAGCTCGCAAGGCAAGTTTGTTTAAGAATATTTGATCTGTAATTTCAAACCATTTTGATATTCTTACTTTGAAATATCTTGCAACACTTTGCTTGTCTGATACAGTTTTGTGAATCATGTTATTTTTGTTCAAAAATAAACAATTACAATGTAATTGTCATGTCATGTCAATGTCATGGTATTTATATGAGTAAACAGCCAATCAAGACCCTAAAGAATGATGATGCCAAATTGTGGTGTATAATTTAAGGGTATTTCGTGGCCACTCTCACATTGTTGTAAAAAATTACTTAAAATGGTAGTCATCTAATTATTTGCAATTATGTATTTATATTTTTCAGGTTAGAAAGGGTAAATCGTCTGGTAATTTACCTACCCGCAATAGCACTGCCACAATAGGAGTGTTCTGAGGTCATGGCCTGTATGACTTTTCAGACCTCCTATTCACAGATGAAGAGGAACAGAAGAAGAACAGATGAAGCGGCGCCTACAGAACAGATGAAGAACAGAAAGAAGTATGAAGAACAAGTGAAGAATGCTGAAGAAAAGATCAACAGATGAAAAGAGGGACCTTCAAAGAGTACTCAATAAGAAGAACCAAGTCTACAGATGAAAAGCCATGGGTATGTTACAAGGGATTTAGTGAACATAGTCATCTTAATTTTAAAAATGAAATCGGACATAAGACTTGAACTACAATTAGAAATGAGGCGTACATAACAGAAACAAGGCATTATTATGGATTTAACATATTTCTTTAATAAACTAATTAAACAGATAACGTTTCAAACAATGTGTTGTCATCAGAATAAAAAACCTAACAAAACATATTACAACTAAGAATAATAAAGAGATTAACAGTGTAAAGGGTAATAAAATTAATAATGAGAAGTCTAAATAAGAGAACATAAGCTTATTATCCAAAGTTAGTTACAATTTAGGAAATAAATAAGTTAAAACAATAGGGAAGACTTAAATGGTTACCATTTATACATTTAGTTATGTTTTATTCCATCATTATTTCATCTGATGATGGCACATGTAAATTTTGCTGAAAGTTGAAACATTATGTGTTTAATTAGTTTATCTAAGAAGTGTGCTAATTCCATAATATTGCCTTGTGTTTGGTGAAAATCTGACTTGGTTCTTCTGCAACTGAATTATGGTTATATGATTGACTGGCATTTTCAAAAATGAAAACCTTCCATTTAGTTCTTCTACCATTCAAGGCTGTGCCCGCATATGCATATCAGTAATGACATAGTTTCAAAGGAATACTACCTTTTAGAATGAACATCAGTGGGGTGAAAGTTTAGGTCTTGAAAATAGATGCCGGTTTTTCTAATTTGGTGCTTCTTTGTAAGTTGCCCCAAAGTGCATGAAAGTGGGTTCCAAGCTCTTTTGAAAATTGCGAAAAGTGCCAAGAAATTTTGGTTTTCGTTCAGATGAAGACGCTTCAAAGTTGGGATCCAAAAAAGTGAAATTAGCAAGATATTACAGGAAAATCAATGTTGTTCAATAATTACATACTGTAATAATTAACAATGCATTTATCTGCTGTTTATTCTAAGAAGTGGTATTTCTTTAAAAAAGCAAGTTGTGTTCAAAATAAATAGTTGCATTGACTAGATGAATATTTGAGCTATGGCTAATTTACATAATTCCTTTCTTATTTCAGCTGAAGAGCTCACAAGAAGATGGTTTTTCTGCATTGATTGGTTGTTTCTGCATTGATTTGATTTTTCTGCATTGATTTGGTGTTTCTGCATTGATTTGGTGTTTCTGCATTGATTTGGTGTCTCTGCATTATATAAGTTCTGCTTCCAGCAACTGGTTTTTACTGGTGCCTTTAGAATTGACTTTCTCCTTGCCCTAGAATAAGTCATCTTTCCTCAGTATTCTATTCGACTCTGTAAATGGGTATGAATAATCTGAGTAAAATCATTGCCAAGAAATTTGATCAAGAAACAGCTGTCAGACAGGATCTTTTGAACCTAAGCTGTCCTTGTAAAATATCTTTCTTTCTATCTATCAGTAGGCTGACTAACCTTTTAGCAACGAGATCTGGCCATGTTTCTCACAAAAATCTCACAATCAATATTTGTCTAAGTATGGTATTTCTCAGTGTAAAATTCCACACTTATGACAAATTTCTATTGAAAGATTTTTTGAGAAACGTGCCACGTATTTCTGCTTTCATTCGGTGTTTCTGCACCTTTTACTAGATACCAGTCAATCATACCAAGATTACCTTTCCACTACCATTAAATAAGAATTGCCATGATACAAAAACCATCAGCAACTATTTGGATGTTTGCTTAATGGCTTTCATTTCTTTTTCGGTTTGGATTTCAGCTTTATTGTTTGTATTCCTGTTTTTTGATTTGGGGTATTTTGCTATTTACAGCTTTGGAAGTTCAGGTCAAAGTTGGCAGTTAAGGTCAAATTGAGTATATGAGGTCTAATGTCAAAGATGGTGGTTGGGGTCAAAAGTCAATGATAGTTGTTGAGGTCAAAGGTCAAAGATGGTGGTTGAGGTCAAAGGTCAAAGATGGTGGTTGAGGTCAAGGGTCAAAGTTGATATTTGAGTTCAAGGGTCAAAGTTAGTGTTCGAGTTCAGGGGTCAAATTTGGTCGTTGAGGTCAATGTTTTCCTTTAAGGTTATGGTGGTATGGATGAAAGGAAGGTTATCAGATGAGAAGAAGCATGCATGCAGATAAAGAAACCGTAGGTATAGTCATCTTAATATTTTCATTTTACCAGCAGATAGAAATGAAATGGTGTCATACTTGCAATTGTATTCAATGAGGGAAATTCTGCAGGATATAAGGATTTCAATTTCCACCAGTCAAGGATGTGAACAGCCTTTAGCACACAGGGCCTTAGTTTATTGTATCTAAACCCTTTTTCATACTGACGCCTCTGACTTGACATCATAGACAGGAGTTGAAAACTTCAAAGGTATTGCCTCAACCTTTTCTGAAAGTGAAGCAACCAAGCATCAAACTCACTGAGCCACAGCGGCTTCCTGCCAGCTGATAAAGCCATGGCACTTTTTCAATATTTTTAAGGTAATTTTTTTATATTTTTTTGTTTTTCAGATAACGGTGGAAGAGTGATGGTTTTCATTTTTTGTTTTTTGGGTGTCTGCTTTTTTTGTTTTGGCTTGACTTTCTGTCATATTTGCTTGGCGTTCTGCATTAGTTTGTTCGGATGTGTGCTTTTTTGACCATGACTTTTGTTAAGTTGTGTTGGTTTTGTTTTTTTTGGATCATGAACCGGTAGATTTAGAAGTTAAGTTAGTTTCAATTTCAATTGGGGAAGGGGGAGTGTAATGATGCTTTTCTATTTCAGAAATTGGTATTTTTATCGTCCAGAAATAAAAAATTCACTGTTGGCTTGTGCATATGTGGGATTGACATGTAGGGATTCTTTCTGGAACTTGATCTTGAGGTTAAGTATTAATTTTTCTTTTTAGCCTTTTTTCTATGATTTTCTAAATCAGATATGGGTATTTATTGTGTCACGGGATGTTCGGATGGGACAAAATACCTATGCCACATGTGATACAGTCTGAGAACTCAACAGTGTAAAATCCAAAAAAACAGAAAAATGTAAAGAAAGATGGTTTATGATTTAATTTGTAAAATATTTTAGAAATTTTACATACTGACCCTTTATTATATATGGTATTTTAATTATTATTAGATTACTTTTTGGTTTATTGAGATAAGAAGATATCGGTGTATGGGTTTAGATTATAGTGTTGGTGTATGGTGTCAGATAATGGTGTTGCTGTATGGTATCGGATAATGGTGTCCGAGTATGGTTTCAGATAATGTTGTTTTTTTTCTAAAAAGGTGAAGAAGATAAGTTTGAATCTTAAAATATCTGGAGATTTTTTTAAATAACTAAATTTTACAGAACGCTAGCCTAATGTAGATTGGAATCTTTAGAGGCGTTGATTAAGTTTTGATTGACCGACCTGAAATTAATTTCATTACGCACATTCACTTTTTCGAGTTTGAGATTCGACATCGAATATGTAAGTTCAGAAGTACTAGAACTGTACAAAATTTGCAAATAAGAAAATTCAAATTACCCATGTTAATCTATGGAAACCTTAGTCCCTGATTTTTTTTATTGCAGTTAAGGGTGATATAGATAACAGTTTTAAGGGTAGGCAGGGAGTAATCCTGCAGGGAGCTCATCGTCCCTGTCCTGCCGAGAGGGATTGATTGGTGTGTAGGGCAAGAAATTTGGAACAATCTCTCAGGGCATATAAAACAGAAGTAAGTCACTCTAAAGAAATGAAGAAACAGCAATTTTTAAAAGTATAACAAATGGATCAGCAGGTCCTTCAGATTATAACATTTGACCAACATCTACTTGACTACCAAACAAATGTAAAGATTATGATGCTCTAAACAGTTGTGCTATAGTTTGTCCTCGAACCTTTTTGCCTTTTGCAGCAATGGGATCATAACTAAAACCTTTGCAATGATTAATTGTACAGTTTAGTTTCGCAGAGTACAGTTTATGTATACAATCTAATATTAGATTTACCTCTTAGCTTTCAAAGCAAGCAAGACAAGATAGTTACTCTTGTTTTGGCTTCTCTTCGTCAGTGATTCAGGGTAGATGGGCTAACATGGAAAAATAGTTTAATTCTTTTCATTGGGCAATAAACTGAGACCCTGTTTGCGATAGGTTGTACATCTTAAGGATCCCTAAAGAGCTGGATTGGAAAGTAAGTAGTATGCAATACCCGCAAAATTTCCCTCGTTATACACCACAGAGCGGGGTGGTTTTCAAGGCGAAAAGTCAAGCTGGCTATTAAACATTTAGGATGAGCAGTAAAATTTTGTTGTGTTTTTCAGATATGGGTTGATATGAATGAAATGGTTTTTACTGAGAACATATATCTGGTTGTCAAGATAGCTTTGTCCAGGTCAACTAGCTGCTCTTTGTATTGTTTTAGTTCAATACTCAGTTTTCTTTCTTGTTTTGTAACAGAGCTCTTACAATCTTTTATCGAGACTATTACGGCTGATATTTTAGTCTAAAAGTTGGTTTAAAGAGCATGTATTAAGAATAAAGGCATATACATGTAATGGTTTAATTATGTTATGTTCTGAAGGACAATTAGAGAAACACATTCAATAAATGTGTGTAGAGCTATAAGTAAAAATTTCTATTATTATTTTTCAGTCAATCTTACACTGAGTGTTACGGCTAAAGTTATAGAAACAATAGATATAAAGATAGATGATATAGAGAGACTTGTAGTTATCTTCTGAAGAAAGAAAGAATGAATGAATGAAAGGAGAGATTGCTCAAGATATTGGATTGTATTGATAACGTGACCAGAAGACCTTGTGTTTGAAATCCTTACATGGAAATCATAATGTAGGAGGATTTGTCTGCTGCCCTGATTGTGTGGAATCATCATGGAGCAATAATGATAGATTAGAGTGGTCTCAAGTTACATTGGCTATGTCTTTGACTGTTATAATTGTGAGAATTGTTACTAATGAAATAAATTGCTTTATCTAACCAATTCTTATTTTATAGTTGAATTTTTGCATGTTGCATGTTGAGGCCACAACACTTTTTCACTTGATTTGATCACGCTTTTTTTTTGGCTTTGCTGACAGCAGTTTGGTAAATTGGCCCAACTTTTTTTTAAAATGAGGTGTTGTAAACGTTGTATGGGGAACACAGATAGCATCATTTGATTGCTTTCAGTGTAACACAACAAGGTTTCAAAACCACAATACAATTCCTTAGGAGGATTTTGGCGTAAATGTTAGATCTGAACGAAGGGTTGCATGATTTTGGCCAGAGCTTTTTGGCTGAGCCCTCAAATTCTGGTTGCCAGATTAGTGGTAGACCTGAGCGAGATGAGTATTGCAAGGCATGGAACGAACTTCGAAATCACTTACAATTTGCCAGCAAACAGATGTACACCCACACAATGGAACAATTGATGGAAGCTGTCACTGTCATAATATCTTTTCAGAATGCTACAGATTAGCATACAAAAAATTTATTACAAATCATACATTAATACATAATTTGACATTAATTTAAAAAGGTCTCATCAATAGACACGTAGGCCTACATATATTGTGCCATGACCCCTCGAGTCATAAATGAAAAATATATATTACTTTCTCTTCCAAAGTAGCTTTAGATATATTCTCCGGCTTCCTATTTTAGATATTGTGCAATGAAGGAAATTTTGACGAGAAAATCTAAATTTCATTGCATATTTTTTTGTCCATATTTGTTGATCTTCTAGGTTAAATTTGAATGTCGCCCCGCAGTATGCCAAGCTCTAGATCCTTCAGATCGGTACTAAGGAAAGAGAATCGCCTGATGCCATGTCTTGTGAAGCTCAAAAGAAATGCCACACTTCCAGAACAATTTATGTTCTAAGGGAGAAAACTCAATTTAACTTTGACTAAAGACTGCAGTTAAATCTGCCAACAATGCTTGGTGTATCCACTGTTATGTACAGTGTGTTTAGTTACAAGGATCAGTTACTCGAGGCATGGGCCATGGAATAATATTCAATTTTGTGGGGAATTTGAAAGGAGCTATTGAAAGATTTTGTGTATAAAATTAGAGAAGACTAGTAAATCCAAAAATGATCGTAAAACAAGCAGTAGCGTTTTTTTGTAGCGGGCATTCTCCCTCGGAACAGAGGTTTCGCCCCCCCCCCCCCC
>NW_008706747.1:89048-92115 GCF_000327385.1 Lottia gigantea
CCGGTTATATAATTCGTGGTTATATGGAATTCATTCATTTAGTTTTCTAGTTTTTATTTCATTTCACATACAAATTTTATTTTAGTACATAATTTCATTTATTCGTCAATTTGCATTGTATGGAAATGTCCGAATATAGACTAGTCTCGATCGTATAGGACTCTGGAAGCATTTATGTAGCTTGTAGTAGCTGGTGCAGGTCTTGATTGATCGAGACATATTATATTATTTATAAATCTCAACCAAATGATCGGGTGTAGTCTTGTTCATCTTAGGCATAAAAGGGCACGAATGTGTCTGGATTGATGGTGAAGTACCAGTTATTTATAGCACAATCTCGTGAACTGATTATTGAACGAAATATGCAATCCTAGAAATAGAAAGTTTGTATTCAATTGACTCACATATTTGTGCAAATTATATAATGTTTTGGCAGTCATTGTTGTATTAATGTGGATCTATTCAAATATTGAGAAAAAAAAAAATCATCAAACACTCCATAAAATTTTTGAGTCGCTGGGTCGGTCTGGAAACCGGAACCATAAGTAATTTTTTCCACGGCCTAATGGTTATTTTGCTTATCATGAATGTGAGAATGAGTAGAGTCAATCTGGATGTTATGCCCTGCAAATTTCAGCTTTCTGTGCAGCATACATTGAATGGTAGGAAATGAGCAAAGCTTGAGTGATGCTATTATGTAACTGTCGGTGTAATTTTTTGAATAATGCACATGACAAAGTCTAATTCCTTAACTAAGGCAGAGGCCCTATTCAGTTTTTCTGACATGCTAATTTGAAATGGTCCTCTGCTATAACCTAGACTAGGCTACCGGTACTTAAAATCTTTGTTTTTAACCACTTGAACGTGGATGACAAAATATTTTGGGCATTACAATGTCACAGATGACGAGATATCTCGCAAAAGCACCCTGTGTTCCACAAGAATTTTGAGTCATACCATATTCCAAAACATTCACATTCATGTTTACGAGCCTAAAAGAATTTGCGGATGTAAGAGGGTTGTCTCCCTTTCCATCATGGCGTCCAGTAACAAACGAAAATTCAATTTGGATGAAAATGAGATAAGTAATAAGTAACGCGACGATGCATCCAATCAAAAGTGATCAAGAATATAAATAAAGTTGGTAGTGCAAATTTTTTCGTTGTTTGCCGCTTTAATGAAAAAATTTAAAGTGCCATGCCTAATAATCCGATTGAATGGAAATGGGTGGAAGTCGACAATAACTAAGCCTGTATGATTGTGAGCTAGATAACCTGAATGAAGACAGCTCTGCTCTGGACATTTTCAATGAGTAAATGTGTGAAGTGCTTTGACAGAAAATTATGTTTTTGCACGTGCAACATTCACAACAGAAAACGATTGCGATTGGTAGCCTATAGTATGTAAGCCAAAATTCAGCTTACACACCATTATAGGATATTGCGATTGATGAATCACACATGATGTTTTATATTAGACTTGGATTCAAACAATACAATTAATCTAAGTCGGCAAGATTTGGTATAAAGTTTTTAAATTGAACCAAGCGAAGGCTGCATTTGGATATACCTGGAAGTTGAAGATATAAACCGGACATGACAGAGATTCAAGTAACTTTCCAACTAGTGCCAAAGTGATTTATGGATCTCAGTAAAGGTCGATCTGGAATCGAATACAACATTTACTTTTATTACTACTGCAATGGCTCTGATCTCTTCACTTAGCTGATTACACAGAAAACAAACATGCATGTGTGTGGAACTGTTGTTTTAAGTCAAGAAACTAAAAACTATTTTGCTCATACTGAGAAAAACATCCATGATTTCCCAAACTAGGGCAGATATCTGAATTCTGTTCTTTTTTTTACATATTAAGTATTGTTGAGAGAGTCAAACTGGATTTTTATGCACCTACATGAAATGTGGAGGGTATATATTGGTGTCAACCATGTTGGTCCGTCTACAATTGCTCATAAACATTGTACAAGGCAGAATTCTTCACAGATTTTGACGAAATTTGATTAAATTGTTTATTTTAATGGTATCTCCAAATGATGAACTCTATCGAAAGCCAAAGGACTTGAAAAATATAGAATCGAAGAACTGAAAAGCGTTCAATTTTTAGCTTGTAAAAACACTTTATAAGGCCCAATTCTCAACAGATTTTAAAAATGTAATTTAATGAAATTGTTTATTATCACCAAAGGATGTCGCAAATTCCAAAAAAAAATTGAATGGGTTTATTCACTTGTTCTTGAAAACACTTTCAATTTTTATATGCCCACATTATTGGTCTTATATTGTCGTCGCCCCTGTCCGTCCGTCCACAATTGGCTTGTGAACGCAATAGAGACAACAGTTTTTATCTGATTTGAATGAAATGTGGTGTGATCATTTGTATTCATGAGATTTTGGACATGTTCGAATTTGAGGATCTTTTTATAAACGTTTTTTTATACGCCCACATGGAAATGTGGACGTATATTGCCGTCGCCCACGTCCATCAGTCCGTCAACTTTTCTTGTGAACACAATAGAGACTACAGTTTTCAACTGATTTTAATGAAATTGATTTGATCATTTATATTGATGAGATCTTGGTCAAGTTCGAATTTGACGATCTTTCTATGAACGGTTTTTGTTTTTGTGTGTTTGTTTAAATCAACAATATCTTGCACAAATTAGATTTTTGGTATGATATGACACAGATGGGTGACGGCCCTTGATATACTGAAAATGTATCAGGAAAGTGGGCGTCTCCTGCTAGGCAACCACTTGTTTTGCTTGTAAACACTCAAGAAGGATTCAGACGAAACTTGGTGAAATCATTTATCCTAGGATGAACAATATTAAAAAACAGTAAAAAGCAGAAAATATTTAATACGAGTTATTATTCTTATTTGATGATATTTGATGTCAAGTTTTATTATTTCTTCAATTGGTTTGTCAACATTTCTTGTGAGCAGGATAAAGACTTTAGTTTTTATCTGATTTAAATGAAACTTGGTGTGATCATTTATATTGTTGAGATCTTGGACTAGTTTGAATTTGATTTTTTTCTTGTTTGAA
>NW_008706747.1:104016-108662 GCF_000327385.1 Lottia gigantea
AAAATAATGCAGTTTAACATTTTACTTTTCTCCAACTGGTTAGTCCTTGGTCGGCAAAGTTTTACAGGATTTCTTAGCTATTTCAAACTGTTTAAGCAACTTTGAATTGTTTTAACTAAGCTGTTCGGAAACAAATTTCAGTATCAGTACCTATGAACTGCATTATTCATTGACAGGGACATCCAAAATTGAAATAAGGATAACCTGGCAAAGAATGAATGAATGAATGAATGAATGAATGAATGAATGAATGAATGAATGAATGAATGAATGAAATTCTGAGGAGGGAGATGTCATACCGCGTAAAGGCCACTGATCTATACCAATGACATCAAATATATACAACGGAATTAAAAAATTGATCATAATGGACAAGTTTTTAAAATCAAAGTCATGCTTACCTTTCGAAAACAAAACTTTTTTTCGTAACGTTAAATGTTCCGCAAGACTTCACCTAAACTTAATTTTCGGTCAGAACTTAACTTAATTTAAAACTTTAACATCAATATCACTGAAAATAATATAATGCAGTTTAACATTTTACTTTTTTTACATTTTACTTAGTCCCTGATCGGCAAAGTATTGTAGTATTCCTTAGCTATTTCCTTTTACAGCAACTTTAAATTGTTCATATTGATCTGAAGTATTCCTCTAAAGGTGGATTTTTTGGAAACTGGGCTATTTCAATATCAGTCCGTATGAACTGCATTATTCATTGACAGGGGAATATAAAATTGAAATAAGGTTACTTTGATAAAGAATGAATGAATGAACTTAACTTAACTTGGCCATCCATATCACTGAAAAAATACAGTTTAACATTTTACTTTTCTCCGACTGATTAGTCCCTGATCGGCAAAGTCTTTTTATTCGAAAATTATATCGTTTAATTTGATTATATTTCATGACAATTGGTGGTGATATGGATGTTCAGTTTTAGTTTTGAAATAATTTGAGTGTATTAAACAGAAACCTATTTTATATTCATTCATTAAATGTTTGAGTTTCGTATCATCTCAGATTTGTCTGGTGTTATAAAAACACTGACGTTTCTACGGGCCATGACACACCCCCCTCCACAGAATTCTTTCCATTCTCTGTTTTCCATTCTCTGTTTTCCATTCTCTGTTTTCCAAGTTGACCTTATTTCAATTTTGGATACCCCAGTCAAGACATAACTCACTCCTCCTCAGAATTCATTTCATACTGCAATACTTTGCCGATCAGGGACTAATCAGTCGGAGAAAAGTAAATTGTTAAACTGTATTTTTTCAGTGATATGGATGGCCAAGTTAAGTTAAGTTTATTCATTCATTCTTTATCAAGTTAACCTTATTTCAATTTTGTATTCCCCTGTCAATGAATAATGCAGTTCATACGGACTGATATTGAAATAGCCCAGTTTCCAAAAAATCCACCTTTAGAGGAATACTTCAGATCAATATGAACAATTTAAAGTTGCTGTATAAGGAAATAGCTAAGGAATACTACAATACTTTGCCGATCAGGGACTAAGTAAAATGTAAAAAAAGTAAAATGTTAAACTGCATTATATTATTTTCAGTGATATTGATGTTAAAGTTTTAAATTAAGTTAAGTTCTGACCGAAAATTAAGTTTAGGTGAAGTCTTGCGGAACATTTAACGTTACGAAAAAAAGTTTTGTTTTCGAAAGGTAAGCATGACTTTGATTTTAAAAACTTGTTCATTATGATCAATGTTTTAATTCCGTTGTATATATTTGATGTCATTGGTATAGATCAGTGGCCTTTACGCGGTATGACATCTCCCTCCTCAGAATTTCATTCATTCATTCATTCATTCATTCATTCATCCATCCATCCATCCATCCATCCATTCATTCATTCATTCATTCATTCATTCATTCATTCATTCATTCATTCATTCATTCTTTGCCAGGTTATCCTTATTTCAATTTTGGATGTCCCTGTCAATGAATAATGCAGTTCATAGGTACTGATACTGAAATTTGTTTCCGAACAGCTTAGTAAAAACAATTTAAAGTTGCTTAAACAGTTTGAAATAGCTAAGAAATCCTGTAAAACTTTGCCGACCAAGGACTAACCAGTTGGAGAAAAGTAAAATGTTAAACTGCATTATTTTATTTTCAGTGATATTGATGTTACAGGTTAAGTTAAGTTTTAAGTTAAGTTAAGTTTTGACTGAAGTTTAGTTTAGATGGTATCCTGATGTCCATTGAACGTTATAAAAAAATACTTCCAGGTAAGCCTGACTTTGATTTTAAAAACTGTCGTGTTCATTGTGATTAATGTGTAAATTTTGCTGTATTTTTGTGGTGTTATTGGTATAGATCAGTGTTTTTACGAGTTATGACATATCTCCCTCCTAAGAATTGATTTCATTCATTCATTCATCCATTCATTCATTCAATGTTTGCCTTGTTAAACTTATTTCAAGTTTGGATACCCCAGTCAAATGGCTGAGTTTCTAAACAGATCAGTGTGAAGAATTTAAAGTTGCTAACAGGAAATTGCTAAAAAATACTTCAGTACTTTGGCGACCAAGGACTGATCATTTGGAGAAAAGTCAAATGTTAAACTGCATTATTTTATTTTATTTTATTTTCGGTAATATGGATGGCCAAGTTAAGATTTAAATCAAGTAAAGTTTTGACTGAAGTTTAGTTTATATGATATTTTGATGTCCATTGAACGTTATTAAAAACAGTTTTATTTTCGAAAGGTAAGCCTGACTTTGAATTAAAAAAACTTATGCATTACGATCAATGTTTTAATTCCGTTGTATTGGTGTTACTGATATCGATCAGTGGGGTTTTTACGGCGTATTTAAGATTTTAGGACTGACATGGTAAGATGGTCTGTAGAACAAATGTCCCCGTGTGTTAGTTTTCACTGAATGCATAATATCCCGAGATAGATTAACATAGCTGTTTATACAAAATTCCCCTCTTTGCACTGTAACATTAAAATCCATATTCATTAAATTTCATTTTCATTTCATGTAACGGTGACCTGGATATCAAATGCCAGGTAAATGTAGTTTTGATAGAATTTTAGTTTTGAAACATATCTTATAATCGAAAGAAATTAAAACAGTTTTACAAATTTAAGGTAAGCCAATTAAAATATACATGATCTTCAGGGCAGAGACTTTTTACCATGCTGCGGTAAAAAGTACCCCTGTCATCAAAACTTCGGTGTGGTAAACATTGGTTTTGTCTGTATTGATAACAAAGTTGAAAGGACAAATCTTTCACAAAACGTTTCCTTTCAAGATTGTCATTTTTGGTCACATTGTGGTGGCCTTAGATCTTAGTCAAATTTTATAAAAAAATGGTACTTTCTTGGACTAAAAAAATTCGGCATCATGGTGCAGAAAAGTAAGACGTAAAACTCCATTAATTCCATTTGGACTAAACAGTGCGTCATAAAAAAACTTAATCTTACAGCTTCGCTCGTTGTCTGTATTAGCAGCGTAATATGTGCACATTTGTTTGCCAATCTCAATAAGTGATTTCTTAAATAATATTGCCAGAAAATTGGCACAAATCATCTAGTGTTTAATTTTGCAGACCGCTTAAAATATGCGATAGGGGTTAAATTCGAGACCCTGCCGATTTCCGAAAGCACTATCTGTGACTTATGAAAGGAAGTATTTCTTACCTCAAGAAGGATTTGAACCCACGGTATTTTATCGCATTACACACAAGGACTAACTCATTACTTAATGAGCTATTCAACTAAAGTATGATTTTGATTTGAAATTTGCGCCTCCAATAACCCGTCCCATAACCAATCAATTGATGTGATGATTGGTCCTAACGATATGTTTGTACATTGGCATAATTCTTAAATATCTTCATCGACGTTTAAACCACGCCTCTTTATGAATAAATAAATATGTATTAGTTTCGGACAGATTGAAGAGATGGTAAAGTCTAGCTTTTATTGAATTTGTTACTTTTAACGAACAGTGTTCTACTTTGTAGTAACCCTCGCTGTACAGGAATTTGATCGAATTTAAAGATACACTTTTGTCTTATTACTTGCAATAAAATGACTTGGCGTTCAGATATTTGCTCTTGAAATGCAAACCTGCAAACTTCAAAATTGTGTCCCGTAACCACTCGTTTCTTTTCGAAACATTTCATTTCAATATAGATCAGGGTTTCCCGACCTTTTTTGTCTATTGCACTTTTCAGAATCCTTGATGGAATGCATTACCTACCCTTTCCCTTATAGATCCTTACTATTTTGTGATTTATCTTAGGCTTTACCTGTAAACCTTTTTATGTCGAAAAATATAATCCGGACTGAATAAAAAAAACTTAAATTATAATTGTCTATAAAGTTTATACTAGACTACCAAACAGCCTTAGTTGAAAACGTTATAGACTAACAATGCTATGTGCATCACTTTTAAGCTATATTTGATGCCACTGTAAGGCAATGACAATTTGTTCACAAAACACTTTGTAAAATATAAAGTTTAAGAAAGATTCAAAATAGAATAGCCATTTGGAATATATATGGCATTTTAAATCATCTATCTAATCTGTACCCCTTTAAACATCGCACTTTTGTTAAGAATGACATAATTTTCTGTAGTTGAACTAAACTACTTACATTAATTACATTATATGCC